>NC_060144.1:405344076-405675743 GCF_021461385.2 Schistocerca piceifrons | reverse complement strand
TATTGGCAGATTTAGAAGCAACTTGGTGTGCCCCAGGAGGGAAGTGTTGAGTCCCCTGCCGTTCATGTTGTATATTAATGACCTTGCAGGCAATGTTAATAGCAACCTTAGATTTTATGCAGTTATCTATAATGAAGTACTGTCTGAAAGAAGCTGCATAAATATTCAATCAGATCTTCATAAGATTTCAAAGTTGTGCAAAATTGGCAACTTGCTTTAAATTTTCAGAAATGTAAAATTGTGCACTTTACTAAACAAGATGATGTAGTTTCCTATGACTATAATATTAGTGAGTCCCAGTTGGAATCATTTAACTCATACAACTACCTGGGTGTAAAACTTTGTAGTGATATGAAATGGAATGAGCTTGTAGGCTCAGTTGTGGGCATACTTCAGTTTATTGGTAGAATAGTGGAGAAATGTAATCAGTGTACAAAGTAGATTGTTTACAAATAACTCTTGCAACTCATCCTAGAATATTGCTCAAGAGTGTGGGATACATATCATATAGGATTTACAGGCTATCGAGTGTGTACAGAGAAGTGCAGCACGAATGGTCACAGATTTTTTTGACCCATGGGAGAGTGCCACAGAGATGCTGAAGAAACTTAATTGCCAGACCTTTGAAGACAGACATAAACTATTCCAAGAACCCTTACACAGTTTCATGGCGATTGTGAGGACAAGATTCAATTAATTACAGCACGCAAGGAGATATATACACAATCATTCTTCCTGCTCTTGATACGTGAACGGGATGGAAAAAAAAACCATAATACTTGATAAAATGGGATGTACCCTGTGCTAAGCACTTCACTGTGGTTTACAGTGTGTAGATGTTGATGTTGTTTTTGGGCAGAGCTTTGAAACCAGGTGTTGGTTATAAGTTGAGAAGATTCATTGTTCAACTTCATGATAGTGCGAAACATCTTTTGACAGGCAAAATGCACAATAGGTGCAACATAATGTTTTTTCACAGAGCTCTCACTGATATATGCAGCAGCATGTGGCACTTTAACAGTGCAAGTATGCACCTGTCAGTGCAGTAATGTTCCTGAGGTTGATAATTTACCTTCAGATGCAAATGATGCTCCTCCAGTGGCCTTGCATTTCGAGTAGATTCATGTTGTCAAGCACTTAAAAGACTGCAGTATATGAGGAGTAAATTTATTGCAAAAAACAATGTTTTAGTGACAATATATTTTGTTGTACTGCTGTAATCAATAAAATTTTTGCGTTGGAATAATCAAGTGTAACTTACTTTTTGAGCCCATTTCCTCTCACCTGTGTTCTACTCCTCCACCTTCGAGATTGTAATCTACTTTATTGATACAGCGATACTGAATGTTCGTGTAGCTGTATCTGTATTTAGAAAAGTTATTTTAATTTTAGTATGACAGATAATTAAATGCATACTTGCAAATTAAAAATATTGCAATTAATATTATTTAAGACTGGTGTTGCGTTACTCATTGCCAATACTAGAACTCCCAGTGCCAGCTGACAAGACATGTCCATCTGTATTACAAAAGTGGATGTATGTTCCACATCTCCTCCTAAACCACTGGATTAATTTCATCCAACCTTTGTAAACATATCATTTGCTCTCTGGAAAGAAGCACTGGGGGAGCAAGATCCACTACCTCATAGAGGTGTGGAGGTGAAAAAGGAGACTATTCTCATCCAGTATTTGAGAATGACAGCAGACAGCATTTAGTTAGTTGCAACTAACTTTACACCTAGTTTTAAACTTCTACAACACTTTTTCTTGCTGTCACTCCTCCTTCCCTTCTTACCTTATAAATGATGAGATATTCAAGTTTTTTCTTTTACTTATTCCACATCCATGAGAACCATTTCACTTGGGATCTCTGGAAGATACATCAGTATATTTTCTTTATCTGTGTAAATATGTATTGTTTTCTTGCTTTCTTTCGTGTCCTACATTCTTGAGAACCTCCTCACTATGAAGCTTCACTCTTAAAACTCAGTGTTTGGAAGCAACTGTAGAACATGTTGTCTTGGAATATGATTCAGCTAGTCGTCGTTTGGAGTTATTTGTAAGAAATTGTGGAATATAAAGGAAAAAGCTGTACCTTAAAAATGTTACTGTATAATTGACTGGCATTGTAGTAACAAGGGCTGTTCAAAAAGTAAGGTGACTTTTCAAATTTGGTGGGGTAACGTACATTTGATTATCGAACTTTTTTTTTTCTTATGTTGGTACACTTGTCCCAAACATATCTTCACAGGTTCAAGTGTACAGCATGTCATTTGTTTACGACAGGTAGAAAGGATACACGTGTTTTAGTGTGCTCGGCGATTTTTTTTTTTTTTATTATAAAAAATGGCATAAGGAATTTGCATCAAATTTTGTGTGAAAAATGGAATCAAGTGCTCTAAAACACTTGAAATGTTGACAGTGGCATACGGTGAGTCTGCTCAAAGTAAAAATAAAAAAATAATAATAATAAATGTTTACAAGTGGTACAAGCTCTTCCAAGATGGCCGAGAAGATGCCAATGATGAACTTCGCTCTGGATGCTACAGCACATCAACAACAGGTGATAACGTGGAAGCTGTGAAGAAAATTGGTTTGGAAAATCATCAAATTTCTGTAAGAGAAGTTGGTGAGAATGTTGGCATATGGGTCAGCTCATGTCATACAATTTTTCAGATGTTTTGGGTATGAGATGTGTGTCAGTGAAGTCTGTTCCAAAACTTCTCAATCTTGATCAGAAGCACCATCACATGAGCATCACTCAGGAACTCTTGAGCGACGTCAATGATGATCCAGATTTGCTCAAAAGGGTCATAACTGGTGACAAAACATGGGTTTATGGTTATGACGTCGAAACCAAAGCCCAATCGTCCCAATGGAAGCATCCCCAAGAGCCAAGACCAAAAAAGCATGCCTAGTTCAATCAAATGTCAAAATTTTGCTTACTATTTTTTTTAAATTACTGTGACCTGGTGCATCATGAGTTTTTGCCTCAAGGTTGTACGTTCAATAAGGGGTATTACCTTGATGTTATGTACCGTTTGCAAGAAGCAATACGCAAAAAACGTCTGGTATTATGGAAATACAATTCATGGCTTTTGCATCACAACAGTGCACCTGCTCATTCGTTGTTGCGTGGGGGAGATTTTTTGGCCAGAAACAACACAACAATCGTGCCTCAGCCACCATATTCACTGGATTGGGCCCCCCTGCGACTTTTTCGTGTTCCCCAAACTGAAGAGACCTATGAAAGGATAAAGATTTTCAGTGATTTAGGAAATGAAAACTGCATTGCTGGAAGTACTCAAAGCTGTACCGAAAAGTGCTTATGATAAGTGCTTTGAGGATTGGAGGAAGTGTTGGCATGAGTGTATTTTATCTGAAGGGGACAACATGAATATTGATGAATAAAAAAATATATTTTCATAAAAATATGAAGCCACCTTACTTTTTGAAAACACCTTGTATACCCCTAGAGGATTTGTCAGTATTCAGGGACAAACACACAAGTCCTGTAAAAATGGGCTCTGAAATGCATACCTTAAGAACTATGAGCACTTCTCAATCTTTGATACTGTGAAACAAATCACCACTACTGCAATCTCTTTGCTTTCCATATTTTCAGAGGAGATACTATGGACCAAAACAAGAAAAGTTGTCCAGTAAACATGTGCTCTAAAATGCGCACCTTAAGAGCTGCTTGGTCAGTAAAAGAGATTTGTTTCGCAATAGTGAAGGTGAACAAATGCTCATAGCTCTTAAGGTATGCACTTTAGAGCCTATGTTTATTGGGCATTTTTTCTTGTTTCAGTCGATATTACCATCTCTCAAAATGAGGAAAGGAAAGAGGTTGCAAAGGTTGTTTCAAAGTACTGAAGGTGAAGTAGTGCTCATAGCTCCTAAGGTATGCTGTTTAAAACCCATGCTTACTAGACTTAGAAAATCATTACACAGAACAAGGAAGCAAAAGTGAAATGGTTACAGAAAAAATGTGAAGAAATCAAAAAGGGCATGATTGTCAAAAGGATTGATTCAGTATATAGGAAAATTAAAATAACAATCAGAAAATTTAAAAGCGAAGTTGTCAATGTTAAGAGTGCTAAAAATATGCTAATGTCTTATGCAAAGGAGAGATAGGTATATGGAGATAGGACACTGAAGGTCTCTAGAAGGGGAAGGAATTGTTCATGAACATGGTAGGAGAAGAAATTGGTTTCAGTTTGGATCCAGTATTAGTCAGTTCAGTAGAATTTTGGAAGACTTGCAGTGAAACAAGGCAGATGGGATAAACAATGTTCCTTTGGAGTTTCTGAAATGATTGACAGCCAAATGATTGCTCAAATTATTATTAAGAATCTACAAGAATTGAGTTGTACTATTGGACTTAAGAAAGAATATCATTTATACAATCTTGAAGATAATGAGGAGTAGATAAATGCAATAATTGCTGCACAATAAGCTTTACAGCTCATGCATATGAATTGCTGACCATAATAATAGGCAGAAGAATGGAAAAGAAAATTTTGGATCTGTTAAGTGAATCAGTTTGGCTTTAGGAAAGATAATGATGTTTTACTTGATAATGGATGCAAGAAAAATCAAAACACAAGAATTTGTCAACCTAGATAAAGCATTACACACACAAGGAGGTGCAATATGTTTGAAATCCTCATAAAAATTGATGTATGCTATAGGGAAGGACAGGTAATACACAAGATGCACAAGAACAAAGAGGGAAAAAGAATGATGGCAGACCAAGAGAGAAGTGCTCAGATTAAAATGGACATAATGAAGGGATCCACTTTTTCTTTTCTGCTGCCCAAACTGTATGAAGGAAATAACAAAAAGTTGGATTAAAATTCAGCGTGAAAGGATGGTAACCAAAAGATTTTATGATGACATTGATATCCTCTCTGAAAATGAGAAAGTATTACAGGATCCATTGAATGGACTGAACAGGTTACTGAACACAGAAATGGGCAGAAGTATTGGTAAATATCAGTTATGAGGTTAGTGACAAACTTAGCATCAAAACTGAAGACCATAGAGTGCATGAAGTGAAGGAATTCTGCTCCCTTGTAAAGAAAATAACACAAGATGTGTGAAGTGAGGAGGCCATAACACATGAATTAGCACAGATGAAAAACCATTCCTAACCAAAATATGTCTCTAGATATGAAAAAATATGACATTATCTGCGAGAGAAATTTCTGAGAACGTACATTTTGAGCAAAACATCTTGTAGAAGTGAATCACGGACTGCAGGTGAACCAAAACGAAGAGAATCAAAGTATTGGAGATGTGCTGTTGCAGAATGTTGAAATCTAAGCGGATGAATAAGACAAAAAATGAATAGTTTTTTTAATACAAAATTGATAATGAAAGGAATATTTGGGAAAATTGACTTGCAGAAGGGTCAGATGATAGAATGTGTGTTAAGATAACAAGGAATAACTTTCATGGTACTGGAGGAAGACATAGAGGACAAACATTGTAATGGAATACAGAGATTAGAATATATACAACAAATAATTGGAAATATAGTGTGTAAGTGCTACTCTGAGGTGAAGGTATTGGCACAGAAGAGAAAATAATGATCAGCCACATCAAGCCAGCCAGAGGACTGACTAAAATCCCCTGCTCACCACCAATGGGGAAAAAAATACACATCTCTGGCATTTGTCACAATTTAACTTATGTGCTCAGCAGCCTCATGTTTCTCAGTATTATATTGTGTGATTGATTCCAAGGATCATTAAGTGATGGTGTACTTAATCATATTTGGGCCTTTTTGGATAAAACTGCATATTTCATTATCATTTAACGTGTTGGAGGTCAGCAGCCAGTCTTGACTCCAGCGGTTAACCATCTGTACATCTTTCTACTTTTCACAACTGTTTCCTGATGAAACCACCTTCTGTGCAGGATTGTCACCCAATAACAGTCATATTTAGGTATCACTGTTACCTTTCAATTCTGTTATTATTGCAGTAAATAATAACTGTCATACCTTACATGGAAGACAGCAAATGCCAATAAGAATACTGTAGCTAAGCCAGTGAAAGCACGGGAATGGTATTGTTGATTGTCAGAAATAATGCCCTCCAACTGTTATTCAGTGGAAAAGACATGTTAAATATAATTGCGTAGACAGTCAGTTGACATAAAAGTTTTCTGGGTGTGGTAACGCGTCATAATGTATAAAACTCTCCAGCAGTAGTTTTATACATTATGACATGGTACCACACCCAGAAAACTTTTATGTCGACAGACATGTTAAACTTAAGTTATCACTTCTAAAAGAATCGGTAACATATTTACTATTTGAGATAAGTGGGAGCATCAAATCTACGGCAATCAGCTCCATCCAGCTTAAAAAAATGGTAGCGCACTGGAAGCGAAGGTGGTCCAAATTCCAAGGATTCAATTCATACATTTATTCATTTCGGAAATAGCATTTGGTGAGAGAAGGCACAATGTGCATGGCTTTGAATTACATCAGTGATGGGATCTGAGTGTCTTGACTGCTGGCACCATGAAAGGCAGCTGCGAGATGATCCCAGCTACCACAGACAGTTTGGTGATTGGACAAGTCACTCAGTTGTGATGGCAGTGCTCTATGGTCCTGTCGGGATGGACTGTGCTCTGGCATGGATCCAGGGGCAGTGAGGTGGTGATGTTTGGTAGGTGGTATTTCTGGCATTGTCGGCACTTCAGCTCTTTACACTAACTCCAAGGATTATGCAGTATTCAACACACTGTCAAGAGTAGCGTCACGTAAACTGAGAGTGATAGGCACAGCCATCTAACACAAGGCATTTTGTACCAGGTTAGCCTGTATGATGATGATAGTGTATCATTTAGCTCACCCAAAGCTAATGTAGACATGCCATCAGTATTGACTCAGGCTTTATAATGTGCTGGGTGTCCAGGTAATTGGGGAACTGGGAAAGAAAAAGAAAAATACACAATTGCTTGGACACAATATGTACATGCCAGTCATTGTAGGGGCAAGCATGTTGATGGGTTCCTCAAGAGTGAAAATAGAGGGCTCATGCTTGCAGGCAGTACCTGATAAAGACTGAACGCCCATCCTTTTAAATAGCAGGCATGACCTGCTGTGAGTTATGAAGATGTGAGGCATACTACTTTACTGCTGTCAAATATTGAAAAACGGGTAAGTGCTGGTTAAGCTGGTAATGAAGTCTGAGATCGTACATTGCAGCAGATTTTTCCATGCTTTAATATTTTTATGCAATAGCAGCTCTTGCTACTACTGTTTCTAGAATGGAAACCACAAGGGTGAAACTCATATAGGGACTGCCAGTAACATGATCTTGGTTTGCTGCCAGGCCACTTGGAGTGCTGCAGGTTTACCAAATCTATCATCTTGATTTCTTATTGGATGATTTTAGTCGTCAATATTTGTTTTGATTTCATTTGAAACAGATGATGTTTTCACAACATTGTGTTCCTTATTAAAACTTTTGCATGTGTATTGCACTCTTTGAATTGCGCGATAAATTGCTCATATTGTGCTTGATTTTTGCTCGCATTGGTAATATTGGGTGGAGTAAATGATTCCAAATTTGGTTTTGAGACAGAAGGTGGTTTCATCACATAGTGTTCTGAGAATTTTTGTTCCTGCCTATGAATCCATGTGAACTGCTCTATTTAAATCTGTTGTAAGCATATTTCATCCGTTTTTCATACTTTCTCACATTTAATGGAGAACTCTTTTTTAACAGCTTTTGACAGAATTGGTATTCAACTTTTTAAATCTTGCCACAGATTGAGTATGTACTTATGCTTTGAAAGGTGTTGCTCCTTGTATGCATTTTAGTCTTAGTAACATAGTATGTTGCTATTGTGCCAAGTACTATAATGAAGCAAAAATATTCTACATCGAAGTGCATATTTGTATGTGATATAGTGTGAACATGCTTCTACCATACTGAATGATACAACATTTAGTAAGCTTTAGTAGATCCAGTGATGAAAATGTGAGTGTGTATACTACATGCTTTTAAATTTTCATTGGAATGAGAGGATGATTGTTGTACATTGCTTTCTGCTAAAATGCATTCTCTATAGTGCCTGTTAACAATGTGTGAACACATTTGCTGACTACTGTTGCGTCTTTAGCACTTGCAAAGAAGAATGCCTTAGTCACTAAGACTGCAAAGCATACTCAGCTGCAAGAAGCAACACCATTCAGAGCAGAAATACATATTCATTTTGTGACAAGATGTCATAAAGATGAATACCAGGTGTGTCAAAAGCTGCTAACATGGAGTTCTTCAGTAAATGGGAGTAGCTTCAAGAAAGGGTGCAAACTAAGATAAAGTAGAACATAAACAGAATACCTAACACACATTTAAACTGAGTAGTTCAAGACAGCTTTGTAAGCAGGAACAAATGTCCACAGAACACTTTGTGACTTCTGTTTTATGTGAAGCAAAAACAAATATGAAATCATTTACTCCACCCAGTATTATGGATGCATACAAAAATAAAGTAGAATACAAGCAACATATTCATAATGCAATTCAAAGTGTGCATTCCAAACAAGAAGTTGTAGTGAGGAACACAATGCAATGGAAGCAGCTTCTGTGTCATGTCATGTCCATATGATGTTTAGGTTGTGACATGTGCTGAGGCACAATTATTTTACACTTGATTGTGGCTATATGGTCAAAATTGCAATATTTTGTTTTATAAGTAAATAATTATACAGCTAAAAAGCAATCACAACACCGTTTACAAAATTTTACATGACTTCCCCAGCTACGAGTATTTACTCTTAATTATCGAGTGAGATTTCTCAAAAATATTACTTCGCAAGGTCACCAAAAACACTTCATTTTTAAGGTGTATGCCTTATACTTTATATCTGAGCCTCATAGTCTAGAAGTAAATGAAAAAGATTGTTATCTAAATTGTGTATTTCGAATTAAAAGTACAGATTTTCGTGCCATATTTTCTCATATTCAGAGTTCACTGCCAGGCCAGTTGGAACACCGCTGTCATTCTCTGTTTCTGTGTTTTAACATGAGCCTTGCACTTCTGATATTTCAGTGTTCTGTGATGGCAACATCTTTTGCTCATGCTGCTTTTTGAGCAGCACTGTTTGTTTTTTAAACTGGCATTGCTACTGCAGTGCCTCTAAAATTTACAGTGTGAGCAGTTCCACAAGGTCACCAAGCATCTCACTGTCCATCGACTGTAGGAACTAACAGGCTAATTTATGCTATGTTTGACAATTCTCATACCCAATTTTGTCTGTCCCCCACTTACCTACATTGGACACAAAACTTGTCCTACAACAAAAACTACTGCATTCGCTGATAATTGTGAGTTTTAAAGGACACAAACACTGATGCTCTTGGTTGGAACAATTACAGTCTACGTAGTGTTGCTCAATCTCTAAGAGTTAACTTGGCTGCCAAAGTTTAAAGTCCTGTGAAGTTACAAAAGGTGAATTGCTGGCAGTGAGAAGAGACAGAGTTCCATCTGGAAACCTCGGCTTCTATTTTTGTTTACTTCTGATAGGCTTCGGATGTGTCATAGGACTCCTCCATCAGAACTGCCTGAAAATTTCCACAGTAATTAGTTGTAAAGAGTTCAAACAACTTGCGTGGCTGCTGCAGGATGTTTCTTGTGACACGATCTCATATTTAACACCACCTGTGATAGAATGATGAAGCTGACGTAGTTGCTGATTACACTTCCATGGCAGGCAGAGAAACAAGACGTATGTGGGCTGTTCTTCTGTAAGCCCATATTTTGTTTACAGGGTAACACTCCAAAACTGTATTAAAGGCTTTTCAGAAGTAGAGAAAAAAAGCATCAACTGTAGGCACATGTTCCATACTCTATATTTTTAAAGAGAGTATCATAGTCCAGCTATCTTTCTGTGATCTTCCATTTTAGTGCCAGTATAGTTAAAAAGCAATTGTGTATGTAATTTTGATCCATTACGTAACTTTACATGGGTCTGAAATTTTTCAGGTATTCTTAGTAGATTGTGCTTTTATATTCTTTGAATGATTCTTACCTAGTTGTCCTTACATTGGTTTTTACTTTATTCATGTTTTTTTGGTTCAATAAAACTTTAGCTTTGTTTGAATGCGAAGCTCACTTTACATTTCTGGCACCATCCTAACATTATCATTGAATCATTGTGCCACAGTACCACACACAGAAGAAGCTAATCTAGTATGCACCTTAGAAAATTGCATGTAGTTTCCACACCCTCCAGATTTTGCTTTCAGTGTTTACCACCAGTTTCTTGACAATCAGCTACTTTACAACATATTTTCCTCCTTCCTTAACAATTCTTTCAAAATTAGTAATTGTTGATGGTTTAGCAGCCTTCTGGTCACGACTTATTTCCATTTGTTCACTTAACTGAACACTTCGAACATGTTTGTTATGAGGAGATGTAGGATGTCATCATTGCAAGTTTTTTTCTCAACATACTACTCAAGGTGATACGTAAGGAACATGTTTTATACAATATCCCACACGTATCTTGGTGGTACATTGAAACTGATTCCTGTTACTGCAGTGTAGTTGAGAAATTTGAATTTTGCAGACTCTTGGAAGTGTTCAGCCACTTTGGTATTCTCTGAAGATGGTTGGTAGACACAATCAGTTACCTTTTATGCCTGTCTTCACCAAATTATCCTTCATTCTGAACTGGTATTTATCTCACTGCTCAATACTTTTTTTTCCTTTTTTTTCAGCAATAAATACACCAGCACTATTGCCATTCTGTTATTTTTCCAGTGTTTATTCCATTAAGCATTAAAGATTTTGCTATTTCTTATTTCTTTCTTTGATCAGATATCCATTCCAAGAACTATGAGGCCATTCCTAATGTTAACAAATGAGTGTAATTGCAGACTTTCACTCAGAATTTTTCTCCAGTCAACTAAAATCAGCTTTACCGTTTCTTTTTCTCATCTGCAAAGGCATAAATTTCCCGCTGTAATGAATGACTTTGTTACACGAGCTTTATCTTATATAAAGCCCTCCGCGTGTGAACGTCACACATACTCCTATTGCCTGGATAGCTGCTTTTTCTGTATACTGCGTGCTTAACCTGTATTTTATAACGTGAAAGTGAACATAAGATCTTATCAGTACAGTAATGGGCTAAAGGATAGCAAATGTACTATTCTGTGTGGTAAGCCAGTTTCATAGTGTGCATAAAACAGTTCAAGAAGCATGTAATAATTCATAAACTTATCCAAATACAGAAACAGACAAAATAGAGAAAGGGAATCTCCAGTAATTATGCTGCATTGACATCTAGAAACACACATCTAAATGGAAGTGAGGTAACACAAAATGAAAGTAGCCCAAATCTGAGCAGGCTGAAAGTGATGAACATTTGCTTTTCAATAAGTGTATCTCCACCCCAACCCACCCCACTTCCTCTGCGTAATATATCTTCTAGTTTCTCCTGTTTCTGCATCTTCACTTTTAAACATTTGTAATAGTCAGCTTCATATTAGTGTTGATTTATTACTCTTCTGTTATTTGATTTGATTAACTGCCACTCTTTTCAGATAACAATGAACTTTTATTACATATATGTGAGTATGGTGTAAATCAAACAATGGAAAATTCAGGATGGAATGTAACAATATTATGAAAAGGAAAGTTGCTACTCACCATATAGTGAAGATGCTGAGTCACATATAGGCACAACAAAAAGACTGTCACAAATAAAGCTTTCGGCCAGTAAGGCCTTTGTTGAAAATAGAATTGGCATCGCCTACTAACACTTTTCACTCTGTGTGGACAGTTTCCCTACATTTGTTAAATTTTATATGAAAGTGTGGACATTTTTGCCTGGTGTACACAAGAAGGGGAAACCACCAAAACAATTACATCATAAATTACAAGCCTGGACAGACTGCCTGTGGGAACCCTGGAAATGGGGAAGCGAAGCTAACTGCAGGCAAGTCCTGCTTTGCGGCATCGCTTTCAGTTATGCCTTATTAAGGCATTGCAGATCTTCAGTCTCTACCAGGATTTGCCCGAGCATTCCTTGCAGCTTGTAGGCACCCCTTTAAATGGAACACATCTAAAGAAACAAAAGTCTTCATTGGCAGTTTTCTACACACCACCAGGGGTGTAGTCAGAATTGGAAATTGGTGTTAATAAATGGTACTCAAGTTTAGAAAAAAGAACTACATCAGTTTGCTCATGAGGATTACATGGTGAGAATTGCTGGGCCGACGAGAGAAGATAACTTCATACTGTTGACACTTTCACATTGTGTTCATCATTCACTTTATAGGTTTGACTTACAAATTGTGTGTTTGTAGGAGGAAGGAAGTTTAGAGGTTGACATCCTGCTGACAATGAATTGATTAGAGGCAGAGTACAAGTTCAAATTGTGGAAGGCTGAGAAGTAAATGAACTGCGCACTTTCAAAGAAACCATCCCAGTATTCATCTTAAGTGATTTACAAAAACTGCATTAGGATGACCAGATGTGGACTGGAATGACATCCTCTCAAATATGATTCCATTGTCTACCCACTTAGTGGTAAATTTCAGAATCCTACAACAAAACACTCTTTTAATGGAGTGAGCATCGTATTTCTCAAGTAGTATTTAAACTCATATTTCTGGTGTACGTGACACTAACATCTTTGTTCTGTTAATGGGTCTCAGTAGTTGGAAGCATGTGAACTCATGTGGTTATCGCATAGCTACAACATAAATTTTAGACGTAACTTTGTGCAACAGGCAAAGTACCGAGCTTCTGTGTTTCATTGTAGAGAACAATGTAGAGTATTCTGATGGTGAAGCCAGTAGCATGCAGTTTCTTCATAAGATCCTGAATGTAAAACTTCCAAGAAATCATTCCATTGAGATATGAATCCATCTAGACATTAAAATTGGCCTTATGTAGTAATTTCTTAATATTAGGATGTTACAGAAGACAGAAGTTATCTTTTTCGGGCACATAAAGCGCCGCATGGATCAGGCCGACCGTGGACCAAGCCGACACTCAGCTTCCCCTCCCCCAGAATTATCATGAGCTCCATTTATTCTTAGGAATTTGGAACTTTAACTGGCATCATCTGCCACAAGCAGTGGCCTTACAAGCACCCCTCACCGACGTGCTGGCAGGACCTAACAAGGAAGGGAGAAGAAAGACACATTCCAACTTCCTAAGGATTTCCTTGCACACACAATCTCATTGGCCCACCTCATTCCAGATGCACAACTCTCACTCACCACTGGTACAAGCGACACCACGATTGGTGCTGCACTGCAACAGCTAATTGCCAGAGGGGTACACTCTCTTCATTTCTTCTCACGGAAACTTGCATCCCCTCGGTCCAAATGGTCAGCCTTTGACTGAGAAATTCTCACAATTTTTGAGGCATTGAGATACTTTCGTGAAGATTTCGAGGGCAACATGTTATGATTTTTACAGACCATGAAGCACTTGTTGATGCTTCACAGCATCCGTCGTAGGATGTCAGCCCTCCATGGTACTGACAAATGGACCTTATCCCACAGTACATTGTGGATATCTACCAGCTACATGGGGCTGACAGTGTCATTGCCAACTACGTATCATGAATCAATGTCATTTCCCTCCAACTTGATTATGAGGAACTAGCCACCGACCAGTGCAATGATGAGAGCATCGCAGAATTGATGTGCGATGATGCTACTGGCTTACAAATTGCACAGTGCACTGTTCCAGGGACAAACACTAACCTCTCTTAATAGGATCTGTCTGTTGATGCCACAAACCATGTGTCATGCAATTTTAAACCATCTCCACAGCAAGCCTCACCCGGGCGTCAGGTGCGCAGTCTGGCCCATTACAGAATGCTTCGTGTGGCCCAACATCAAGTAAGACTGCCACACCTGGACACAAGAATGTGTACTGTGCCAATACAATAAAGTTGGAAGACATGCTCAACCACAGTTATTTTAAAATTTCAATTGCCATGTACACATTGATTTTTGTTGGCCCTCTCTTGAACTCAGAGGGATTCAAGTATCTACCGTCAGTGGTAGACAGAGAGTCCCGGTGGGTGTAAATGGTCCCCCTTAAAGACATCATGGCAGAGTCTACCATCCATTCCTTTACAGAAACATCGGCAGCACATTTCAGCACACCAAACACGATAACTACAAACCAAGGGCACCAGTTCAAGTCAACACAGTTCAGCACGCTGTGTAACCTCTGTGGAATGAAATGCAACTGCACTACAACCTATCAGCCAAAGAGTAATGGGTTAGTTGAAAGATGGTATGGCACGGGTCTCTCGAAGCCATCCTTATGTGACATGGCAGATTGTGGACCAAAGCTTTAATTAAGTTACTACTTGGTGTCTGAACTGTCTTCAAAGAGGACCTACAAATGTCTCAGGCCGAAATGCAGTATGGGAAATCACTGGTGCATTCTGGCAGTTTTGTTATACCCTGAGCATATGGATCTTCCAACACTAGTTCAACAAATGAAAGACCACATTAAACGTCCTGAATGAAATTTTCACTTTGCAACAGAGTATGCACTGACACGAAACTTTATGGAAGATTAAAACTGTGTGCTAGGCTGAGATTCAAACTTTGGACCTTTGCCTTTCACAGACAAGTGCTCTACAGACTGACCTACCCAAGCACAACTCATGACTTGTCACGAATTTACTTCCACCAGTACCTAGTCCCTTACCTTCCAAACTTCACAGAAGCTCTCCTGTGAAACTTCAAGCCTAATACTATTGGAAGAAAGGATATTGCAGAGACTTGGCTTAGCCACAGACTGCGGGACGTTTCCAGAATGAAATTTTCACTCTGTGGCAGAGTGTGTACTGATACGAAACTTCCTGGCAGATTAAAACTGTATGCACATTCTGCTAAAGAGTGAAAATTTCGTGCTGTAAATGTCCCCCACTCTGTGGCTAAGCCATCTCTGTGCAATATCTTTTCTTGCTAGAGTATTAGTCTTGCAGGTTTCATAGGAGAGCTACTGTGAAGTCTGGAAGGTGGGAGATGAGGGTTGGTGGAAGTAAAGCTGTGAGGGTGTGTCGTGAGTCATGCTTGTATAGTGAAAATTTCATTCTGGAAACATTCCCTAGCCTGTGGGTAAGCCATGTCTCCACAATATCCTTTGTTACAGGAGTACTAGCCTTGCAAGTTTCACAGGAGGGGGTCTGTGAAGTTTGGAAGTAGGAGTTGAGGTACTGGTGGAAGAAAAGCTCTGAGAATGGGCTGTGTGTCGTTGCTTGAGTAGCTCAATCAGTAGAGCACTTGCCTGCAAGAGGCAAAGGTCCCAAATTTGAGTCTCGGTATGGCACGGTTTTGTCCGCCCCTCGTGGTCTCGCGGTAGCGTTCTCGCTTCCCGAGCATGGGGTCCCGGGTTCGATTCCCGGCGGGGTCAGGAATTTTTCCTGTCTCGAATGACTGGGTGTTGTTGTGTCGTCTTCATCATCATCATTCATTTCCATTACGGTCGGAGGAAGGCAACGGCAAACCACCTCCATTTGGACCTTGCCTAGTAAGGCGGTGCGGGTCTCCCGCATCGTTCCCCTATGCTCTGTAAAGAAGCATGGGACTTCATTTCCATTTCCATGGCACAGTTTTAATCTCCCAGAAAGTTTCAGATTAGACATATTCATGTGTCACCTTCTGCTCCACACTCAGTGTTGTAGGTTTTCATTTATAAAGCACTCTTCAATTTTGAATATGTCATGTTATGGGATGATGAGGTCCGACCAGCACAACAGCCGCCATACACAGGACCCTTCAAAGTTCTTAAGAGAAACACACATACATTTGATATTCTGATTAATGACAGACCATCAACTGTTTCGATTAACTGCCTGAAACAGGCTTGGGTCTCCAGGACATAACCACCTCGAGGCACGACAAACAACAAAGTTGATGAACCCCCATTACCCGGCATGTGGACAGCCAGCCCCCACACAGCCCTCCCCATTATCATTAAGCTTGAGCTCAGTGATTTCAACCCTTATGACATCACCATCAAATTGGTCAATAATGGTTTGTACCTCACAGCACTCAATAAAGATGCTCTGACAGATGATGTTACACATATATGATGCCTTGACCATGTGTACATCCTACCCATCAATATCAGCTATGCCTCCATATCATCCCACAAATGGCGTCCTCACATCACCTGCCCCAGAGTCCTACCATGATCACCGCCTACATCCTTGCCATAGGCTGGGCCAGATACTGTTGGAGAGGTGACAACATCACACCACCATCACTTCCTTCCCTCCCTCCCAACAATCCCTTCCCCCAACCCCACCAGAGTCCCAGTTTGAAAGTGCTGGCCGTCTACCATACCACCTGCTCCTGTACCAGGCATACAGCAACAGTGCCACATGCATCACAACTTTGAGAAATGGTAACTGTGCCCTGCAGTGCAGCCAGCCACAGCATAGCTGGTCATACACTTAACATTAGTCCAGCCAAATCTTCCCTTCATGCTCTGCACTACGGGGGTCGGGGGGGGGGGGGGGGGGGCCTCCTGTGTGGATATCGACTAATATCGATTAGGACATGCATAACTGGTGGGCAAGGAGAGGAACATCTACACTGTGGTGTCTTTGACTTGTTAACATTGTGAGCAATGATATCTAGTGGATTAGCTATTGTGTCAAGTTTCATGAATAAAATATGTGTGCAGTTAACCACTTTAACTCTGTTTCTGGGACATTCCCTGTCACCTGGTAGGGTATACTTCCACAAACTTAAACAATCAAATTATTTCATAAAATGAAACTAACAATGTGGAAAAGATAGATTGCTACTTACCACAACGAAGACACGTCAGGTTGCAGACAGACACGATTAAAAGACACTCACATGTAGCTTTTGGCTACAGCCTTTGTCAGTAAGGAGAGACACCCATACAACATTCACATACACACCCAAGCAAGCTTACCTCATGCACATGTGACTGCCAACTCCAGCATCTCGGGCCTGAATGCAACATCACGTGGGATGCAAGCAGCAATCTGGAGGGGGTGGGGAAGGGGTAGGAGAAGGGGAAGGGCAAAGGATAGTAGTGTATGGCTGGGGAGAGAGATGAAAGCTGTCTGGTGGAGTGTGCAGGGACTGGACTACAACAGGTGCAATGCCAGGAGATTGTGGGGCAGGGCGGTGGGGTAAAAAGGAGTGAAAAGTTATAAGAGCAGGGAAAGATGGGTGGATGCATTGGCAGAGGGTTGCAAATAAACAGAGTGTGAGACGATAATGGGGAGGAGATGATAGGTGTGGTGTCACCGCCAGACATCACACTTGCTAGGTGGTAGCTTTAAATCGGCCGCGGTCCATTAGTACATGTCGGACCCGTGTGTCGCCACTGTCAGTGATCGCAGACCGAGCGCCACCACACGGCAGGTCTCGAGAGACTTACTAGCACTCGCCCCAGTTGTACGGACAACTTAGCTAGCGATGCAACACTGACGAAGCCTCGTTTATTTGCAGATAAGATAGTTAGAATAGCCTTCAGCTAAGTCAATGGCTACGACCTAGCAAGGCGCCATAGCAATTGATAGTTATCGTATCAAGCATGTCTCATCAAGAACGATGTATACAAATGATGGATTAAAGTTAAGTATTCCAGAAGCTACGTACTTTTCTTTATAGCATTCATTACGTATCCTGTTTCAGACCTCACGCCATCCTGCGTGAGCTTATAGCGTGCATTTCGGTCTCCTCAAACCACACTGTATCGGCACTTCTGTCGACACATCAATAGGACATAGAGAGTGGAAACTGTTGGGTGGAGGGTGTGGGGACAGTATGTTACCATAGGTTGCGGCCAGGATAATTACGGGAATGGAGAATGCGTTGTAAGGATAAATCCCAACTCCCTGCCACAAAGGATCATATCCCTGTGGTAGACTTGTGCAAAACCTGCCCAATCCACCCACCCAGCACTCCCTTTTCAGTCCTGTCACAGGTACATCCTGCCCCATAAGGGGCCGGGCCACCTGTGAAAGCAGCTATGACATGGCCTACGATTTTATACTGAGTTTTTAATATGTTTCTCAGTGGTTGGCTTTTCCTTTTGTTTTCTCTATGGTCGGCCAACCACTGTCACACTCTGTGTGATTTTAATTTGTTTTGTCTGATCTCTGTCTGAGTCTCTCTTGTCCTTTGTCGTCTGCCGTCTTTTCTGTTGTTCGTTTTTCATTCTCTGTGGGTGATTTTAGTTTTTTGGAGAAAGGGACTGATGACCGTCGCAGTCTGGGCCCTTTAACCCCCACAAACCAACCAACCATTTTCCAGCTCTCCTGCAGCCATTGCACAGCTTTTTATATTGGTATGACTACCAACCAGTTGTCCACCAGGATGATTGGCCACTGCCAAACTGTGGCCTCGAGCAAACTGACCACCCTGTGGCACAACATGCAGCTGAACATAACACACTTGATTTCAATGGCTGCTTCACAACCCGGGTCATCTGGATCCTTCTCTCCATTCTCTGCTTTTCTGAACTGCACAGATGTGAGTTATCCTTGCAACACTTTCTCTGCTCCCTTAATTACCCTGGCCTCAACCTACAGTAACATACTGTCCCCACACCCTCCACCCAACAGTTTCCATCTCCTATGTCCTATCATCTTCTCCCATTCTCGTCTCCCACCCTGTTTATTTGCAGCCGTCTGCCAACTCATCTGCCCATCTTTCCCCACTCCTCTCATTTTTTGTTTCTTTTTTTCCCCAACTCCCTGCCCCACAACTTCTTGATGCTGCACCTGTTGGAGTCTAATACCTGCATGCTCCACCAGACAGCATTCGTCTCTCTCCCCACCTGTACACCCCTACTATCCCTCCCCTTCCCCTTCCCGTCCCATTTCCCCTTACCCTACCCTCCCCTTCTCATCCCATTTCCCCTCCCCCTCCACCTTCCCCACCCCCTCCAGATCACTGTTACATCCTATGTGGTGTTGCATTCTGGCCCGAGATGCTGAAGTTGGCACTCGTGTGTGAATGAGGTGTGCTTGCTTTTGCGTGTACGTGAATGTCTTTACTGGTGAAGGCTGTGGCTGAAAGCTACATGTGAGTGTCTTTTACTCGTGCCTGTCTACAGCTTGACGTGTCTTCTGTATAGTAAGTATCAATCTATCTTTCCCACATTGTTGATATTCCTACCTGGAGTTTCCATTGTTTGATAAAACTAAATTAGATACTTACTGTTGTCAGCATTTCATATGGTGCTGCAGTTATGTCACACAAAATGAGTGAATGATATTTTTGTTGAATACTTTCCTGAAATCAAACTGTGAATTTGAATGAAAATAATGTGCACTGGTGGTCTCAAAAATCTCAGGAAGTGCTAATAACAAAAAGTCAGTCTATAATGGACTGTTTATCTCTCATTCCCTTTTCATGAAGATAATATTGCTAATGACTGTTTTAACCTGTCTGAAAACTGACCACATCTCAATGTGTGTTTGTAGTGGTAACTGAGTACAAAAATTATGCTTGGCACACAGATGTTCTTAAGCATGCTTGGTATTTTATCATCCCAATATGAATGTGTATTCTTGAGTTAGCAACTGATTCTGACTTCTTGCCTCCACCTCACCCTTTTTTTCTGCAACTTGCACAGCTTTTTGGTAACACAAACATTCTGTCACAAATAAACTGTTGATAATGCGCGACATTTCATTGTGAGAAGTATTTCAACTGTACATATTTTAAGAAAAGTTTGTTTTTATAGACTCAGTTCCATGACACAAATTCTGATGACTAGCTTTGATCGTAGATAATGATCGATCATCTTCAGATCTGAGTATTCAGAGTTTGCAATTGGTCAATATCTTCAGGGTGAAAGTTATCAGCAAGGACTTACACAGTAAAGAAATTCTAACGTACCAGCATCAGACGCTTGATAAATGTTTATATTGCTATGTAACATATTCAGCAATCCTTTATTGTACATCAACTTCAGGCTGAAAACTTTTGCCTAAATTATTTTGGTTGATGACTAGTAGTGAACACTCAGATTTGAAGATGGTCATTATATATGACTGAAACTAGTTGTCAGTCATTTATGTCTTGAAACTGAGGCTGTAAGAATAAACTTTTCTTACAATAAACTTTGATTCGTGCCAGATCTTATAGTTGCAGTATTTAGCTAATAGCTTCCATTTTGTTTACTGTGGAAAGACTACGTTGGCATGTTAACAAGCAAACAAAGTTCAGCTATATTTGATCTCTAAAACATTAAACCTCTGGTAACAGATGACCTTATGGAAATGGTGTATTTATCATATTCTAATGTATTATGAGCTATGGAATGGAAATATGGGTCAGCTGAGTCAATACAAAAAAGATGTTTCAATCTGCAGAAAGTTACCATCAAAATAGTGGCTAATCTAAGAAGACCAGATAGCTGCAGGCCACTATTCAAAAAACCTAAAATTTTAACTTTCTACAGTTTGTACATGTATAAAATACTATTGTTCACATGGGCACATGAAAACAAGTTCAGTAAAAATGAAGCTGTATATATCCATGCTGCCAGTTAATAGTTCCACAACACAACACAGCATAACTTGACAGAAGTGCTGCTTATATGGCAATAAAAACTGTATAACTGTTTACCATTTTGCATTTCAAATTTTAACTTGAAAGAGAAATTTAGGCTAACAATAAAGCTATTGCTTATGGAAAATCATTTCTATTCAGACAGTGAATAGATACTAAGTTCAAAGAATTGGAAATAGACATACAACTTAACAGAATTAAAATGTGCATGGATGGATAGCAAACTCAAGATATGTTCTTACGTGTGGTTGAATAGAAATAAAATCGTATAGGTTGACTGTACAGTAGATGTGTAATTTTGTGTGATGCTGTTGTATTTAAAAATTATATACACTGGTAATGACATAGTGTATGTGATCATTATTGTGTTAAACTGACAATGCAAATATGTACTTGGATCTGATCCATACATGTACATCGCAAGCTGTTCGTTGCTGTAATGCAAGTTTCTGGCAATTCAGTAGTATATTAAAAGAAGGAGTATAAGCTGTTGGTATGATGTCTCCTTATAACACACAGCACAACCGACAATTCTTGATAATCAAATAAAATACTGATTTTAGTACTGGTAAAACACAATTCTGATGCAATTGTTTCCTAATAATTATTTCAGGATGAAACTGTGGGAGACTATAGGATCCTTGAAGGAAATTTTTTGTCACCATTTGTGAAGCACCTGCCCAACATTTTGCCTAAAGAAGCAGAAACTGCCTATTTTCAGGCTGTTCTCCCAGCTGAATGGCAATCAAAGCAATACAGACCAGTATGCATCCATTTGGCTGGTACAGGTGACCATGTAAGTTGCAGCACAGATGCCATTTTAAACAATATAGTGAATACTGGTAATTATAAATTAAAATCACCATTCCTCAGGGATACTGGAGGAGAAGACAAATAATGGCTAAACCACTTATAAAGGAATCTGGTATTGGTGCTGTATTGCTGGAGAATCCATTTTATGGCCTGCGAAAGCCTAAGGATCAAGTGTAAGTTATCTATTATTTTAGCCCACATTAGAAATTATTTCATCACCATGACCTAAATGTTCATATTTCCTGTTTCAGTCGTTCCAGTCTCCATAATGTTTCCGACATATTTGTTATGGGTGGTTGCCTGATACTAGAATCTCTGGCAATTCTTCACTGGTGTGAGAAGTCTGGGTTTGGACCCCTCGGTTTAACTGGAATATCAATGGGAGGACACGTAAGTATACTGGCTACATCATGTATTCCAAAGCTTAATAAATGTCTAATGAAAAAGAAACAATAAAAAATGAAACTTCAATGATAAATCAAAATACAGAAAAATTACTTACATGCGTGAAAGACAGTGCAAATCAACGTCCATGCATTAAATATATTGCTTGCACATTAATAGATGAATAAACCATTCTGTGGCATCAAGTCATACTATCGTAATCTTATATGTAAACCGAAAGTGGAGGAGAGAAAAAGGAAATGAAAGGGAAGGGATTACTGATGTCAGTTTCATCACAACAATTAAATGGAATCAGTGGTGATGAGTAAAAATGTGTGCCAGGCTAGTATTTGAACCCGGGATCTTCGGCTTACTAGGCAGATGCGTTAGCCACTGCACCATCCAGTGAAGTTGTTAATCCCCAAGCCGATTTTTGAAGCTTTCCCATTGCATCCAAATGTCTCATGTTGGTGGTTGCATGCAAATGTCGCACGTGATGTAATGATCACAGTTCATCACATTTGCCAGTTGTCAAGTACACTGACATGAATCTTTCTGGATTAATGCATTTAAACAATCTTCATAAAACCCCAAAGTTCTTCCTGAATGTGGACAGTCACTAATGTCAAAACGATCCTCCTTAAAAAAAGAGAACCATTTTCTTGTGGTGCTCTGTCCAGTGGCATTATCCCCATACGTGGCACAAATGTCTCTTGATGCCTATGCTGCTGTCACCCCTTTATAGAATGCAGACAGAATAACATGTAGGAAATGTTTCTGATTTCTCCACTTGGCACTCCATTTTCTAGCACCTACAGTTCCACTCACGACATCCAAATGAGAATGTATAAACTCAAATAAAAAAAGTGAACTACAAATATAAAATTATAATCAATAAATAAACCCATAGCAACCATAATACTAACATGCAAAACAAAAATGCTACAAACTTATGTACCAACCTATTAAAAGTGTAAGATTTGGCAGTGAGATTAAAATTCAGGCTGAAAGGATAATATCAATGATAAGGTTCACTGATGTCATTACTGCATCGGCGAAAGTGAAGAAGAATTATAGAAGCTGGTGCATGGAATGAACAATTTGCTGAGTGCAGAATATGGAAAGTAATGAGGGTTATCAGAAGTGGGATTGGAGACCACATAGTAGATAGAAGAGAAGAAAGCCTGATACCTTGCAAGCTAGATGATACATGACAGACAAGGCAAGGTGGATATAAGAAGCACACTAGCACAAGCAAAGTGAGCATTCCTCGTTAAGCGAAATCTACC
This sequence comes from Schistocerca piceifrons, assembly GCF_021461385.2. Lineage (NCBI taxonomy): Eukaryota > Metazoa > Arthropoda > Insecta > Orthoptera > Acrididae > Schistocerca > Schistocerca piceifrons. Next base: position 405,652,674 of record NC_060144.1, on the reverse strand, counting down.
AGTATTACACATTAACCTTAATGTGAGCAAGAAATTTCTGAGAATGTATGTCAAGAGCACAGCATTGATGGAAGTGCATCATGGGCTGAGAGAGAGGGAGGGGAGGGGGCGGGAGAGAGAGAGAGAGAGAGAGAGAGAGAGAGAGAGAGAGAGAGAGATGAGAATCACAGCATTTGAGTGTGTTGTTACAGAAGTGTGCTGACTATTAAGTGAACCGATAAGTAAGAAATGAAGATGTTCTCCATAGAATCGGTGAGAGATGGAATATGGGAAAAACACATATTAGAAGAAACAACAGAGTGTTAAAAGAGATGTTAAAACATTAGGGGACAACTTTCATGGTACTAGAGAGAACTATAGAGGGCAAAAACTGTATGGAAAGACAGAAATTGGAGTATATCCAACAAATAATTGAGGACATGGGTGTAAGTGCTTTAGTGATATGAAGAGGTTAGCACAGGTGGGCAAATTGTGGTGGATCACAGTTAATCAGCCTACTCCAGATGGCTTGTTGGAACTTAGGTCCCCATCAGTCATTCAGAATTGTTTATTGTAAAAGTAAAATGTGGAATATGGGAAGTGCTATAAAGGTAAGAAGCTGATACATTGCTATGAAAGTTGGTTCCACTAAATCAGTTGCGCCACACAAAGATCATTTGGGCATTAAACAGCCCTGGTGTATTCCTGTAAATTGACCCTCCAGCCTCCAACTTTCTTTTTTTCCCCCAGACTCGGGACACGATTCCTTGTTGCTTTGTGTAGTCCCTCATTTCATGCTTATGGTTGGTGAACCTGATAGCATAACAATGGTGCTCTTACAGAACTAGAAACTTTATGGTTCGAAATATTAAGCAATAGAGCTCAACACCTTCCCCATAACTGCCAGCAAGTCAGAACTTACTGAAAATGGCAGTCTGAATGCAGCAACTGATCAATCTTAGCAACTTTAACTGTTTCTTGACTGTGGCATAACAAGATTTAAATTTCAAGAGCTGCTGTTTTCTCGTATTTATATCATGAGGTAACAACTACTATAATTGCAAAAGACAAGTCAAGTTTCAAGCACCACAGCATCCTCAATGGTAAAAGTGCGAGTAGCCCTCTCATTAAAATACATTTCCGTGCTTGTCCTTTCTGACAGTTATCAGCTTGTTTAAACAGTGTGGTTCATTCTAATTACTGACTGAAGTTATTTTGTATTTACTATTTCCCTATGTTTCTTACTTGTCTAAAATAAAGGATTTTATTTCCAACAAAGGACAAAGCTGACTTAATTAATAAAGCTGCTTATTGCAGAGAAGGAAAAAATGAACTTTAAATGATGCAGTTCCTATAGCAGAAATTAGGAATAGATTTGTGTATGTTCACTGCAAGTCTCATACAAACCAAAACTAGTAGTTACACTTCGTTATACGGGTGTCTCTAGAGGAATGGTCAATATTCAGGGATATGACAGATGTGATCATTCAAAGCAAAAATGTCTGCTAAACATGAGCTCTAAAATGCATACCTTAAGAGCTATAAGCACTTGGCCATCTTTGCTACTGTGAAATACATCTCTTCTACTGAACAAGTGTCCATATCTCTTATGGTATACATTTTATATCCCATGTTTACAAGGCTTCTTTACTTCCGATGATCGTTTCTGTCATATCTCTGAGTTTTGACCATTCCTCTTTGGACATCCTGTGTCTTATAAATACTGTTGTATCAGACAGATAATATAAAATTAGTAAAAACTTAACATAAATTATATTTGTATTGTATCTACTGAATATTTGTTGGTGCCAAGTATTGTTGTGATGTTGTTGTTGTTATGGTCTTCAGTCCAAAGACTGGTTTGACACAGCTCTCCATCTTACTCTATCCTGTGAGAGCCTCTTCATCTCCCAATAACTACTGAAACCCACATCTTTCTGAATCTGCTTAATGTATTCATGGGCCTCTTACATGACTTCCTGTTGGAGGCATTTGGGAACCATGATTCTTGGCCCGAGACTAGTTGTTGAACACAGGACCCCATCCTCTAAACAAAACTGCCGCTGTGTCACATATCTTTTGTAATCTGCATCTGAAGCCTGTGCTTTTCGCCATTCTGCTGCATTGCCACCTACTGCTTCTAATACCGCTACCTTTCTGCTAAGACAATCTGCATTGGAGTGTTTCTTCCCCAGTTTATGAATGACTTCAAAGTCCATTTCAGAGAGGCATAGGGATCAATGCGACAAATGACTTGATGTGTGTCTTTTATCCCAAATAACCATTTGAGAGCAGCATGGTCTGTGGTTATCTGGAATTTATTCCCATACAGATAGCACCTGAAATATTTTAAACCATAGATGATACTCAATAACTCGTAATTCTTTTCTGCCATATTTAATTATCTGAATGCTTGTCTGGATGCGTAGGCTACTGGATGTTCTGCACTGTTAATGTTTTGACCCAAAACTGCACCGATAGCATGTCCAGATGCATCGCATGACAGGATGAATTCTTTGCTGAAATCTGTGTAGATTAATACAGGACTGTGTGTTAATTTGTATTTCTGTGTTTCCAGTGCTGTGTCACATTCTGTTGTCCAGTGAAATTTAGTACCTTTTTTCAATAACTGCATGAGAGGTCATGCTATTTCTGCATAGTCTTTTACAAACTTTCGATAATAATTTGAGAGACCTAGAAATTGCTGTACTTCTTTGGTAGACTGTGGCGTTTGAAAATCTTTAACTGCAGCTATTAGCCATGGATCGGTTTGGATACCGTGTTCACTGATAACATGGCCTAAATATGTTACTTTCTTTAATGTGAAGTGACACTTTTCTAAATTTAATGTTAATTTAGCATCTGTGAGATGTTGGAAAACTTCTTGTAAGCGAATCGCATGCTCTTTGATGTTTTTTAAAAATACGATTATGTCATCGAGGTATATCATACATTGTCAGTTTTTAATCCATGTAACACACCGTCTACCAATCTTTGGAATGTTGCAGGGGCAGTCTTTATTGTGAAAGGTTTCTTAAGAATTGCCAACAACCTGAAGGTGTGGAGAAAGCAGTTTTATGTCTGTCCTCTAGTGCAACTTCTATTTGATGGTACGTGCTCCTCAAGTTGGTTGTAGAGAAATATTTACTGTTGCTGAGATGGCAGTGGTATCTATGATATTCAGTACTGGGTACATGTCTGAAATTGTTTTGCTATTTAAATGCCTGTAATCATGGCAGGATCTATAATGTTTTGCACCGTCAGCAGTTTTTTTTGGCACAATTATGTTTGCACTGTATGGCGAATCTGAAGGCTCTATTATACCATCCTTAAACTGCTGATCTGTGAATTCATCAAGTATTGGTTGTAACTGGTGAGGAACTCTGTATGGTCTCTTATAAACTGGGGCATTATCTCTTGTTGGAATCGTGTGTTGTGTGACGTTTGTTGTTGATAGTGATCCCTGTGAACTAAACAGTTCGTGAAACTCGCTCAACACTGCTTCTATCATATCCTGTTCATTTCCTTTTAAGTGTGATATCTTCTGGCACAATGCAGTTTTGTAGGCAGCTGGTTTGTCACTATTGTCTACATCTGACCAATCAGAATCGCCCTCCTCTAAGGCACTTATGTTAGCTAATAACATTCCCTTTCATAACTCCTTGTCTTCTGCCCCAAAACTATCTACAGTGTGTTACAAAAAGGTACGGCCAGACTTTCAGGAAACATTCCTCACACACAAATAAAGAAAAGATGTTATGTGGACATGTGTCCGGAAACGCTTAATTTCCATGTTAGAGCTCATTTTAGTTTCGTAAGTATGTACTGTACTTCCTCGATTCATCGCCATGATTTCATACGGGATACTCTACCTGTGCTGCTAGAACATGTGCCTTTACAAGTACGACCCAACATGTGGTTCATGCACGATGGAGCTCCTGCACATTTCAGTTGAAGTGTTCGTACGCTTCTCAACACAGATTCGGTGACCGATGGATTGGTAGAAGCGGAGCAATTCCATGGCCTCCATGCTCTCCTGACCTCAACCCTCTTGACTTTCTTTTATGGGGGCATTTGAAAGCTCTTGTCTACGCAACCCCGTTATCAAATGTAGAGACTCTTCGTGCTCATATTGTGGGCGGCTGTGATACAATACGCCATTCTCCAGGGCTGCATCAGCGAATCAGGGATTCCATGCGACGGAGGGTGGATGCATGTATCCTCGCTAACGGAGGACATTTTGAACATTTCCTTTAACAAAGTGTTTGAAGTCACACTGGTACGTTCTGTTGCTGCGTGTTTCCATTCCGTGATTAATGTGATTTGAAGAGAAGTAATAAAATGAGCTCTAACGTGGAAAGTAAACGTTTCTGGACACGTGCCCACATAACATATTTTCTTTCTTTGTGTGTGAGGAATGTTTCCTGAAAGTTTGGCCGTACCTTTTTGTAACACTGTACATGCACTGGTATTTTCTGTATTCCATCAATTGTTGCAGCACGATCTATACTCTTGCACACAAAACAATGTGCTAGTTTGGTTGCAGGTAAAGCAGCATTAATGTCCATCCAAAGTAGCTTTCCTGTACCAAATGGTATTTTATCCCATGAACCTATCTTCAAGAACATTGCTCGCAGTTTAGTTGATTCCTCTTTCCGGGGTGAGGGATCTTATGGCAGAGCGTCCTTGGCAGCTGTGTCACCCAATCGAAACAATGTTCCGCTAAGCTCCACTGTTTGCTGCCCGAAGTTGATTATGACATTGATGTTTATTTAGGAAATCTAACCCTAGAATAGCATCATATTTGTCGCTTGCCTTTGATACAACTTCCAAAACTCCTGGAATCTTAAACACCCTCAATGTGAAATGTCAGTGACGTACAACCTACTGAATGTATATCACCTCCACCTACACCACTTAACTTATATCTTGGAGGGTCATATCTCCTCACCTCAGTGCACTGTTTACTTATGACTGACACGTGAGCCCCAGTTTCGACTAATAATCTATGTGTTTTACCATTAATAGTGCCTGGAAACCAGCACTCCACCTTTGCATGCATTCTAATAATGTGGAATATTAATGAGAACGCCTGGTGGTGGTTCCAGGGTTCCCATTCCTGTTTAACGGACCCCTGTTTGCAAATTTCCCAGTACTGCTACACTCAAGATATGTGTGGCCCATCCTTAGACAATTTGTACACTGTGATTGGTGACAGCTTTTTGCCATGTGTCCCTGCCGATCACATCTGAAGCAATAGATCCCTGTGGAAAATACATTTTTTCTTTCTTTGCACCTCATCGCAGCTTCTGTTTCCTCTAAAGCTATAGCAAATTCACTGCATCAGTTAAATTCTTTGGAAATTCTGCACTAACACGGCGCAATGTTTCGGGTGACAATCCTCTCAAAAAAGTATCTAAGGCTCTATTCTCTGCTTCTTGTAGAGTATACATATTGGTTTCATCACTGCCTGAGAATTGGTAAGTGTTACTATTAACCTTTCGTATTCTATCCACAAAGCTTTCTATTGTTTTTTTGTGCCTTCGGGACTTGGTGTTCAACTGCACCGTATAAAAACAGCAACTGTTCTGCTTTTTAAACCCTTTGAGCAAACCTTGTTTCAATTCTTCGAAAGTTAATGCATTTTGTAACTCCTCATGATATAGTACATGCACCTTAGCTTCCCCTATTAACCCTAACTTTGTCATTTGCAACATCTGTTCATCTGACCAAGAACCAAGTTTAGTGGCTGTTAACAAATAAGCAAAAAATGCTTCTATATCCTCGCTTGGCTTGCCAGAAAAGGGAGTCACAAGGGTGGCTGCTGATAAATCTAGTATGGGAGAGATTGCACTAGATGTCGAACTATTGACTCAACAATTCATTATTTTCAGACCGCAGTTGGGCTACTTGATTAAGTAGACTCTGAATAATGTAGTGGGTGGGAACTACTTGTGTCTTACTGTCTTTCATTGTAATCCTTTCCTGTTTAACAAATGGTTATTTCCACAAATATACTTCCTATGGCTACAAGAACATAGAAACAGCTATATAACAAGTAATATTAGAAATTTAATTACAATTTTGATCAAAAGAAACATCTAACACCCCATGAAAAGAAATTCGCTAGTGTCAAATTTGTTTGAAAAAATGAGAGCTTTAAATCATTTGTTTTTTACACCGCAAAAGCATTACTTGAAAAGGAAAAAGTCTGGAACCAATTTGCACTCACAAGTGTACTGAAATACTGTCTGCTGTTCACGGGCTGTCACTGATGATGGCATTATGAATTTCTTCTACCACAAATTCCCTATCACATACACCTCAAAATAGAGCCAAGGTTATCTGACACCAAAAGTAGCGGATCAGGGTTTAGTGACTCTAGATATTGAGCATCAGTGCCAGAGGGTAGCAAAGGTCATTATTTTCTCAGGGATGGTGGGAAGAAAGTGACACTTTGAGGACGGTAGAGTGGGCTCTTTCCTCAGCTCAGTGGGTGAGGTGTGAGTGTAAAACATTGGTGGTTCCACTAACAGTCATTTATTGAGACATAAGACTCTTAAAACAAACAGACTAATACATTATCTTTTGACTTGCTCAGCTCCTCGTGGCTGCAGAGTGGCAGAGTCACAGCGTGTACATTCCAGTAACAGCTGATATGGCAAAAGTTCGTGTTGCAGCGGCACGCCAACAGCATATTCTTCCCTCAGCACCACGCCCGTAACTCTCTGCGGTGGTTGTGCAGCCTCCTCCTTGTGAATTCGCTTGTTGCGTATTAACAAGCAGCTACGGCACGATGTGGAGTGCTCTATTCTGAAATCGAACCAGTGACCCTCAGGTGTGATGTCTTTGGGCGGAGTTCATCAACCTCTCAGTTGACAGGTGACCCATTTGGTGACGCCATAGTCCTTTCATCCTCGCCATTCACCTGGTTAAGTACCACATGAACTTCTTTCTGGCGACATCTGGGATGGCATCCTCTGCGTTGGCCTAGTGGCCCGGTACTAACATCTTCTGTTGAGCAGCATAGCAGCTAAGTCGTCGTAGCGAAGTATGACGTCCACTGACTAACCATCGGGCCATCCGTCCAGCCGACATTTCATCATATCTTCTTTCTCCCCTCAAAGGACCTTCCAAAGGACCACTTCACACCCATTTGTCGGAGGTATTTATTCATTGTTTTTTACAATATCGCTAAGTTTCTAGGGCGGCGACTGACTCTTCAGTTGTTGATCTATGCTGCTCACATTGGGCAGAAACGTGACCAATGTTGACACACTTGCCAGCTTTCCAGTGTTTTACCTCCATTCTGGTGTGGTCGTCTCCCCTGCATCGCCATATATGTCACACACCTGAGTTCAGTAAATTGACAGTTCCAGGAGCATTGACCACTGATGTGCAAAGAGTGCTGGCCGTTGTTCTACTTGGAAGCATTGCCCATCTGCTCAGTCATTGATCTGTCGAAGTACTGACTGCTGCTGCACAAACTCTGCTGGTCATTGGCCTTCTCACGTTGGTCAGAAACATGACCAGTGTCACACATGTGCCGACCTTCTTTGTTTGACTGCAGCCACTTCCGAATGTTGTGGCTTAGTGTGTCGAAGTCTCTAAAATTTTCACTTAACCTCTAATAAGTCTCCCTGCTTTGAACAATCATAAAAAACATGTAATTATTATAAACAATTATTGTACACTCTATGTTTCTAACGGAATACCATCTACTCCCGAGGCCTTGTTTCAACTTAGGTCTTTCAGTGCTCTGTCAAATTCTTCACACAGTATCATATCTCTCATCTCATCATCATCATCTACATTCTCTTCCATTTTATAATATTGCCCTCAAGTACATCTCCTTTGTATAGATCCTCTATATACTCCTTCCACCTTTCAACTCTCCCTTCTTTGCTTAGGACTGTATCTCCATCTGAGCTCTTGATATTCATATAGGCAGTTCTCTTTTCTTCAGAGGTCTCTTTTTAATTTTCCTTTATGTGATACCTATCTTTCCCCTAGTGATATACACTTCTAAGTCCTTACATTTGTCCTCTAACCACCCCTGCTTAGTCGTTTTGCACTTTCCGTCAGTCTCACTTTTTACTTGTTTGTTTTCCCTTTTCCCTGTTTCATTTACCACATTTTTGTATTTTCTCCATTCATCAATTAAATTCAATAACTCTTGTGTTACTCAAGTACTTCTATTAGCCCTCATCTTGTTACCTACTTGATCCTTTGGTGCCTTCATTATTTCATCTCTCAAAGCTACCCATTCTTTTTCTACTGTATTCCTTCCCCCTGTTCTTGTCAACCGTTCCCTAATGCTCCCCATGAAACTCTCAGCTACCTGGTTCTTTCAGTTTATCTAGGTACCATCTCCTTAATCTGCGACCTTTCTGCAAATCTCTTCAGTTTCAATCTACAGTTCATAACCAATAAATTGTGGTCAGAGTCCACATCTGCCCCTATAAATGTCTTACAGTTTAAAATATGGTTCGGAAATCTCTGTCTTACCACTATATAATCAATCTGAAACCTGCCGGTTTCCCCAGGTCTCTCCCACATATACAGCCTTCTTTCATGATTATTAAACCAAGTGTTAGTGATGATTAGGCTCTGTGCAAAATTCTACTAGGCAGTTTCCTTTTTCATTCCTTTCCCCCAGTGCGTATTCACGTACTATTTTTCCTTCTCTTCCTTTTCCTACTATCTAATTACAGTTCCCCACGACTATTAAATTTTTGTCTCCCATAACTATCTGAATAATTTCTTTTATCTGATCATACATTTCTTCAATCTCTTCATCATCTGCAGAGCTAGTTGACATATAAACTTGTGATGTTGTACTGGGTGTTTATTGGCTTGGTGTCTGTCTTGCATTCACTATGCTATTTGTTGTAGCTTATCTGCGTTCTGATTTTCTTATTCATTACTAAACCTACTCCTGTATTACCCCTTTTAGATTTTGTGTTTGTAACCCTGTATTCACCTGACCAGAAGACCTATTCCTTCTGCCACCGAACTTCACTAACTTGTGATATTTATCAGAATTAAATAACTATCTTTTTTGTAGATAGTGATATTAACAATTCAGCTTCTAAGTAATTAATATAATTATAATTAATATAGTTACCTTAGAAAGCATTTAAAAACTAATAATCTTTCCAGTATCAGTGCTTCCTTTTATCACGTTTACAAGACATTACCACTATGGAGTGCAAAACAGAACAAATAGCTCATGGTACTCTACACCTCCCTTGAAAGCCTGTTGTTTGGCATTAATCATTCTCATGTGGTTAACAGATGGTTTTAAAGGTGTGACACTACACAGTTTCTAGAAAGATTTGTAGAATATACTATTCTCAGTCTTCCCCCATATTATGTTTTTGTAAACTCTGCAGAATCAGCAATGAAAGGCATAAATGATATAGAGCAACCTTTCAACTCCCAATTAGTAACCTATGCAGACGATACCTCACTGTTATTTCTTGGTAAACAAAATGATGAGTTAACGTTGGTAGCAACTGAGGGACTATGTCAAATAACTACTTATTTCCAAGATCAAGGGTTGAAAGTTAATATCAGTAAATCTCAGTTATTGCCATTTAAACTTACAAACTCACACCAAACCTCTATCAGTAACATAGGTGGAATTGAAGTAATGGACACAGAAGGCTGCAGATTTCTAAGTATTCACTTAGATGAAAATCTAAGATGGGTAAACCATATCAAATTTTTATGCAATAAAATCAGCAGTTCATTACATCTAATCAGCCAGTTATCAAAAGTAGTCCCACATCAGACATTAAAAACAATTTATTATGGAACCATTTTTGCACAGATTAATTACGGGATAGAGATATGGGGTAGTGCTGCCGACATACATATGAACAGAATATTAACCCTACAGAAAAGAGCAATCAGAATTACCCATGGATTAGGGTATAGAGATTCATGCAGGGAAATCTTTGTTCATCGTAAGTACCTCACAGTCTACTCACTGTATCTTTACAAATTAATTATATTTTTTGTGACACATCAAAACAAAGCAACAGAGTGCTCTGATATGCATGCCTATAATACAAGAAATAAAGACTGCTACTACAGACAAAGAACAAAATTAAAAACAACAGACCATAGTCCATGCATTAGTGGTCAAATATGGTACAACAGATTACCGAGCTCTATAAGGTGCCACAAAGGGAACTTATTCAAAGTGAAACTGAAATATTTCTTGATTGACAAGTGTATATGTGTGTGTGTGCGAGTGTATACCCATCCTTTTTTCCCCCTAAGGTAAGTCTTTCCACTCCCGGGATTGGAATGACTCCTTACCCTCTCCCTTAAAACCCACATCCTTTCGTCTTTCCCTCTCCTTCCCTCTTTCCTGATGAGGCAACAGTTTGTTGCGAAAGCTTGAATTTTGTGTGTTTGTTTGTGTTTGTTTGTGTGTCTATCGACCTGCCATCTTTGTTTTTTATATATATATATATATATATATATATATATATATATATATATATATATATATATATATATATATAAAAAACAAAGATGATGTGACTTACCAAATGAAAGTGCTGGCAGGTCGACAGACACACAAACAAACACAAACATACACACAAAATTCAAGCTTTCGCAACAAACTGTTGCCTCATCAGGAAAGAGGGATATATATATATATCGAGGGAAACATTCCACGCGGGAAAAATATATCTAAAAACACAGATGATGTGACTTACGCCAACCTATTCATGGGTCGCTTAGAGGAAGCCTTCTTGGTTACCCAGGCCTGCCAACCCAAAGTTTGGTACAGATTTATTGATGACATCTTCAAAATCGGAACTCACAGTGAAGAAGAACTCCAGAATTTCCTCTCCAACCTCAACTCCTTTGGTTCCATCAGATTCACCTGGTCCTACTCCAAATCCCATGCCACTTTCCTCGATGTTGACCTCCACCTGTCCAATGGCCAGCTTCATAAGTCCGTCCACATCAAACCCACCAACAAGCAACAGTACCTCCATTACGACAGCTGCCACCCATTCCACATCAAACGGTCCCTTCCCTACAGCCTAGGTCTTTGTGGCAAACGAATCTGCTCCAGTCCGGAATCCCTGAAGCATTACACCAACAACCTGACAACAGCTTTCGCATCCCGCAACTACCCTCCCGACCTGGTACAGAAGCAAATAACCAGAGCCACTTCCTCATCCTCTCAAACCCAGAACCCCCCACAGAAGAACCACAGAAGTGCCCCACTTGTGACAGGATACTTTCCGGGACTGGATCAGATTCTGAATGTGGCTCTCCAGCAGGCATACGACTTCCTCAAATCCTGCCCTGAAATTAGATCCATCCTTCATGAAATCCTCCCCACTCCACCAAGAGTGTCTTTCCGCCGTCCACCTAACCTTCGTAACCTCTTAGTTCATCCCCATGAAATCCCCAAACCACCTTCCCTACCCTCTGGCTCCTACCCTTGTAACCGCCCCCGGTGTAAAACCTGTCCCATGGACCCTCCCACCACCACCTACTCCAGTCCTGTAACCCGGAAGGTGTACACGATCAAAGGCAGAACCACGTGTGAAAGCACCCACGTGATCTACCAACTGACCTGCCTACACTGTGACGCATTCTATGTGGGAATGACCAGCAACAAACTGTCCATTCGCATGAATGGACACAGGCAGACAGTGTTCGTTGGTAATGAGGATCACCCTGTGGCTAAACATGCCTTGGTGCACGGCCAGCACATCTTGGCACAGTGTTACACCGTCTGGGTTATCTGGATACTTCCCACTAACACCAACCTATCTGAACTCCGGAGATGGGAACTTGCTGTTCAATATATCCTTTCTTCCTGTTATCCACCAGGCCTCAATCTCCGCCAATTTCAAGTTGCTGCCACTCATACCTCACCTGTCATTCAACAACATCTTTGCCTCTGCACTTCTGCCTCGACTGACATCTCTGCCCAAACTCTTTGTCTTTAAATATGTCTGCTTGTGTCTGTATATGTGTGGATGGATATGTGTGTGTGTGCGAGTGTATACCCGTCCTTTTTTCCCCCTAGGGTAAGTCTTTCCGCTCCCGGGATTGGAATGACTCCTTACCCTCTCCCTTAAAACCCACATCCTTTCGTCTTTGCCTCTCCTTCGCTCTTTCCTGATGAGGCAACAGTTTGTTGCGAAAGCTTGAATTTTGTGTGTATGTTTGTGTTTGTTTGTGTGTCTGTCGATATATATATAAAGGCCTTTACAAATGTCTGCTTATGTCTGTGTATGTGTGGATGGATATGTGTGTGTGTGCGAGTGTATACCTGTCCTTTTTTCCCCCTAAGGTAAGTCTTTCCGCTCCCGGGATTGGAATGACTCCTTACCCTCTCCCTTAAAACCCATATCCTTTTGTCTTTCCTTCTCCTTCCCTCTTTCCTGACGAGGCAACCATTGGTTGCGAAAGCTAGAATTTTGTGTGTATGTTTGTGTGTCTATCGACCTGCCAGCGCTTTTGTCTGGTAAGTTTCATCATCTTTCTTTTTATATATATATATATATATATATATATGTAGTTGTGTAAAATCTGAATATTTGTAATAGGTACGATGTAACACCCAATATTGTGCCTTATTAGGTACAATGGTACACTTGTATCATGTATATGTAACCACATATGTATATATGACTGTACTAAACTTGTATAAAATGCTCTGACGTTTGCAAAAGACACCAGTTGGTGTCTCCATGCAAAAAAATACAATAAATAAAAAATAAATAAATATTTGGAAAAAAAGTCTGTAAGAAGAGACAGGACGATAGGACATGTATTTTGATCTCAAGAAATAACTTCCATGGCATTAGCATGAGCTCTGGAGGGCAAAAACTATTCAAGACAATATGTATTTGAATATAGGACATGTATTATGATGTCAAGGAATAACTTCCATGGCATTAGCATGAGCTCTGGGGGGCAAAAACTATTCGAGACAATATGTATTTGAATATATACAACAAATAATTGAGGATATTGGGTGTTTGTGGTACTCTGAGGTGCAGAGATTGGCACAGGAAATGAAGTCATGGCTTGCTGTGTAAAATCAACTCCACAACATTTCCTCGGCACAGTTGCATGACATCTTCATTGAAGTAGCTGAGCAATTGCTTTGTGGAAACATTGCAGAATCTACATAATGCCCTAATGGCAAACCCTAGAGCCAGTTTCATGGGCCTCAGCTATTCTGGTGTAGCCTCTAGACTAACATAATTCACTGTCTTTGCCTTAATGAGATTGTTTTACTCATAGTGTGATGGCAGTTGGTGAATAACAGGATCTGTTTCTTCATGAAGTATACAGAACATAAGTAGAACTTATCTACATCTGTATCTATATCCAGAACATGTCTACATATGTGTATGGGATCTGTACTTTTTATAAATTGTTTTTTTTTTTTTTTTTTTTTTTTTTTTTTTTTTTTTTTTTTTTTTTTAAAAAAACTTGTACTTCCCCCTTCATTTTGTGTGTATAACATGGATAAAAGAAGCTGCTTCAGATCTTTTTCATGAATTTAACAGAAGATATTTATTTTCTGAATGTATTTAAAGCTTAATTCCACTCCAATAGTTGATCGTTAAATATACTTTATTGTTGCCAAAATATGTAAAATGAGGGAAAGGCAACAACCTACCTATAGAGAACTGGTGTGTGGTGCACAGAAATGCGTAACACAAAATAGTTAACTCTAGCGCTCAAGCTCTTGCTCTTTTTCTAGTGAGAGTACACATATTTACACACACATCCATGCACACACACACATGTATGTGCTGGCAGTAGCAAGAGTCTTGCTGCTACTGTGGGCATGTACATTATGGTGTCTCTATCTCTGTAGTTGCATATGGGAACATGTGTATTTTTGCTAGAAAAAGGGCAAGAGCTCAATGCTGAATGCTGTTTCCTGTTATATGTCTTTGTGCTCCCCACATCGGTCCGCTATAAGCGACTGATTGCCTTTACTTTACTTTATTTTATGTATTGCTCCATTCAGTAGTGATTTTTTTACCTTTAATCAAAATAGTTTTTTTTTCACGAGTGATTGTTTTATGATATACCAACACGCTGAATAGCCTTAATAAGGGAAGCTGTGTTTAAATTGTGCTTTAGTCTGCTCATTACTCCTTCCAAAACCTATTGACCTTCACCATCGTCAGTATTTTCTGAGTAATGAGCCAAATAGATGACCTCAAGAATATTGTGAGGCATTCCCAGACCCATTCCACATAACAATAAACTTGTGCAGGAATAGGCTCCATGGAGCTAAACTTTGAATTTGCGTTGTGCTTCTGCTTATTTCCAAGTAACTGAGAGGCTTAATGACTCAAATGTTGTTACTCTTAATTTTTATAAATGAGCAATCCTTATTTGACATCGATGACTTCCAGCGAGACAGACAATCACAGATACTTGATAATAATGTGGGTAAGTGAGTGGGTATAGTTCCCATCATATGTTAGTGAAATGCATGTCATATAACTATTTTCTGTTCATTTATAAAATAGGTTATCTGAGAGCTAATAATGCAATTTTGTTCCAAAATTTATAAGTGGCTTAGTCGATCAAAGTGAGATAATTTACAAGTGGCATAGTTGATAAAAAAAAAGGTTGATTCTGAAAGATTCTAAGAACATTCACTTCTTGTATGTTCCAGTTTCTGCTAACCTGTGTCTTGGAATGTCAAAACAAGCTTTAGTTATGGTGTCATAGTGAAGGATTTCTTTCCCTGAAACTCATTCTGTATTGTTGTTCCTAACATAAGAGTATAGAGACATGAATACATGAATGTAGATGTTTAAAACTGTTATTACACTAAGCTTTATTAAAAGGGCACAGCAGGGGACAGCATTGCTCTATAGAACATAACTTACACAACAAACTAGTAAAATAAAATTTCAAAACTCTCTCTTCTCAACATGTTCCTTAATACTACAACAACAAATAGTTCCACTTAATTTCTCATGCTCAGCATTCCTCTTATTTATCAGATGGTTTTAAAGCACTGCTTTGGTACGTCATTTGGAAATTTGTCTTTGCAACAAAAGTTTCCCTTACGTCTTCTCAGGAACACATTGTTAAAACTATGCTTATACAAAAACCACATATGGCACTACCAGACACAAGATATTTGTTAATGGTTTCACTTATTCCCTTTACTTCAAAGCTGATTAAAGATAGACTTCTTGCAATGCTATGCTTCCTTGTACCTCTTCTCAACCAAAACAGCTTCCCTTGCCTTGTGGCACTTTATAATGTGAATTTAATCTTTATGATTTCTTACACAGTTTGGCTGGTTTTACACTTATTACAGGAGAACATCGCAACAGTGTATCATTGAAAGCAGTCACTCTCAGCTGAAACAATGTCTCCCTAATTTCAAGGATGTGCTACCAAAGAACAATTACATGACATTTCCTCTAGTGCCTTTAACATTGCCAGTATAATCAAATTTAAAAACCTCCTAATCCTCAGGCACACATTCCCAGTAGCATTCTTACTTGTTGGCCCAACTGTTAGCCTTACAAGCGTGTTTCCCCTTTCTTCTCTTCCTCCCTCCCCCTTCTGAGGAGGCAGTGCAATCACAGGTGGCAACAAATCTGTGTCCTTAAGAAATAAATGTATCCCTGTTGTGTCATTATCTACGACTTTTACAACACAATTAACATTATCAATAGCTTCCTTTGTATCCTTGCAGTATCTAAAACAAAATTACCATCTGTAGTTCAAATCTGCATGGCACAGAAATAATTGGAACATGTAATTCCTTGTACATATGGCCCAACTCCACAGCCTCTCCACAACACCTATTATCACGCACAGGGTAGATACTACCACGCCTAAATTATTACCATCCATGTTGCTATTCAAACACTCATTTGCTTCAGTACAGCTCACATTCTCTGTGTCTGGTCCTATAGATAATTCATATTCTGCATTATCACAAGGTATTGCAGTTGGTAATTTGATATTACTCACTATTGGAGTACACCATTAACTTCTTTCTCATTACTACCTACATCCACACATTTAACGTATTAAGATTTTGCACAAATTTATTGTCAGACAACCATGGCGGTCCCTGTTTTTAATCCACTCATCATTCCATTGTTGCTGCCTCTTCTCTACATACACTGGAGTAACTCACCATGCAAAGTCCACTTCTTTCCCTTCTTGAGCATTTGCGTTGCCTGCTCCCAAAGCAATGTTCTTTTCCTTCTCAACCTTTATTTTCTCTGCTATATCTGCCAGCTCTGCTCTCACACAAGCTACCTGAGCTGCTAAAATTCACAATGTTTCTCCCCTCCCCTCTGTGGTACCAAGAATGACGTGTTTAATCCTCCATCAATCACTCCCCCTCCCCCCCCCCCCCCCAAAAAAAAAAAAATGCAATGATGTGAAGAACCATTAAGTATATTTCTAACATAAGAGTTTTTCTGAATGGCTGTCCATGCCTACTACTTTACATGTTTCACAACAATGAGCCGTGCTGCTTGCTATAGCAAGATGCAACCATGAGCATCAGCATGCCAACTGGAGATAATGGTATGTGCCCACTCCAGGCAATGGCCAGTAATGTTGTAGGCCTGCACAAGCTGGATGACAATGACACTGTAGCTGGGCAGCAAGCTGGCTCAGGTTCAAACTCACAGCCCATCAGGAAGTTCGACAACAACAGTAGGTATTCACCTAACAGAACAGAAGTGATGTATTCCCCCGAACAGAGTGGAAGCTATAAGTTGACTGCCTGCATATTTCAGCTCAGGTGAGACCCTGCAACCGCAGTGGCGAAGTCCATTTATGGTGGATGGTTGTGCCGTTTGTGCTGCAAGTTGTTATCATCAGCTGGTATAGAATGTGCTGCATGCCATACTGTATGTCCTTGGATGTTGCTGGATACAACAAATATCTAAGAATAAGGGTCTGATTTGGGGGGGGGGGGGGGGGGGGGGGATATAAGTGAGCCGGCTGCTTATTATTTTTCCATCGAAGTACTACCACCACGGAAACCATAACAGGCAGAAACAGCCAGACATTGCCATTAGGTGGTAATGACTCATTTGCCCTGGTTTGCTTGTTTAGTCAGCACCTCCAGAAGCCATGCGTGAGCTGTAAGAAATTGCAAGTTTGGCTTTGAAGGATGTTGGCTAGCATATTTCATGGCATCGGCTTACTGAACGAGTGTTCTTTCTCTCTTGCTGAATGATGCCTGGTCTTCAGTCTGACATCCGCTTCTCCATCTATGATGTCATTCTGCTGATCAATGCTTGAACATTTCATCACCTCCACCAAATCCATGATTCAACAAAAAGAAACATGCTATAGAACAGCAAATGATATACACATTACATGTTCTCCCAGTTATGTTAAGGCTCAGTATGAATTCCTAAAACTTTATTACTTTACTTTTCTACAAGTTCTGGTAAAAAGGAAGTAAATGGTTTGCACTATCAACGTACTATTTATTGTGACAGATCAATGTGTGACTGATTTTTCAACCTTGAACTGTATCCTTAATCTATGACAAATTTCACACAGTAGCAGTGCTGGATAATTTAGCAGTGTAATACATCATAAAAAAATAGTTCCATAGTAATGCAAGCACACATGTTCCATTTCCATCAAATTTCATCTGCTCTTAAACTAACCTAACAGAAGGTGTTGGAATTTTGTTTGGTTTACAAAGGGGTTTATAACTAAGCCCAGTGGTTTGTGCATCACGTTATCAGGAACTGAAATTTTATCACACGATGTAAATAAAGTTGTATCATATGTACGGCAGATGACAGACTGTAATACACTCCAGACAAAAAAAAATGAAGTATCTAGAAGGGAAGAAGGAAATGAAATGAATCTCCACAGGTGGATTATCGAATTGAGTAAAATTACAAAAAACGATCTTATCAGTATGAAGTTGGAACCCTTTAGCCTGGATGCATGAACTGATTTCATTGGGAATGATATCATAAACCTGTTGTATCCTCTCCTGAAGCAAAAAGGCCCACAGCTGTTGCACTTGGCCCTTTATATGTCCCCCATACTGGCACGGGGACGAAGTTGACTCTGAGTTGGTTCGAGACAAGTTCTATCAGGGATAGATCTGTGGATCTTTCTGGCAATTGCAATACCTCAACATCATGCAGATGTTCCATAGAGACAAGCATTGTCCTGTTGAAAAATGTCACCATGATACTGTCAAATGAAGGGTTACTCATGAGGGAGCAAGAAGTCGTATTGTAGCATCAGTGTCCTCAGACACTACCAGTGTGTGACCTTAAGTTACACCTCATACCTCCCAATACCATGATGTCAGGTGTAACACTGCTGTGTCTCTCCATATCAGTGAAAGAAGGGGTTACCACCATACTTGCAAATGATTATTATCTAGAATAGTTAAAAACTACAATTCATAGCTGAGCACAGTGTGACGGTATTCATCAGTGGTCCATCCTTCCTGATCACAGTACCATTCCAAATGCATCTTTTTGTATTGTGGTGTTAATGGCACTCTACACATGGGACAGTAATTCTCTGCTTCTAGTCTCTGACCAATGGTTCAGGATAATACGGGATGTTGCAAGGAGTCCATTACTTGTTCTGATATTGCAGGCACAGATGCAAAGCAGTGAAGTTGTACCTGGCATACAACAGGGCTGGTGCACAGTAAGGGAAATCTTCTCTTGTGATGGTCAGACATGCTGAACTGGAAGCTTGACGACGAAAATGCTTGCCGTCACATTCCCATTCAGTCCAACATTGAGCCACCGTTACACCCTAATCTTGATATCGCACAATTCAACCAGCTGGCCAAGTGATGTCACTTTCAAACTCTTTTCAGATGCTAATAGCGATGTCTCACACTAGTTCGTGACATCTCTGTGTCCTTCACAGTTGTCACTTAACATTTGATGCTGTTCAAACCTTTTGTACACCCTACCAGGTCTGGTAACAACACTAAACACAAACAACACTAATGCACTCCGGTGGCTATTCTACTTGTCAGACAGAGTTGCAACTTGAATCAACTACATACTTACCAATGGTACCTACATGCATGATGTTATATTGACATCTGTCCAAGTCTTTTAGGTGCTTCACATTTTTGGTCAAGCACTGCATTTCGCGGAATAACTCATTTATGCTGTCGTTGTTGTCATCTTCAATACAAACTCTGGTTTGATGCAACTCTCCTTGTTACTATATTGTGTGCAAGCCTCTTCATCACCAAATAACTACTTCAACACACAAGAGTGGTTCAGTAAGAAATGCCCCCCCCTCCCCCCTCCCAGCTCCCGACAGAACATATTTATTGTTAAGTGTCAGAATTTGGTGACAATATACGTCAACATATCTTGTCCATGTCCTGTTTTTCTATGCCATATTCTGTGGCCATATGCCAATGTTGTGGAAGAGCATGTATTCTGTGCTGGTAAAAGCTCTTGTCCTGCAGGCATAGCCATGTTTTCACTGCGTGACTGACACACTCACACTTCACCGACAACTGTAGAGCCAATTGTCAAGTTGTGATGTGCCAGTTGGCATGAATAATGACATCTGTACAAGTCAGCATGTCTGGAGGAGTGGCTGTGACAGAACGTCCCGAGCATGGCTGATCGTGGAGCTCTGTAGCTTTCTATACCCATCACCCAACTGTACTCCTACCAACTGCAGCATCACCATACACTGCACACAAATGTTTATGGATGTTCACCACAGTTTCTTTTTCTGCACACAAGAATTCAATAACAGCACACTGCTTGTAAGGTGAGTCCTATGCAGACGCCATTCTAACACTGTGCTACGACTCTGCCATCTGCCAGAATGGTTCGAAATTGCACTGGTGCACAGAACAACGTCAAATGTGGAACACCAACAAGAATGTTTATCTATGTATGTTAATGGCTTTTTAAAATAATATGGGGTATTACTTATTGAATGACCCTCGTACATCCTTCAGAACCTGCTTGCTGTATTCATGTCTTGGTCTCCCTCTACTACTTCGAACACTGAAATCTATGCTTGGTATTAACAAATTTCTCTTTTTCAAAAATGCCTTCCTTGCCATTACCAGTCTATATTTTATACCCTCTGTACCTTGGCCATGATCATTTATTTTGGTGCCCAAATAGCAAAACTCATCTACTGCTTTCAGAGTCTCATTTTCTAATCTAATTCCCTTAGCATTACCTGATTTAATTTGTCTGCAATCCATTATCCTTGTTTTGGTTTGATGATGTTCATCTTATATCCTGCTTTCAAGACACTGTCCCATTCATTCAACTGCTCTTCCAAGCCCTTTGCTGCTTCTGATAGAATTAAAATGTCATGTGCAGTCGTCAAAGTTTTTGTTTCTCCTCCCTGGACTTCAATTCCTGCTCCAAATTTTTCTTTGGTTTCCTTTACTACTTGCTCAGTGTACATTGCGGATAAGCTACAACCGTATCTCACTCCCTTCTCAACCACTGCTTCTCTTTCATGCCCCTTGGCTCTTATAACTGTCATTTTCTTTCTATACAAGTTGTAAATAGCCTTTCACTCCCTGTATTTTACCCCTGCTACCTTCTGAATTTCAGAGAGAGCATTCCAGTGAACTTTGTCAAAAACTTTATCTAAGTCTACAAATACTGTAAACATAGATTTGTCTTTCCTTAGCCTTTCTTCTGAGATAACTCATAGAGTCAATATTGCCTCATGTATTCCTTCATTTCTCTGGAATCCAAACTGATCTTCCCCGAGGTTGGCTTCTACTAGTTTTTCATTTCCCCTATAAAGAATTAATGTTAGTATTTTGCAACCATGACATATTAAATTGATAGTTTGGTAATACTGTCAGCGCCTGCTTTCCTTGGGATTGGACTTATTATATTCTTCTCAAAGTCAAGCCAGGTGGAAGAGCTCTGACTATCAGTAGTTCTGACAGACTGTCAGTACTTCTGATAGAATGTTATCTACTCCCAGGGCTTATTTCGACATAGGTCTTTCAGTACGCTGTCAAATTCCTCATGCAGTGTCATATCTCCCACCTCCTCTTCATCTACATCCTCTCCTTTTTCTATAACATTGCGCTGAAGTACATTTCCTTGTATGAAGACCCTCTGTGTACCCCTTCTACCTTTCAGCTTTCCATTCTTTGTTTAGGCAGGTTTTCCATCTGAGCTCTTGATATTCATACAGCTGCTTCTCTTTTCTCCAAAGCCATTTTTAATTTTCTTGTAGGTGGTATATATCTTTTCCCTAGCGATGTGTGTGTGGATGTGTGATCTTCAGTCCAGAGACTTGTTTGATGCAGCTCTCCATTTTACTCTATCCTGTGCAGTCTGCTTCATCTCCCAGTACCTATTGCAACCTACATCCTTCTGAATCTGTTTAGTGTATTCATCTCTTGGTCTCCCTCTATGATTTTCACCCTCTACACTGCCCTCCAATACTAGATTGGTGATCCCTTGATGCCTCAGAAATGCCCTACCAACTGATCCCTTATTCTAGTCAGGTTGTGCCACAAATTTCTCTTCTCTCCAATTCTATTCAATACCTCCTCATTACCACAAATTTCTCTTCTCTCCAATTCTATTCAATACCTCCTCATTAGTTATGTGATCTATCCATCCAATCTTCAGCATTCTTCTGTAGCACCACATTTTGAAAGCTTCTATTCTCTTCTTGTCTAAAGTGTTTATCATCCACGTTTCACTTCCATACATGGCTACACTCCATACAAATACTTTCAGAAACGACTTCCTGGCACTTAAATCTATACTCGATGTTAACAAATTTCTCTTCTTCAGCAATGCTTTCCTTGCCATTGCCAGTCTACATTTTGTGTCCTCTCTACTTCAACCATCATCAGATATTTTGATCCCCAAATAGCAAAACTCATTTACTACTTTAAGCATCTCATTTGCTAATCTAATTCCCGCAACATCACCTGATTTAATTTGACTACATTCCATTATCCTTGTTTTGCTTTTGTTGATGTTCATCTTATATCCTCCTTTCTCCGTATTGCCTCACGTGTTCCAACATTTCTACGAAATCCAAACTGATCTTTCCTGAGGTCGACCTCTACCAGTTTTTCTATTCGTCTGTAAAGAATCCGTGTTAGTATTTAGCAGCTGTGGCTTATTAAACTGATAGTTCGGTAATTTTCACATCTGTCAACACCTGCTTTCTTTGGAATTGGAATTATTATATTCTTCTAGAAGTCTGAGGGTATTTTGCCTGTTTCATACATCTTGCTGACTAGGTGGTAGAGTTTTGTTAGGCCTGGCTCTCCCAAGGCTGTCATTAGTTCTAATGGAATGTTGTCTACTCCCGGGGCCCTGTTTCGACTTAGGTCTTCCAGTGCTCTGTCAAACTCTTCACAGTTCATAACCAATAGATTGTGGTCAGAGTCCACATCTGCGCCTGGAAATGTCTTACAATTTAAAAGCTGGTTCCTAAATCTCTGTCTTACCATTATATAATCTATCTGATACCTTTTAGTATCTCCAGGCTTCTTCCATGTATACAACCTTCTTTCATGATTCTTGAACCAAGTATTAGCTATGATTAAGTTATGCTCTGTGCAAAATTCTACCAGGCAGCTTTCTCTTTCATTTCTTAGCCCCAATCCATATTCACCTACTATGTTTCTTTCTCTCCCTTTTCCTACTCTCGAATTCCAGTCACCCATGACTATTAAATTTTCGTCTCCCTTCACTACCTGAATAATTTCTTTTACCTCATCATACATTTCATCAATTTCTTCGTCATCTTCAGAGCTAGTTGGCATATAAACTTGTACTACTGTAGTAGGTGTGGGCTTCGTGTCTATCTTGGCCACAATAATGCGTTCACTATGCTGTTTGTTGTAGCTTACCCGTACTCCTATTTTTTATTCATTATTAAACCTACTCCTGCATTACCCCTATTTGATTTTGTATTTATAACCCTGTATTCACCTGACCAAAAGTCTTGTTCCTCCTGCCACCGAACTTCACTAATTCCCACTATATCTAACTTCAACCTATCCATTTCCCTTTTTAAATTCTCTAACCTACTTGCCTGATTAAGGGATCTGACATTCCACGCTCCGATCCGTAGAATGCCAGTTTTCTTTCTCCTGATAACGACGTCCTCTTGAGTAGTCCCCGCCCGGAGATCCGAATGGGGGACTATTTTACCTCCGGAATATTTTACCCAAGAGGACACCATCATCATTTAATCATACAGTAAAGCTGCATGCCCTCGGGAAAAATTACGGCTGTAGTTTCCCCTTGCTTTCAGTCGTACGCAGTACCAGAACAGCAAGGCCATTTTGGTTAGTGTTACAAGGCCAGATCAGTCAATCATCCAGACTGTTGCCCTTTCAACTACTGAAAAGGCTGCTGCCCCTCTTCAGGAACAACACGTTTGTCTGGCCTCTCAACAGATACCCCTCTGTTGTGGTTGCACGCACGATACGGCTATCTGTATCGTTGAGGCGCGCAAGCCTCCCCACCAACGGCAAGGTCCATGGTTCATCACTGTTAACTATCTGAATAGTGTCTTTTATCTCTTCATCATTTCTTCAATCTCTTCATCATCAGCAGAGCTTGTTGACGTATAAACTTGTACTACTGTGCTATGTGTGGACTTTGGCTACTATAATGCATTCTCTATACTGTTGATAGTAGCTTTCCAACATGCCTCTTTTCATATTTGTTATTAAACCTGATCCTGCAATAGAGCTGTTTCATTTTGTATTTAGAACCCTGTATACAGCTGACCAAAAGCCCTCTTCCTCCTGCCACCGAACTTCACTAAGTCCCACTATATCTAACTTCAACCTACCTATTTCCCTTTTAAAATTTTCTAACCTACCTGCCCAATTAAGGAATCTAACATTCCACATTCCAACCTGTAAAATGCCAGTTTTGTCTCCTGGGGATGACATATTCCTAAGTAGTCCCTGCCTGGAGTCCCAAATGGGGACTGTTTTACCTCTAGAATATTTTACGCAAGAGGGTGCCATCATCATTTAACCATACAGTAGAGCTGCATGCCCTTTAGAAAAATTACAGGTGTAGTTTGCTCTTGCTTTCAGCTGTTTGCAGTACCAGCAAAACAAGGCTGTTTTGGTTTATTTTACAAGGCCATATCAGTCAATTATCCAGACTGTTGTTCCTGCACCTACTGAAAAGGCTGCTGCCCCTCTTCATGAAGTAGACCTTTGTCTGGTCTCTCAACAGATACCCCTCCATTGTGGTTGCACCTATGTTACAGCATTCAGTATCGCTGAGGCATGCAAGCCTCCCCACCAATGACAAGGTCCACGGTTATTTATAAACATATTGAAAAACAGCAGCTCAAGAATAGAACTCTGTGGATCACCGATACTAATTTCAGCCAATAGAGAGAGTGTGTATATTTCTGATATTTAGTGTATGGACATAAAGCTGTGGCCCTAGGCATAATTCTCTGCCTGACATTTCATCTTCCCCTGCTGAAGACTTCATCAGAGGCTTTAATGACTCAGAAAGCTGTTTCAGACTCAAGCAAGCTGAACTGTTTATATGTATCTACCCAACGATTGATTCATGACATTAACAGACCACTGCCTAATATCACGGAGCCCTGCAGGTACTTGCTGTGGAGCTTGTAGTGGGGAAGAGCTTACACTGTTTGTTTTATTTAGCACCAGATCCCTCAACTCATCAAATTTCAATCCTCCTCCTTTTCTATTGAAATTGTTTATGTGCTATTGAGTCTCAAAGCCTCTCTGTACATCTGAACAAGGTGTTATTAGATCTTGCTGAAACTGCAATGTCAGATAAATTAATTTTGGTGTTTTTTAGTCCTAGTGAATCATCTGATACTGCTGGTTTAACCATCTTGCCCAGGGAGCAATTGCTCTTGTATTCCTTGAGGCGGATTTTAATGCTTCTTCTTGTAGTTCCTATGAACAATTGGCCACAAGTGCATGAGATTTTATGTATTTCTGCAGTGTTCAAATATTTGCGCACCTTTCTTGTTGGTCTAAACAGTGTATCAGTTTTGTGTTTTCTGAGTACCTTGATGATGCAATCTGTGATATTTTTTACAAATGGAAGGAAAACTTTCTCTTTAGTTGTTTCTTTTTCATTAGAAACTCTATTGGTTCTTTTTCTATAGAAACTAGACCTTTGAGGATGTAGCACCCTATTTATCTCTTTGTCACCATAGCCATATCTTATGAAGGCCATTTTGAATGATCGAGCTTGTCCTCCAAGTACTGTGCTTCCTAGGTTCTTTTAGCTTGGTCTGTCAATGTTTTGATCACTCTTCTATTCTGCTCAGGATGGTGATAGGAATTTATGTTAAGGTATCTATCTGAGTGAGTGGGTTTCCTGTAGGCTTTATATCCTGAAGTTATGTCATGTTTTCTAATTACCTGTAAATTCAAAAATGAAATTTGGCAGTCTCTCTCTTTTTCCATATTGAACTTTATGTAACAATTAATACCGTTCAAAAAATTAGAAATGCAGAGAGTTGTTTTTCTGGATGAGACCAGATAATGAAAACATCATCCACATTCTGAAGCCAAGATGAGGGTTTCTTCTTCATCGTCTGAAGGGCCACTTTTTCAGATTTTTCCATGTAAAAATTCACTACGACTCTGCTGTGTGGGTTCCCCATAACCACACCATAAGTTTGCTCATAGAATTTGTTGACCCGTTGAAAGTAAGTTGACATGAGACAGTGCTTAAAGAGATCTACTGTATCCTTTGCGAAAATACTTTCCAACAGTGACATCACCTTATTAAGAGGAACCACAGTAAACAGTGATACAACATCAAAACTGATCATAATATCACTTGGACTGAGTCTGAAGCATTTTGATTTTTTGATAAAATGACCAGAACTTATAATATGAGTGTCAGTTTTTTTCTATAAATAGCTGTAGGAGAGTGACTAAGTTTTTGGCAACCCCACGTCATAAAGTCAGTGGCACTAACATTCGGTTTCAATGGAATGCTCTGCTTGTGAATTTGTGGGATAACCATACAATCTTGGTGGCAATGCTTCTGACTTGAAGAGACCTTTCTTGTCAGTGGGAGAAATTGAAGAGACCGCCATTGCTTATTCATTACCCTGAGAACAGAAGTTGTTCTCTATATCTTTCTGGTTCTTATAAATCCTGAATTTTACTGTGGGAGTCTTCTTTCTTCAGTACCATGTAGCACTGCCTTTATCTGTTGGAAGAATTGCAATATCTTTATCAGCATTTAAATCTCAGAGAGCTTTCATCTCACCTTTCATTAAATTATTTCTTTGCCCCTAAGCAAAATTCTGGCTGATTCTGTGTGTATTTCATCTGTGGCTATGCCCACAACTTGCCACATCAGGAAGATATAAAATCCTATGTGCTTGTGGCCAAGCGTACATAGGAACTACTAAAGAAATTAATACACTCCTCAAGAAACAAAAGAGCAATTAATAGTGAGCTTCCAGATACTCAGCTAAGTTGTTGTTTCCATTTTCTGCTTCAAGAGTTCCTGGAACATGTAAACTCTGTCCATAGTAATATAAAAATCACAATAGAACTTTAAAAAGTGGACCAACTACCTTTCCTTAACATAGTAGTTAAAGGAAGACCGGCTGGATTCCTGGGTCACAGTATATAGAAATTTGGCACTCATACTCTCTTGTCTCCACTCCTCTAGCCATCACCATCCACAACAAAGAAATTCGGTGCTAAAGACTGTGGTCCATAGAGCTAGAGCACTTTCAGAATAGGAGAGCCTCACCAGAACATTACAACACCTACAACTGCTGTTCTGAAGGAATGTGTACTCATAACATCAAATTGAACTGGTGATGCAGTCAAATCAGTAACACCTGAGAGAGAGGGTGAGACAGAGACCAAGGAAGAGAAGCCAAAACTTGCTTATCTGCTTAATACTGGCCCAATATCCAGAAAGACCACTAGACTCCTAAGGAAACAAGGTGATGCATTCAAAAATCAGTAACACCTGAGAGAAAGTGTGAGACTGAGACTAAGGAAGAGAAGCCAAAACTTGCTCATCTGATTATTACTGTTCCAATATCCAGAAAGCTTGGTAGACTCCTAAGGAAACATGCCATCCAGTGTATTTTGTCCCCTTCAACTAAGATAAAAAGTATTCTTTGTCATGTGAAAGGTGATTTATATCTCTGAAAGCCAGGTGGGTATCACATCCCATGTGAATGTGGCATGTCTTAGAGAGTCCTGTCTGGAAAGTAAGTACTGTTCTGGAAAAAACTTATAAAACCTTTTTTTCAAATCAAAATTTATTTTTACAAGAAAGAACATTTCTTAAACTGTTTTTCTGATTAGTTGCCACCATTGTTCAGATTTTTGCCGTAGTGGGAAACCAACTTTTGTATGCCTTCTTCGTAGAAAGATGCCACCACTGAAGTCAGCCACTGCTGACTAAATTTTTTTCTGTCATCATCAATGTCAAAGAGCCTTCCTCCAAAATCCACTTCAACTTGAAGAACAAGTAGAAGTCAGAAGAGGCACCGGCCGATGCTGTACGATGGGTGATAGAAATGCTCCCAATCGAATTGTTGAATAAGGTTTTGAGTGAAACCAGCAGAATGGAGATGTACATTGTCATGAAGCAACACAATGCCTTGAGTGAGCTTTTCATGCCTTTTGTTTTGAATTGAGCATTGAAGTTTTCTCAGTGTTTGACAGTGCCGTACCGTATTGACAGTTTGACCTCTGTGGAGGATCTCAACGAGCAGAATCTCCTGTCTGTCCCACAGTTCACATGATTTTTTTTGTGCTAACAACATTGTTTTGGTCATGAGTGCCTCCACTCTACAACTGTTGTTTTGATTCTGAAGTGACATGACAATACAAGTTTCAGCACTGGTCACAATATTGTTTAAGAATTCATTTCCCTCATCACTGTATCAGGTAAGAAATGTCAAAGCACTGCCAAGTTGCTTCATTTTGTGCACATCTGCAAGCATTTTCAGAGCCAAACAGGAACACAGTTTGTGAAAATTTAAGCAGTTTGTGACAGTATCATGCAAAACAGAATTTGAAATTTGTGGAAACTCATCACAAAGCGTTATTATTGTGAACCATCTGTTTTCATGAATGTTCTCATTCACTTTGTCAACTGGACCATTATTAAGAACAGAAGGCTGCCCACTCCATGCTTCCTCATGAACATTGGTTCGTCCATTATTGAATTGTGTCACCCACTTTCTCACTGTTCCATCAGTCAATATATTTTCACCACAAAGATCCACAAGTTGACAATGAATTTACTGGAATAAAGTTCTTTGTATTCAATAACCATACTACAGAACGCACTTCACAGTTGGCGGGCTCAAAGATTGTCTTAAATATTTTGAATGATCACTAAGAAATGTAAAGACAACACAGTTGGGCTGTAATGGTGTCGTGGGAAGATAATGAACCAAAGAAACAAGTGCAGATGTGCAGAACTGCGACACTAGTGCTATGATGGTGGTAGATCAAAATGGTACTTATGTTCCAGATGCACGTTGTACATAGGGCAGACTATCAGAACATTTGAGGAAAGATGCAAGGAAAATCAGCTACACACTTGGCTATAATAACTGAAAAGATCAGCTGTCACCGAGGACTGCTTCGAATAAAATCATGAAATGAAATGTGATGAGACCCGTATTGTGGTGCAAATGCCAAATTTGTGGTCCGGCATAATTAAAGAGTCTGTTGAAATAAAGATATCAGAAAATGTAATAAACAGGGATGGAGGTTTCAATTTAAATAATGCTTGGGGTCTGTCACTCAATTTGTTAAAATCTTGCCAACCATTACATCTATCAGAGCTGGGAAACACTTAGGGAATTTGTTTTTCACAGAGTATCAGTGCGTGCTTTGTAAAAGAAAAAAGCATCAAAAGGTGCAGTGCATGTCGGAAATCAAACTCATCTGTAAATGGCAGTGTGAAATTAACAACAGCTCAGTGCGGTTTGAGTTAAGTTAG
Source organism: Schistocerca piceifrons (assembly GCF_021461385.2). Taxonomy (NCBI): domain Eukaryota; kingdom Metazoa; phylum Arthropoda; class Insecta; order Orthoptera; family Acrididae; genus Schistocerca; species Schistocerca piceifrons. The sequence goes on along the minus strand of NC_060144.1, from coordinate 405,623,686 downwards.
AACATGCCCATAATAACAAAACTTGCAGCACCTGAAGAAGGCGGCTGGGTTGGTCATTGAAATATTGTGGGGAAAATGGGAACAAGAACTCACCTGAACACATGGAAGTTACTATTAACCAGTCACACTGAGAAAACCTGAGACATTGCAACTGTCTCTTGGGCAAGGTGTATAAATCAGCAATAGCAGACCATGCACCAGGACAAGGAAACCAGATTTATTTCTCTGACACTGTGAGTTTAGCAAGACCGCCTGCTTAGCTGAGTGGTAATGTGCTTGCCTCCCATGCAGTGGGCCTGGGTTCGATTCCAGGCTGGGTTAGAGATTTTCTCCACTCGTGGACTGGGTGTTGTGTTGTCCTCATCATTATTTCATCCTCATCACCATAAAAGTTAGGCAGAGAATTATGCCTCACACCATGGCCTTATATCAGCAATATTACAAATACTGGCCATGAAAGCCTATGTCATGTGATGAGAGATGTTTGGTTCTGACTGAAACATCTTGTATATTATTTTTCAGGTGGCAAGAAATTAATCCTAATTTGAAACTATGTACATTGTTAAATCCAGTTTTTATAGTAAGATGCCAAAACAAATGTTATAAAAGGCCTCATTTTGATTACATTATGCAATTGACACCATATTTTTATTTCCTAATGCCGTAAAAGTTAGATAAGCAATTTCCAGAACATCTCTAGTGTACTTTTACCCATTTGAAAACCAACAGATTGTACAGAGAAAGCCATGTTGTCAAAAGGTATGGTAAAGTTGTCATCAACCTAAAGGTTGGTTTGAACACTGCTTTACTGGATGTAATCCTAGTCAAGCTGATGTATCCTTGACTTCCCCTACCCATCCTATGAACTGACTTACTCAACCAGTTATTGGGAGGCGAGAGACATGAGTGCTACAGCTTATTATGGCATTTAAACCCTGGTACAACTTAGCATTTTTCACATTTGCAAGAGATGAAGTGATAATTGAACAAAAATAAATAAATATATAAATAAATAGCCAGGGCTGACTGATGGTTGACCCCTCCAGGTATTTGGAACTCTAATAAGATATATACACACCGAACCAATTGTTTCTCAGTCTAATTACTTAACTGCATATCTACGAGTGGTTCAAGTATGTTCATGACTACTGCACAATAGAGATGGGTTAGTAACACAGGATGAATTATTTATCATACTTTTTGAGTGCTGTGCCATCTTCCATTGTCTAAAAGAATGAAAAAAAAGCTCAAATATGAAAATATTTTTTAAAATCAGAACTTAATACACTGCATATCAAGTGCATTGTTCTATCAACAATATAATTAAATATTTATGGGTATTATAATATCCCTAATAAGGCCTTGGAAAAATGAAAAGAACTTGTAGTGGAAGGAGAAAGAATAAAAACCATCAAATATGCTGATGATATGACGGTGCTAGCAGAAATGGAAGAAGAGCTCCAGGTAATGATGGAGAATATTGTAAGTGTGGGTAAAGAGTTTAGAATGAAACTGAACATTGGCAAGACCAAAGTGACGAGAATAGGAAAAGAAAATGACATAGTGGAATGGTACTAGAATGGTTTCAGTAACATCAGTATTTGGGAAACTTGATAACTTCAGCAGAAGTTGTACTGATGAAGTGAAATGCAGAATCTCCATGGGAAAGGGAGTGTTTGGCAGATAGAAAGATTTGCTGACAGCCAGAAGATCCCTATTACACTTAGGAAGAAATTTTCCTAATGTTTTGTGTGGAGTGTGGTGTCTTATCATCCTGAAATGTGGACAGTCAGAGAGAAAGAGCAAAAATATTTAGAAAGTCTTGATATGTGGTTATGGAGAAGAATGGATCGATGGAATGAGAAATGAGGAGATACTGAGCAGGATAGGTGAGGAGAGGATCTTCATGAGAGAAGAGGAAAATCAGAAGAGGACAATACCTTTGATGGGACACAAATTACATAGCAATTTTTTACTACAGAGGATCACAAAGAGAAAAGTAGAAGGAAGGAGAGGCGCAGGAAGAAGAAGATTTGGAATGCCAACATAAGTGAAGAGAGGAAGAAGTTACAACCAAATGAAGGAAGATGCTCTGGACAGTTAGATATGTAGGACATCTAGTTGACACCTGTCTGACGACAGATTTATTGAAAAAAGAAGATGACTATGCCTATCAGAGGCTTGTCCTGCTAACGGTTGCACTCTCTGCAGTCTTCTTCATTCCAGGTTCACTCATTAAGGATTCATAATAATCATTAAGTTTTCTTGTCTCGTACAAGCCTTCACATACTTACTTGGAGGACTTATCTTGTTTTATATCTTCCCAAGCTGCTTTACTATTATTTGGAGCTCCTTTCACATATTTTTTTACAATATTCTTTAGTGGCTTGTAGAGCTCAATGTGCAAAACTTTTAACATCTAAGATTAAACTTGTAAACTGTATATTTCTGCTGAGTCTTTCAGTTATAATAATGCCTATGTATGTGACACAATAAGTACATTTCCTCTAATTTGTGCTGGTTCATCTGCATATCTGTTTTTAATTTTTAAACACATGGAGGTAATATTTATTGTTGGTGAACAAGAGTATCTCTGAACTTCCTTTTTCTTTTAAGTTCAATTCCAGCTTTTCTCAAGTGTCAAACTTATACAGTGGAATTAGGTGTTTCATGTATGTGCATAGTTATTAGCATCTGTGTTTAGATGTCACACATGGAACTCCTGCTGAACCAGGGAGCAAGAAGAACTGAAAGGAAGAGAGCCTGCTGGGTTGATACACTACTGAGAAAAGTTTATTCCAAAAGTTGAGAAAAGTTACTGTGTCAAGGACCCTTCTGCAAAGAGAAGAAAATGTGCTTGTCCTTCTTTAATTAAAATGTTACCTTTGGCTTCTGGCCATGCACTTCATTGCCTTAAATTTGAAAGCAACACTAATGTAACCGCAGTAATAATTCTTTTCTGACACAGGTACAACACTTTAACTGCTGACCATAATTTACTGTGCTGAGAGGATTTCTGAGGTATCATTGCATATTTAAAACCATAGAGATTTACTCCTTATTGACTTTTACATGCTTCCAGTTAACCAGCATTGATTGTGTACTTAATACAGAAATATATAATTTCTGAACACCTTGCTTAGTCATTATTTGCTGTGTGCCCACTATCTTTTGTAACAGTTTGCTTATAATATTGACACTTTTTAGCACAATACTAATACCTTTGATGCTTGTATTTTTATACTTCTCCTATAATAATTCTTGTAATTCAATAAGAAAATACTGCTCTAATACATTAACGATGTAGGAAAAGACAGATTGCTACTTACCATGAAGAAGACACGTCAAGTTGCAGACAGACACAATTAAAAGACACTCACATAAAGCTTTTGGCCACAGTCTGAATCAGTAAAAGAGATACACACATCACTCACTCACTCACACACAAGCAAGCACACCTCACACACACATGACCCCTAGCTCCAGCGTGTCACGTCGGAATGCAACTATCATGTGGGATGCAAGCAGCAATCTGGAGGGGGCAGGGTAGGGGAAGGGATAGTAGTGTATGGGTGGGGAGAGAGACGAATACTGTCTGCTGGAATGTGCAGGGACTAGACTCCAAAAGGCACAGTGTCAGGAGGTTGTGGGGCTGGGAGGTGGAATAAAAAGAAACAAAAAATGAGAAGAGTCAGGAAAGAGGGTGGATGAGTCGGCAAAGGGCTGCAAATAAATGGGGTGGGAGATGAGAATAGGGAGGAGATGATAGGACAGAAGGGGTGGAAACTGTTGGGTGGATGGTGCAGGGACAGTATGTTTCCATAGTTTGAGGCTAGGATAATTACGGGAACAGAGAATGCATTGTAAAGATAACTCCCATCTGCACTGTTCAGAAAAGCTGTTGGTGCGGTAGTGATGCAGCCATTGAAATCAAGTGTGTTACATTCAGCTGCATGTTGTTGTACAGGGTGGTCTTTGCTCTTGGCCACAGTTTGACGACGGGTGTTCACCTTGGTGTACAGCTGATTGGTAATCATATCAATATAAAAAGCTGTGCAATGATTTCAGCAGAGTTGGTAAATGACATGGCTGCTTTCATGGGTGACTCTGCTGCTGATGAGGTAGGTTAAACCTGTGACAGAGCAAGAATAGGAAGTGCTGGGTGGATGCATTGGGCAGATTTGCACCTGGGTCTGCCGCAGGAATATGATCCTTGTGGTAAGGGGTTTGGATTGGGAGTGGCATAGGGGTGAAATAGGATGTTGTGGAGATTGGGTGGGTGACAGAACACCACCAGACAGCGTTCATCTCTCTCTCTCTCTCTCTCTCTCTCTCTCTCTCTCTCTCTCCCTCTCCCCCCCCCCCCCCACCCCCCACCACCACCACCACCACCACCACCACCTCCATACACTACTATCCTTTACCCTTTTCTGCCTCCTCCAGGTTGCTGCTTACATCCCACGTGATAGTTGCATTCCGGCCCGAGATGGTGGAGATGGTGGTGGTTGTGTGTGGATGTGGTGTGCTTGCTTGTCTGTGTGAATTGTACGTGTCTCATTTCTACTGATGAAGACTGTGGCCGAAAGCTTCATGTGAGTGTATTTTAATTGTGCCTGTCTTTCTTCTTCACGCTAAATAACATTCTGTCTTTTTCCACCTTGTTAATATCCCTACCTGAAGTTTCCATTGTTTTCTTTAATACATTGATGGACTTAGAAACACTCCTAAGCATATACCAGAAACCTTTTATAGAACCAGGCAATAATGCAGTTTCTCGTTGTTTCTGAAAAATTGGATTCTGATGCTTGTAAACCATTTTTGTCATTAGTACCTAAAAATAATTTGTTTTCTGTAGAGAAGTGGTTTCTGTAACAGAATACCCACTCTTTAAACAATGTTTTACTGTGTTATAACAAACTCAGTAAACTATTGTTTTCTTATCCTTAGTTTGTGAAAATTTTCTGCAAAAACTTAATTAACTTCAAACAGTAGAGTTCTTATGCAGCATTCACAATATTCCTGAATGTTTCCTTCTTGTGATTTTCTTTCTCTGCTCTTTCTGGGTCATACGGTCGTTAATAACATTCTTCCTTGCCTGCCTTGTTGTGTTGTAAATTGATCTGCTGCTCTCTTGTTTCTGAGACTAAGTGCTGTCTCTTGTATTATCTTTTTGCTTGTACCCACTGATGACTTACACATCATGTGGAATGGAATATTTTAATCCTGAAGTCAGCCAATTCTTAGGAGTAAATCAGATTAGATTTGTTTGAATATGATTGTTATTCCATCAGTTGATAAGCAAGAGACCCTGTGGGCATCGTATGTGATTATACCTGCTTGATTTGCTATGAAATATCAGTTTTTTACATTTATAATTACCATGAGTCTATATGTAGGTAAGTTCATAACCTTGTAAAGTATTCTAAAATAAAATACAGTTGAGACTACCTTTCAGCAGCTTTTGTTAGTGCTTCCAGTAGTCATATGTCATCTTGCTAAAAAATTTATATGTGTGAACCTGTTTAATCAAATTCCAATAAATATTTAAAATGCTTTTGCATTGAAATCAGATGGCATCACTGGCAGCTACAAATTGGCCAAAGCCTATTGTACTAGTTCCTTGTCTGTCTTGGTCTACAGCATCATCTGTTTTTACTGAGGTATGTATCAACTGTGTTAATTCATGATATTTTCAAGAAGGTAACTTGTTTGAGTGTACTAAATTGATAGTATTGTTTGTCAGTATTTTGATTAATGTGTCAGTAATTATGTTGTGGCAGATAATTTCTTTGGGAACTTGTTTGTAACTGTCATATTTTTAAAAAAATAAGATATTGGTTTTTACACGTAGATGTGAGCAAGAAACCGCTATTGCTAGCACAGAATTGGTGCTATGGAAAATGATTATCTAGAAAATATGTGTGTGTGTGTGTGGGGGGGGGGGGAGTTGTTTGTGTGTATTTTATAAGCAGTCACATGATTTTGGAATGTGTAGCTTAACATGAAGAAATGGGCAGTGAGACAAAAAATAGATTTCAGTCTACACTCCAAAACTGTTATTTAGTAATCATAGCACTGTGTGACCATGCCCATTGCATATTCACTGTTGAGACATATTTCAAATAGATTATTCAGATCCAGCCTACTTTCTGGTGTTATTTCACCTGTAAGCTGTGGTAGGATACCAGGCATAAGATATTAAGTCTGCTGACCAAGCAGTGGCAGGAGGACATACATATAAAGGAAGGTTTTACATATGCAAGCTTTCAGAGCCAGTGGACTCTTCTTCTGTCAGAAGGGTCGAAGGGGAGAGAGGAGGGGTGAAGGAAAAGACCTGGACAGGCTTAGGAAAAGGGGTAGAGTTCGAAAAAGTCACCCACAACCTCGGGTCAGGGGAGACATATCAGATGGTATGAAAAGGACCAACAATTAGTCTTTTTCTTATCATCCTGTCCGGTAAGTCTCCCTTGATCTAAGATTCTGGATGACTTTTGCGAACTCTACCTGTTTTCCTAAACATCTCCAGTCCTTTATCTTCACCCCTCCTCCTTCCCCTTCAACTCTTCTGCCAGAATAAGGAGGCCTTGGCTCCAAAATCTTGCATAGGTAAAACTTTTTTTTGATATGTGTGTTCTCTTTCTGCTTCGTGGTGATAAGATTTTTTTTCCATCCAATTACATTATATTGTCAAAAATGGATTATTTTTCATTGTTAGACATAAGATATTGATTTAGATGCAGTAGTTCAAGAATGGGATGTCTACCAACTGAAAGTCACCTAACATATTCTGGTTCTAAAGGACATTTCAGTGTGTGGAGTTGGTCAGACAAGCAGTATGCAAAAGTCATATCAGTGAATGTGGAAATAGGCTTTGGTCTGTGAATGGTGAAAATATGCCTTTACTGGATTTTGTAACTTCATTTGAAATTCCACCCACATAATATTGCAGCAAAAATATGTAGAGAATGTTTCCTAATACAAAGAAGAAGAAATAATAAAAAGCGTAAAATATGATGACCAGGCAGGGATTGAATTCAATTCCACCTAAATTTTGTATGAAATCTGAGATGCTGCTCCATCTCAAAAAACTTTTGTTCTATTTCTAATCATTTTTGTTGATTGTTCTGTAGACTAGAAATCATTGTCAGTTTGTTTGCTTTGCAGTCTCTTTGTATTGAACCAACAGCCTGGTGTTGGCAGCATCCCCCTATATTTGGTTATCTCTATTACATGCTGGTAAACAGGAGTCCAGATTTATGTGATGTTTGTGTCACAAATATTAACCAAAGGAAGGGTTGTTTTATCAAATACATTTTGTTAACTTTCAGATCTTTGCAAGCGAAAGTATTTTCAAGTTATTGCATTGTGCAAAATGTTACACACACACACACACACACACACACACAAATGGGAAAGCAGATTCAGCTTCAACTTTTTTTTAGCTTGATGTTTCTTTGTTCAAGTCACTAGCATCAGCAGATTGTAACAGACCAGATTCAAATTCAGTAATGCAAGAGAGCATGTTGCAGTCATGTGACAAGTCAAGCATGAGAACTTCTCACCAGAATGCATTAAAATTAAAAAGTCTGACAAGTAAAATAAAAGAAATAAGCTGAGAAAAAGAATTATGTTTCAAATGATTATCAAGATAATGGAGGGACCAGACAGAGAGAAAGGAAATAGAAAATTATTTACAAGGAACACTTTTGGTGAAGGCTGGCAACTATACACGGAGGAGAGGGAACAGAGGAGAAGGGTGGGGGGGGGAGAAGGGGTGGAGGGAGGAGAAGGGGTGGAGGGAGGAGGTATGGGAAGGGGAGTTACTGTGTCATTTAGTTAAAAGCTACGAAAGTACTGAAGAAATTATTTGAAATGTTGTATAGGAAAGAGAAATGATTTTGTGTGAAATGCCCTTCATATAAAATCAGAGATTGACCTGAGGGATGTTAGGATGATTGGTGAAGACGTGTCATTTTTATAGTGAAAGCAGGAATGAGGACAGCAAATAACAAAGTGAGTTCACAAATTGAAAATGGATCAAATTGATAAAATGCTGAAAGTAGTATTGCAGGACATAAAGAAGAAAAATTATGAAATTTAAAGTAAAAAGTGAATCATATGGAAATCTGAATGTCAGAACTAGATTATTCAAGGAGTATATAAGAAGATAAAACAAATAAAGAAGCAGAAGTTGCATTTATAGGGAGGATGCTGCGTAATTTTGCCATAGCCGTGAAATAGATAAATGCCGTTGTGTTTCAGACCAGCTCCAGATTTCTGAATTCCTCTGTATTAATAATTTTAACTGAGTTTGGCTTAGCTATGGAATTAATGGTAACTGTGGGAGTATGGTTTTTATGTTGAAGGAAGATTCTGTTCAGCAAATGTAAAATTAAGTATCTGTGGTAGTGTAGTAAGGGAAGGTGGACAGTTTGTCAATTTCTTTAAGTATAAAGGTATGTTACAGTGCTTTGTTACTCCCAGACTCAAAGAGAATATTGTAAACTGCACAATCAAATGTTTTTCGTCAAGTCACAGAAAATACCAGATAGTAATACTTTCTCATTTAAATTATGTAGAACCTGATTAATGAATTGACAAATGGCATTTGTGTTGAAAACTTAGAATTCAAACTGAGAAGAAGTATTTCACTTTGGGAGAGTTGTGTTACTGTTCTTGCCATAATAATCTTTAATAAGCAGGTAATCTGTGAAACTGGTTTGTAATTATTATTGTCTGTCTTACTATCTTTCCTGTAAAGGAATATGACAGTAGCATATTTCAGCTTGTTCAGACATATATCCCATGTCAGTGATGTACTGTATATGTCACTGAATTTATTGCATTACAAAGAACACATTTTTAGTAATTTGCTTGAGAAATTATTAAGGCTTGATATTTTATGCTATTGAAACAGTTAATTATGCTCTTAATTTCTTTGGTGGGGAATGGATTGAATGAATTTGGCTGTATGTATTTATTTTCAGGTATGTTCTATTACTTTATCTCTTGAACTGTCTATGCGTATCTGCGGAGCTACTTCCAGGAAGTATTTATTAAATATGTTTACTTTATTTTCCTGAAGAGGCTTGAGGAAATGTTGTCCACGGGGGTCAAGTGAAAGTTGTTTCAACTATGTTGCAGAAGTTTTGTTGGGAAGCCCTTACACACCATCTGCATAGGCTCAGTCTCTCCCCATATTATTTCCATACTTCTGGAGCCCTGAAGAAAGATATTTGTGGCCATTGATTTGCTTTGGGCGAAGGAGTGAATGTGTGGGTATGATCAAAGTTCCATAGCCAATAACAAACATTTTTCTATTAAGGCTTTGACCCTCTTCTCTCAGTGGGATAAATATATTACCAGTTATGGTGATTTCTCTTGAAATAATAAAAAACTACTTACTTTTTTGCCATCTGTCTCATATCACTTTGAGTGCTCCCCTGTACAACGGTTATGTCAGTAATCTTAATACTTAAAGTTCAGATTTAGCACTCAAGTTGACTTTGATTACTCTCAGCACACAGAAAGAAAATATTGTATCTGAATAACCTCATACAAGTATGCGGTGTGATCAAAAAGTAACAAGAATTTTTTAATTTCATCAGCTTTATACATCCAATTATCAAAATATTTTTTATCTTGTTGGTACACATGTTTCTGGCCTATATTTGCATTTTCAGTTGTCTTGAATATTTAGTTTATTGTTGACAGTTGAAAAGGTTACTTGTGTTTTTGAGTGCATGGCAAACATTTACTTTTGAAAAAAATTTATCAAAGAATCCACATTAAATTTTGCTTGAAAAATGGAATAAGGTGGAGCACTGCATTTGATATGTTGACTGTACCTTGTGGTAAATCTACTACGAGCAAGACAAGAGTTTACGAAATGTACAAACATTTCAAAGAGGACTGAGAAGACTTTGAAGACAACGACTGTCCTTTACGCCCTAACACATCAATTACTGACGACGATATGGAAGAAATAAGGAAAATTTTTCTGGAAAATCACTGAATCACCATCAGAGAAGTTGCTGATGATGTCAGCATATCCTCTGGCTCATGCCAGACCATTCTTTTGGATGACTTGGTAATGAAATTTGTAGTGCTAAACTCTGTTCCAAACTTGTTGAATTTTGACCAAAAATGACATCCCTCAGGAATTGCTGAATTAGGTTGACACTGATCCAGAACTGCTAAAGAAGATTATAATAGGTGATGAAACATGGGTATAAGGGTATGACATCAAAACCAAGGCCCCATTGTCCCAACGGAAACTGCCTGAAGAGCCAAGCCCAGAAAAATTTCGACAAGTTTGATCACATTTAAGGTGTTTCTCACTGTTTTCTTCGATTATAATGGACTAGTGCATCATGAGTTCCTGCCTTACGCTCATATGCTCAATAAGGAATACTACTTTGAAGTTATGTGCCATTTGCGTGAAGAAATCTGAAGAAAATGACCAGAATAGTGGCAAAACTACTCATGGAAATTGCATCATGACAATGCTCCCACTCACACCTCAAAGCTTGTTCATGATTTTTTGGCAAAAAATTGTTATGTTGCCTCATCCACTGTATTCACCAGACATGGCCCTTGTGACTTCTTTCTATTCCTGAGACTGAAGAGAACCACGAAAGGATGTTGTTTTGCCACCATTGATAAGATAAAAACAGAATCACTGAAGCAGCTGAACACCACAACAAAAAGTGAGTTCTAGAAAGGTTGGAAAAAGTGCTGGCACAAGTGTATTATATCTGTGGGGGATTACTTTCGGGGCAAAGTTGATGCTGACAAATAAATAAAGGTTCTTTAAGAAAAACAAAAATTCCATTTACTTTTTGACCACACCTCAACAAGCCAGTTTAGACCTTGGCCAAAGGCTTTTGTTAAACATTATTTCTCATAAAATCAATCTATGTGGATACTGATAATCTCAGTATGGAGCTCATAGTTGCAACTTCGAAATTTTCTACTACTAAAGATGAATTTAAAAAAAATCTGTAGAAGCTATTTGTCTAATTCTCAAAATATTTTCCTTAGTTTTGAAAGTCTCTTCAGGTTTGCTGCCTGATGCTAAAATCAACCTGATTCAATATTTCGGTGATCCAACTATTCGCCATCCTCAGGAGAATGCTGCTACTGCTGATGAGTCCCATTGCGAACTGACACCAGGCTGCAAATCGACGTCCTATAGAGGCCACCATACCGTACATGACGCATGCACCGCCTATCACAGTTGCTGCCCTCCAAGACTGGGTAGGTGCACTGCCCTTAGTAGAATGCCAGCGGCAACGATATATTGCACTCAGGGATCATTTTTGAACACTTGGACTGGCCACACCAAAGAATGTTCTGTTTTGATATGGGATAGTACAGGATTCCACGTCCCACTGTGAGGAAACCCATTGTCTCTATTAATTAAATTATCCACCAACCTAATTTCAATTGCCTGTTTATAGACACTGTTCCAAAAACCGGAAGTGTTGGTAATTAACACAGTTTTGTCAAATTTCATACCGTGTCCCTCATTTAAGCAGTGTTCTGACACTGTTGATTTTTCATGTTTTTATAGCCTCATATGATGGCAGTGCCCTAATCTTGGAAGGTCGATGGAATACACTCTTAATGTTAAAATTCCTTAAAATTCTTTCAGTCTTAAATGATATGCCCCCAGCATAAGGAATAAAGGCAACCGATCTATGTTCCTCTTCATGCACCTCCGGTGATGGTCCAAACTCCATAGCCCGATGGATCCGCTTCTCAGAGTATCCATTTTCCTTAAAAATAGCCATAAAATGCGCATTTCGTGGGTTAAACTGTCCGCATCGGAAATGGCATATGCTCTGAGTACCAAAGTCTTAAGGATGCCACTACATTGGTGTCGTGGATGACAACTCTTAGAATGCAGATACCGATCTGTGTACATCAGCTTTCGGTGAACACTGTGTCCCAAATGTCCCAAATTACCATCTGTTTTTTTGTATACCATAGTGTCCAAAAATGGAAGCGTCCCATCACGTTCAACCTCCATGGTAAATTTAATGCAGGGATCAATAAATTTACCATGGAGGTAAATTGAAAATCTGAGAGCTTAAAGTTGGAAGATAGGGTAATTAGCAGAACAGATATTACAGACAAAATATCATGCAAGAGTTAGTAAGAAGGGAAAGCTAAGTGCATTATACATGGTAGACATGTGAGGTGGGGGGACAAAGAAATACAAAGGACTGATGACTGTAGCTGTCTGGTCCCTTTAATACCACAAACCAACCAACAAAAAATACAAGGTGTAGACAACTAGAAGGGAGCAAAGAAAGGAACTGTCACTGAAAAGAAATGCTGAAACTGAAGAAATTAATGTAAATTTAAGGCCAGTGGATGGTGAGAACGAAGGACATGTTGTAATGCTCATTCCCAGTAATCTCTGTCTTTCTTATTACCCTTCATTCCAACTTTAAGCTCTCAGGTTTTCAAATCTCATCAGGTGAAGTCCCCAACAGTCAGTCCTTCTTTCTCATCCCTTCTAGCAAGGGTTGTGGGTGACTTTCCCATAATTCCAGGGATATGCAGTAAATGCTGCAAAGAAGCAAACACATTTCTGCCATTATGCACTTGACATCAGAGAGAAGCACTTCACACACATATTTGTATGTAGGAGTCTGTGTGATTTCTTGCGTGGTGTCATTTTTGCTTTGTTACTTTTGTGTCATGAATGATTCACAAGTGAAAGTGTGTGTGGTGCAAGCAATGCCGGGTTATGCTGTTGTTGGCTGTAGTCCTCAGAATTGCAACACTAAATATACTGAAGTAGGTGCTCTTTGCTTTCCTTCACGATCCAAGTCTTCAAGAGATTTGGTTGTTGAAATGCTGTAGAAAAGACACTGAGAATGTTGCAAATGCTAGAATTTGTTCTCGTCACTTCAAAGATGCTGATTACATTAGAGGCATTATTTTGAAACTGCTAAATTTACAGTGGAAATGAGTGCATATGAACAATGTATTTCCATTGTCTAATTTACCTTGTAGTAGTACCACCAGTGCAACAGAAGGAACGTTTCAGCAAACATGAAATACGTTGGAAACGCACAGAGAATGACCTCCTCCATGCCAACCATCATTAATTCCAAAAAATACAGATCATGTGAAACTCAATTTGCTCCTTTCTCACATGACATATTGCAGATGAAAGTTATATATCAAGGCAATGAGGTAGCTGCAGTATTTTCCATTTTCAGAAAAGCATTTGACTCAGTACCTCACCTATGCTTATTATCAAAAGTGTGATAGTATGGTGTATCAAGTGAAATTCATGACAGGATTCAATATTTTTTTAATAGGGAGGAAGTAGCAAGTTACCTTGGATGGAGAGTCATTGGCATATGTAGAACCCCTATTTATGGGTTCTTCCAGCGTTTCTTAGTAGAAAAGTTCCATATTTAAGGTAGAATAACAAGTAAACTGTTTTTGTTCTAATGATCTTCAGGAAACAACAGAATAGCATCTGCAAGGGACACTAATTCTTAGGTAACCAAACATTATAGGCAAATATACAATCCACTTTCACAGAATGTTGTGCACCAAACTTCTTGGTTTATTTTTAATTTTTTTAAATTACTTTTTACACTGTGTACAATATTAAACACAATAAATAATTAAAATACACAGCATTACAGTATTGCAAGTTATATGGTTATGATGATATAGTTTGGGACTCATGGGAGTTGTGACATTGGTTGACAACTGTCTAACTGAGCACTGCTCACTCATGTTGTGCAACAAACATTTTTTAAATTGTAAATTACAGTTAATGCAATAGACAATATTAAACACAGTACATGATTGAAATACAGAATATTACATTATTACAAGGTATACTGTTGTAATGTTGATTACGGCAAAGCATTCGATACTCTCGAACACCCAAACATACTTCAAGCACTAAGAAACCAAGGAGTCGAAGCAAAATACATCAAATTACGAAGAAACATTCAAAACCACAGCTTCGCTAGAGCTAAAACCGGAAAGACAGGTGAACCTTTCCGCGTGGAAAGAGGAGTTAGACAAGGGGATCCAATCTTCCCAAAACTATTTACCTGCATGCTGGAGGACATATTCAGGAAACTATAATGGAATAAGAAAGACTGAATATGCCTCAACAACAAGAGACTAACAAATTTGAGGTTTGCTGGCAACATAGTCCTCTTTGCCAAAAGTGCAGTGGAAGTGCAATCAATGCTCCAGGAGCTTAACACACAAAGCAAGATGGCATTACTCATAATGAACAAATCTAAAATGCGAGTAATGACAAATGGATTAGAAACCCCAATATACCTTGAAGGAACGGAACTAATGTATGCATCACAATACACATACCTAGGCCAAATAATTTCCTTTAACAACAAAATGGAAAAAGAAATAAAACGAAGAGTTTCCTTAGCTTGGAAAGCTAGACAGAACTCTGAATAGTAGGCTCAAAATGGAAGCACTCGAAAGTTACATTTTTCCAGTGTTATTATATGGATGTCAGACATGGGCTCTCAAAGCCAAAGAGAGAAACACTCTACAGGTATGCCAAAGGAAAATGCATTTCTCTGAAAGGCAGTATATCGAACACCTCAATACACAAGATGTCAGCAACAATAGACATAGCGCAACAGACTACTAAGACCAAATGGAAATGGGGCGGCCATGTGGTGACGCTGCAAGATGACAGATGAATGGCACGAGCTACCACATGGGACCCCTACAATGGTGAGAGACTCTTAGGAAGACCAAGACGCAAATGGTTGGACTTATTCAGAAAACAAGCAGGAAGACAGTGGACCAGTGTAGCCAGAAACAGAAAGGAATGGAAACAACTAGAACTACAACTAAGTGATCAAGTGTAATTCAATGTGTAGTGTGTATTAAGTGCGGTACCATCTTATGCGGACTAGCCCACTGTGTTGAGTCTTTAAAAGCAGCCACTACTTCTTGTTGGAGGCCTTTGCCCTCAATGGGACAGCATAGGATATTTTCATTCATTCATTTTCACTCAGTCGTTTCATTCATTCATTCATTCATTCATTCAATATTAAAGTTTGTAAGGTAAGCAAGGTAAGGAATATGAAATTCTATTGTGTTTTAATTTTGTGTAGAAGTATGTGCATCACGTGAAGCTTGAAAATGGGGGTGTTCTCCGCTGTAACTGATCATTTAGAACCAACAAGGGATTTTAAACTAAATGTTTGTTTATGTCAAGTGGCTCTAACAGAGTTGGATTTCTTCCTTTTTTGGCTATATGTAGCACTTCTGTGTGGACTGGTATCTGTATCCAGCCTTCAGTATATGTTTGGTAAGTGTAGAGACTGAATTATGTAATCTTCAGCTGCATTCATGTTCGATCAGCCTTGTTTCTATAGCCTTGCCTGTTTGGCCAATATACAGTTTGTTGAAATCATTGCAAGTGATTTTATAAACACCACTGTTACTTAATAAATCTGCTTTGTCCTTGCTGTTGAATAAGATGTGAGCTGTAGTGCCTCTTACATAACATGAAGTTTTACAAGTTGTAAGGGTTTGGTTAATTTGTTGGAAAGCTTTCCTAAATATGAGATAGTACACCAGTTGGTTTTAAATATGACTGTTACTGCAAGGCGGCATTCACATAGGGCAGCATTTTTCTTCTTTTTGTATGTCCATCCTGGTCTTGGGGACCATGGCTGTTCACTATTGTAAGAAAATGAAACACCTACAGCCATCTTTATGGTCTTATTTATTATGTAGGTTTCTTCTTTGTTTCTTATGTAGAATGTTGTCAGTTAACTGAGGGTTACAGCCATTGTTAGATACAATACATTGAACGGTGTCTATTCTATTTTTAAATTGTGTTTTGACCATGGTATGCATGTAAGACATCGTGATTAGGTTTTGTGGACAAGAGCATATTACAGTGTCTGTGGTTGTTGGCTTTTTGGAAATTTTGAAACTGTGTGTATTTTTACATTGAGGCCTATGAAGTTGAAGTTGAAGTTGAAGTTGAAGGATTTTTCACCACTCTCCATGTTGAACTGTATGTCTTTGTGTTGTGAGTTTAGGTGTTCTGGGAATGTGTTCAGATGTCTTTTGGTACCAGTCCACAGACATGAGTTTAGGTGTTCTAGGAATATTTTCAGATGTCTTTTGGTACCAGTCCAGAGACAGAGTACATCATCTACCAATATTTGATATTATCACTAAGAATTTAATTTTAGGAACTGTTTTTCAAAATGGTCCACAGAAATTTCAGCTGGAAGAGGACAGAGGGGAGACTCTATTGCCAAGCCATCTAGCTGTGTGTATAGAGTATCTTCAATGAAAATAATTTTGTAATAACAACAAAATTATTTTCAGTTTGAAGATACTCTATACAACATATAATTTTGTAATAACGAACTGGACTAAGGGGTTGCAAAGAAGGGCAGCACGAATAGTCACAGGGTTGTTCAACGCATGGGAGGGTGTCATGAAGATGCTGAAAGAAATAAACTGGTGGACACTTGAAAACAGATGCAAACTACCCCGTGAAAACCTACTCAGAAAGTTTCTAGAACCAACGTGAAATGACGAATCTAGGAACATATTATGAGCCCCTATGTATTTTTCCCATGGGGATCATGAAGACAAGATTGGATTAATTATAGTATGCAAAGATGCATTTAAGCAGTCACTCTTTCCACAATTCATTATGTGAATGGAATGGGAAAAAGCCCTAACAATTGGTACAGTGAGACATGCCCACAGCCATGCATTTCAGTGGTTCACAGAGAATAGATTTAGACATACGGTAGATGTAAATGTAGGAAAGCTTTCACCACAGAAGAAGGCTGCTGCTAAATGTACACTACAGGAGAAGCTATTTGTAATAATTCAGACAAAGCCAGTTTACAGAATTCCATAGTGACTTTATATCAAAGAAATGCTCACCTTAAAAATGTGGATGAAACTGCAAGTATGTAATAAAGATCTTTGTAGTCAGTTGTCATGAAGAAAGTAATAAATATGCACTTGTATCTCATGAAATTAATTGAATACTGGTCAAAATATTTTCACTCTGTCAAATCGGATATTTGTTATAAAGCCAAAATGGGCTTGATGGGTCGAAGAGTACATATCCAAGTTTAATACTTAATGCATCACTGCACAAAAAAATTACAATTTTCTCAGTGAAAAAACTTGGATAACCTGTACCTGCAGTGTCAGTCTTGTGTTCTTGGATGAATCGTAGTTTCAGTTGCCAGTTAGGGATTTTGAATCATGTTTTAACTGTTGTTGTTGTTGTGATCTTGAGTCCAAAGGTTGGTTTGATGCAGCTCTCCATATTACTATATCCTGTTCAAGGCTCTTTATCTCCGATTATCTACTGCAACCTACATTCCTCTGAATCTGCTTACTGTGTTCATCTCTTGCTCTCCTTCTATGATTTTTACCCCCCACATTTCCCTCCAGTACTAAATCGGTGATCTCTTGATGCCTCAGAATGTGTCCTACCAACTGATCCCTTCTTTTAGTCAGGTTGTACCACAAATTTCTCTTCTCCCCAATTCTGTTCAGTACCTACTCAGTAGTTACATGATCTACCCACCTGTTGTTGTTGTTGTTGTTGTGGTCTTCAGTCCTGAGACTGGTTTGATGCAGTTCTCCATGCTACTCTATCCTGTGCAAGCTTTTTCATCTCCCAGTACCTACTGCAACCTACATCCTTCTGAATCTGATTAGTGTATTCATCTCTTGGTCTCCCTCTACGATTTTTACCCTCCACGCTGTGGTGATCCCTTGATGCCTCAGAACATGTCCTACCAACCGATCCCTTCTTCTGGTTAAGTTGTGCCACAAACTTCTCTTCTCCCCAATCCTATTCAATACTTCCTCATTAGTTATGTGATCTACCCATCTAATCTTCAGCATTCTTCTGTAGCACCACATTTCGAAAGCTTCTATTCTCTTCTTGTCCAAACTATTTATCGTCCATGTTTCCCTTCCGTACATGGCTACACTCCATACGAATACTTTCAGAAATGACTTCCTGACACTTAAATCAATACTGGATGTTAACAAATTTCTCTTCTTTAGTAACGCTTTCCTTGCTATTGCCAGCCTACATTTTATATCCTCTCTACTTCGACCATCATCAGTTATTTTGCTCCCCAAATAGCAAAACTCCTTTACTACTTTAAGTGCCTCATTTCCTAATCTAATTCCCTCAGCATCACCCGACTTAATTAGACTACATTCCATTATCCTTGTTTTGCTTTTGTTGATGTTCATCTTATATCCTCCTTTCAAGACACTGTCCATTCCATTCAACTGCTCTTCCAAGTCCTTTGCTGTCTCTGACAGAATTACAATGTCATCGGCGAACCTCAAAGTTTTTATTTCTTCTCCATGAATTTTAATACCTACTCCGAATTTTTTTCTTTTGTTTCCTTTACTGCTTGCTCAATATACAGATTGAACAACATCGGGGAGAGGCTACAACCCTGTCTTACTCCCTTCCCAACCACTGCTTCCCTTTCATGTCCCTCGACTCTTATAACTGCCAGCTGGTTTCTGTACAAATTGTAAATAGCCTTTCGCTCCCTGTATTTTACCCCTGCCACCTTTAGAATTTGAAAGAGAGTATTCCAGCCAACATTGTCAAAAGCTTTTCTAAGTCTACAAATGCTAGAAACGTAGGTTTGCCTTTCCTTAATCTTTCTTCTAAGATAAGTCATAAGGTCAGTATTGCCTCACGTGTTCCAGTGTTTCTACGGAATCCAAACTGATCTTCCTCGAGGTTGGCTTCTACTAGTTTTTCCATTCGTCTGTAAAGAATTTGTGTTAGTATTTTGCAGCTGTGACTTATTAAACTGATAGTTCGGTAATTTTCACATCTGTCAACACCTTTTTTCTTTGGGATTGGAATTATTATATTCTTCTTGAAGTCTGAGGGTATTTCGCCTGTTTCATACATCTTGCTCACCAGATGGTAGAGTTTTGTCAGGACTGGCTCTCCCGCGGCCGTCAGTAGTTCCAATGGAATATTGTCTACTCCGGGGGCCTTGTTTCGACTCAGGTCTTTCAGTGCTCTGTCAAACTCTTCACCCAGTATCATATCTCCCATTTCATCTTCATCTACATCCTCTTCCATTTCCATAATATTGTCCTCAACTACATCGCCCTTGTATAGACCCTCTATATACTCCTTCCACCTTCCTGCTTTCCCTTCTTTGCTTAGAACTGGGTTTCCATCTGAGCTCTTGATATTCATACAAGTGGTTCTCTTATCTCCAAAGATCTCTTTAATTTTCCTGTAGGCGGTATCTATCTTACCCCTAATGAGATAGGCCTCTTCATCCTTACATTTGTCCTCTAGCCATCCCTGCTTAGCCATTTTGCACTTCCTGTCGATCTCATTTTTGAGACGTTAGTATTCCTTTTTGCCTGTTTCACTTACTGCATTTTTATATTTTCTCCTTTCATCAGTTAAATTCAATATTTCTTCTGTTACCCAAGGATTTCTACTAGCCCTCGTCTTTTTACCTACTTGATCCTCTGCTGCCTTCACTACTTCATCCCCACCTAATCTTCAGTATTCTCCTGTAGCACCACATTTCAAATGCTTGTATTCTCTTCTTATCTAAACTGTTTATTGTCCATGTTTGACTTCCATGCGTGACTACACTCCGTAGAAATATTTTCAAAAAGGACTTGCTCGCACTTAAATCTGTACTCAGTTTTAACAAATTCCTCTTCATCAGAAATACTTTTCTTATTGTTGTCAGTCCTCCCTACTTTGCCAACATCAATTATTTTGCTCCCCAAATAACTTTAAGTGTCTCATTTCCTAATCTAATTCCTTCAGCGTCACCTGATTTAATTTGACTACATTCCATTATCCTCATTTTGCTTTTGTTGTTGATCATCTTTATCTCCTCCTTTCAAGATACTGTCCATTCCGTTCAACTGCTCTTCCAAGTCCTTTGCTGCCTCTGACAGAATTACAATGTCATTGGCAAACCTCAAAGTTTGTATTTCTTCTCCCTGGATTTTAATTCCTATTCCACATTTTTCTTTTGTTTCTTTTACTGCTTGCTCACTACACAGACTGAATGACATTGATAAGCTACAACCCTGTCTCACTCCCTTCTCAACCACTGCTTCCCCGTCAACTCTTATAACTGCCATATGGTTTCTGTACAAATTGTAAATAGCCTTTCACTCCCTGTATTTTATCCCTGCCACCTTCAGAATTTGAAAGAGAGTATTCCAGTAAACATTGTCAAAAGCTTCCTGTAGGTCCACAAATGCTATATATGGAGGTTTTTCTTTCCTTAACCGATCTTCTATGAGAAGTCGTAGGGTAAGTATTGCCTTGTGTGTTCCTACATTTCTCTGAAATCCAAACTGATCTTCCCCGAGGTCGGCTTCTACCAGTTTTTCCTTTCTTCTGTGAAGGATTTTTGTTAGTATTTTGCAGCCATGACATTAAACTGATAGTTTGGTAATTTTCACACCTGTCAGCAGGATTCTTTGGATTTGGGGATGTTGTAAATAGATTAGCTAATTAAAATTGTTTCTACAAAGAAGGCATTTCTATAATTTTTTAAATTAAAGTGACTGTGTCCCTCTATTAGTTGAAGTTCTTTTAAACTTGTGATGCATACAAAATAAAAATAAGCATTATACAGAGCTTTTTTACATGGTAAAATTTTTCTTCATTTCGGCCATTTACTTTGACAGAAAATTGCAAAAACAGATTATACTTTGCATTTTTTTTTCTTTTTGCATGTTTCAATTCGATAGGTAAATGATTTTTTTAAAGAAAAGAAAAGAATCTGCAGTGCATGTTGAAAAGCTGGACAAGTTACAGAATGTAGCAGTAACATTCTAGCAGTAGCAGAATAGCAACTTACAATTAAGTATTTCAGTAGAAACTAAAACATGCTACAAGGACACTGCATAAATGAGCAGCCTCGATGTTATAGCACTGTTCACAAGGCAGCCAACAGCAACACACAATGCTTATGCCCAACCTTATCTTTCTATGGACCTTGACATAACTCTCCGCTTTTCTTAAACCTCACCAGTCCTCTTCCTTCATATCTCTACCTTCCCAGTCAACCCTTCTGCCAGGAGGAGACGCCACTGGCTCCGAAAGCCTGTAAATATCCTTAACTTATATACGTTTTCCCCTGCTGCCACTTGGTGAGTAGGTTTTTTTTTATCTATCCATTTATTTTATGTTTTCAAAATTTTTTTATTTTTGCTGATGTGAAATAATTGAGAGTGTTACATTTAGAAATAGAAGGTATGCACAGAACAAAACAGCATCTTCATAATAATCATTATAGGTGCACCAAAGGCTTCAATACTGGGTCTAATCTTGTTCTTCTTACATAAAAATGAGCTGCTATCATATATCCAAAGAAACTGTAATAGTTCACTTTGCTAATGGTGTAGGTATTATAATCAGACCTAATTGAGAATGATCAAAACTTAAAAATATAAATACATTTTCTTGAATATTATAAACTGGCTCTTTATAAGTGGACTGTCACTGCACCTAGAGAAAAACATGCAATTCTGTACAGCACAAATCCTGTCCTCACCATTAGAAATTATGCTTGAAGGAAAATCAGTAAATGGAACAGAATATTCTGAATTCTTCAGTGTTTATAGTGAGCCCACAAATGCTTTTACATAATTTCAAGAACCATTATTGAATGAGTAATTATTCACTCCTGTAGGGATCGCAATTGCTAATTATGGTGCACTAAGAGCCATTTAAGCTGTAATTCTTCCTGTGCTTTACCTGCAAATCAAGTGGGAAGAAGCCGTAATGTGTGGCACAATGATTAATATCCTCTGCCATACATTTCACAGTGGTTTGCAGACTATCTACATCTACATATATACTGTTTTAATCATTTTGGAGTGTTAGGCAGAAGGTACATCCCACTGTACCCGTTATTAGAGCTTTTCCCATTCCATCCTCATATGGAGTGTGGGAAAAATGATTGTTTAAATGCCTCTGTGCATGCTGTAATTGATCTAAACTCACCCTCATGACCCCAGTGGGAGCAATATGTGGGGATTGTAATATATTCCTTAGTCATCATTTAAAGCCAGTTCCTGTTACAATGTCAGTAGACTTCTTTGGGATAGTTTCCATCTATTATCAAGAGTCTGCCAATTCTTTTCTTTCAACATGCCAGTGACAGTCTCCCTTGGGTCAAATAAACTTGTGACCACTCATGCTGCCCTTCTCTGTGTACTTTCAATATTCCCTTCAGTCCTATTTGGTATGGGTCCCACACATATGAGTGTTATCCTAGGAAGGATCACATGTGATTTGTAAGCAATCTCCTTTGAAGACTGATTGCACTTGCTTAGTATTTTACCAACAAACCAAAGTCTGCTACCTACTTTACCCAGGACTGAGCCTACGTGATCGTTCCACTTCGTGTCCCTATTAAGTGTTACACCCAAGTATTTGTGTGAGTTTACAGATTCCAATTGTCACTCAGTTGTATTGTATTCATAGGATACTATTTTTGTGAAGTGCGCAATTTTACATTTTTGAACATTTAACGCAATTTGCCAGTCATTGCACCACTTTGAAATATTATCCAGGTCTAACTGAATATTTGTACAACTTCATTGAGACTGTACTTTACTGTAGATAACTACATCATCTGCAAAAAGTCTGAGGTTACTATTAATATTGTCCGCGAGATCATTAATACATAACATGAACAGTGAGGAACCCAACACACTTCAGTGGGTTACACCTGAAGTTACTTCTGCATCTGTCAATCCAAGATAAGATGCTACATCCTCCCTACCAATATGGATGTATATGTAGGTAAGAATCTGCTCTGGAAGTCACATTTTATAGATCTTCTTAAACAACTAAGTTCTATGACAGTTACATAACACATGATAGCAAACTCTGGAGATGAAAATGTCAAGAACATTGACCAGCTTTTCCTACTTTCTTCCGTTGAGGTTTTCCAGCGTCATATTATGGAACAACTCTGCATTGAGGAAGAAAGTGTTTCAAGTACAAAAATGTGTATTAGGGTTAATATATGGTGTCCACTCTAGACCCTTTTATAGACAGCTCTTTAAACAGTTGCACATGCTGACAATAACATCACATTACATTTACCCCTTTAGGAATTTTGCTGTCAATAATTAATCACAGTTTGAACACATTAGTAATATTCATGAACATGGTACTAGAAGGAGAAATGATTCACACTGTCCGATACTTATTCTTAGTGTGGCACAAACAGGATTGATGCATACAGCTACAAAATTCTTTGGATACTTACCCAGTGATGTGAAGAATCTTGTAGACAGTAAAATAAACTCCAAACATATATTGAAATTATTTCTGCTGTATAACTCGGTCTGCTTTTAGAAAACATAACTCTATTGTGTGTGTGTGTGTGTGTGTGTGTGTGTGTGTGTGTGTGTGTGTGTGTGTGTGCACGCGCGAAAGAGATAGAGATATATATATATATATATATAGAGAGAGAGAGAGAGAGAGAGAGAGAGAGAGAGAGAGAGAGAAGGAGAGGGGAGGGGGGCAGTGAGAGAGAAAGGAGTGTGTGCGCGCGAAAGAGATAGAGAGAGAGAGAGAGAGAGAGAAGGGGTGGGGAGGGGGGAGTGAGAGAGAAAGGAGTGTAAATAACAATATGTAAGAATATATCAAATAAAACAAATTAAAGGTACCTTAAGATTAATGTCAAAAGAACCATTTAAGAACCATATTAATCCATATAAGTGTGTATCTATCATGAGCCAAAACTGGTAATAAAACACTGATTGTAAGTTTTGCTTTTCAGACACATTGTAAGCTTGAGTTTGAAAGTCTGTTTAGTTTACCAAAAGCACTCAAAGGAATTTTTATATTCTTCTGTTTATCTTCTTTCTTGTCTGTCCACTCATTGTCTTCAACTGCACTAAATACAAAAACTCATCAACTGGTTCTCTGACTTCATTGTTAACATGTACAGTTTTCTTTTGAATGTGTTTTTTTGTACATTATTTAAGTCTTATTATAGTTGATTTTCAGGCCTATTTTCAAACTTGCTCTATAAAGTTCTTACATTTATTGCTGAGCCACGCGGGATTAGCCGAGCGGTCTAAGGCGCTGCAGTCATGGACTGTGCAGCTGGTCCCAGCGGAGGTTCGAGTCCTCCCTCGGGCATGGGTGTGTGTGTTTGTCCTTAGGGTAATTTAGGTTAAGTAGTGTGTAAGCTTAGGGACTGATGACCTTAGCAGTTATTTCCCGTAAGATTTCACACACATTTTTATTGCTGATGTTTACCTGCACTAGAAGTTAAAAGTACAATGTCATCATCAAAGAAACATGGGCCCTGTATGTTACATTAACAAATATTCCTTCTTTGTTTTCCTAGTATGATTGGAAAACTTCCTCTAATAATCACAAGAATGTTTTTGATGGGATGGAATCCACTTTTAATGACTTCTCTTTCAATTCTGAATTACTATCCTGATGAAGCCTAAAGAAACCTGTAGCATTGACTTATATATTCATCTGTATAATTATTTAAAAAGAAAGAACACAATGTTTCTGTTGGTCTGTTAGTATTCATTTCATTGAAACTAAGTGAAAAACTTTCTAAAAGTCTATAATCTACAGAAAAAATGCTAATTCATACTCGTTTCATTTTATAATTTTATTTACAATTTTCAAGTAGTTAGTTCTAAAGTCAATATGTTTCTTTGAAATTAAATTCAAATAGTTTTCCGTTATTGCTGATAACTTTAGTGAATATCTTATACATTACTAAATGCACATGTGCGTTACATCATATACAGCCATAACAAATGTTATTATAAGTCATATTCCATTAAAAATGTCTTAATATGTAATTTTTCTAGGGAGTTATGAGTGAGTCCATCAACTGGGATTTGCTTGCATCACAGTACTTTTCTGATGACACCTATAGAGAAGAAATTCGTAAAATGGTGACTGTGAAAGAGGTAATTTCTATTTCATTTCTCTGTACACATTCTGTAATATATATAATGGGTTTTCCACAGATATACCACAAACAAAAAGCCTAAATCTGCGAACTTTGACCAGTAGTTACATATGTTGGTACTGATACGTAACTCATGGTGAATGACATTGAATCTAATAAACACTGTTGAGGGAGAAATTATTTTTAGTATTTTATATTGTACTTTAGTGATATTGGTATATGTTTTATTGTTAGATAACTTGAAGCTATTTGGAATTATATTATGGCACATAATCACATATTTTAATGCACTCAAACATCAGATAGAGTTGTAGTTTATAGTTGAGTAAAAAATTAAGTTTTAAATATCATGTTTCTATAAACAATAATCAGTATATAATTATTGCCACATGAACACTTAAAATTACTGTGCAATGTTAGATAGTTGGCAAGAATTCCTTAAATATCAATATGGATTGCTCCCCGAGGGATATGTTTAAGTTATAGAAGCAGAAGTCATTGCAT
This sequence comes from Schistocerca piceifrons, assembly GCF_021461385.2. Lineage (NCBI taxonomy): Eukaryota > Metazoa > Arthropoda > Insecta > Orthoptera > Acrididae > Schistocerca > Schistocerca piceifrons. Next base: position 405,598,160 of record NC_060144.1, on the reverse strand, counting down.
TTATCTTCAATCTGACTTTAAAACTTGACATACTGCTGAAGAGATTAAATTTCTTGTGTATTCCAAATTTTTTTACCGAAATGTAATGTTGCTCCCTGACTTGACTAGTTTTCAGTTTTTACTTGTTCAGAGTGGAATTTATTTTTTGCTGTTTGTTACAACCACTGGTACCTCTCCCTTTTGAAATTAAGGCTGCAGTAGTGCTTGTAACACAGTGAACAGGATAAGATTTCATGTGCTCTGCAGCTATAAAAACTCTAAAAATTTCTACTACTTTGTGTGTAGAGGAGAGGGGATTAGTCAGATAGTTTTCTGTTTCCCATACCTCCATCTACTTTTAATAACTTGGAAAGTATCTGCTTGCGACATAAATGAACTCGGATTAGTCAGTGCTCAGTACTGCATTACCTACCTCATATGTCCAAGTCGTGGTCTTCTCATTCCCTCATACAAAAGATAGGTTTCATACTTTACCCAGACATTTTACATATTCCTAACCTTACTTCCACTTCCCATCTACACTTTGTAGTGTAACACCTATGTTTCATAGTCTGACACGAGCTAGGCAGGTCACTGAAGCGAACCATATACACTGTGTGATTAAAAGTGCCTGGACACCTGGCTGAAAATGACGTACAAGTTCATGGCACCCTCCATCAGTAATGCTGGAATTCAATATGGTGTCTGCCCACCCTTAGCCTTGATGACTGCTTCCACTCTTACAGTCATATGTTCAGTCAGGTGCTGGAAGGTTTCTTGGGGAATGGCAGCCCATTCTTCACTTAGTGCTGCACTGACAGAGGTATCAACGTCGTTCAGTGAGGCCTGGCACAAAGTCGGCGTTCCAAAACATCCCAAAGATATTCTATAGGATTCAAGTCAGGACTCTGTGCAGGCCAGTCCGTTACAGGTATGTCATTGTTGGTAACCACTCCACCACAGACCATGCACTACGAACAGGTGCTCGATCATGTTGAAAGATGCTATCACTATCCCCAAATTGCTCTTCAACAATGGGAAGCAAGAAGGTGCTTAAAACATCAATATAGGCCTGTGCTGTGATAGTGCCACTCAAAACAAGGAGTGCAACCCTCCTCCATGAAAAACATGACCACACCATAACACTACTGCCTCTGAATTTTACTGTTGGCACTACACATGCTGGCAGATGATGTTCCCCGGGCATTTGCCAACCCACACCCTGCCATTGGATCGCCACATTGTGTACCGTGATTCATCACTCCACACAATGTTTTTCCACTTTTCAATCATCCGATGTTTACGCTCCTTACACCAAGCGAGGTGTTGTTTGGCATTTACCGGCGTGATGTGCGGCTTATGAGCAGCCGCTCAACCATGAAATCCAAGTTTTCTCACCTCCCACCGTACTGTCACAGTACTTGCAGTGGATCCTCATGCAGTATGGAATTCCTGTGTGATGGCCTGGATAGATGTCTGCCTGTTACACATTATGGCCCTCTTCAGCTGCCAGCGGTCTCTGTCAGTCAACTGACAAGGTAGGCCTGTACGCTTTTGTGCTGTATGTGTCCCTTCACGTTTCCACTTCACTGTCACATCAGAAACAGTGGACCTAGGCATGTTTAGGAATGTGGAAATCTTGTGTACAGACGTATGACACAAGTGACACTCAATCACCTGACCACAATCAAAGTCCGTGAGTTCCGCAGAGCACCCCCATTCTGCTCTCTCATGATGTCTAATGACTGCTGAGGTTGCTGATGTGGAGTATGTAGCAGTAGGTGGCTGTACAATGCACCTAATATGAAATCATATGTTTTTGGTGGTGTCCAGAAACTTTTGATCACATAGTGTAGCATGTGGAAACTGAGATCAGTACTTCAGTACTAAGTTGTTGGCTGAAAAGTCATGTTATTACTACAAGTATCATAAGCTTAAATCAGTACCGGTGAACAAAACCAGAAGATTCATAAATTACAACAGAATCAGAGTTCCAAAGTCAAAGTGCAATTCCAGAAAGAGAAGTAAAACGGTTTTATTTTATGATTGGTGTATAAAGACTTCATCACTAAGATTATCCAGTCACTGAGGTAGGAATTTATTTCTTGTAGCACACCATCAACTGCCCCCATGTAATGCATTTGCCACTGCTTCTGGAGTCATGACTGCTTCTTGCAGAACTATCTGGTGCACAGATACTATTGCCACTGTACTCAGTTGGTTTACATATCTCTGAATGATGGAATATTAGATCTCTCTCCATTTTAACCAGCCCATAGGTGCAGCAGTGAAACTGGGACCAGCAACGTAGGTAGCCAGGAGACATATGTATCCCTGTCATTGACAGAGTGAAAATTGGGAGCAGGGCCTCGGGGATTTATTTCTCTTGTGACAATTGTACTTTCAGAGCTGAGTGCAGCAGTTCAACCTCCATAACCTTCCAATAGTCAGTTACTATGGTGGTCCTGGCATAGTAAATCAACAGGAGGGGCACAACATCAATGCCCTGGTAGGTGTGGAGCCAAGCAACATCTATGATCAGTGTGTGGAAGTCTGGAAAGTGGTTGTCTGAAACTATGCCAACTGGGAAGCATCGCCTCTATTGTGGCAGTCACAGGTGGTTATTTGAGACTAGACAAGCTTGTATTAGGGGCATAACTTCATTTAGTTGTCATAGCCACAATTGATTATGATGACACACACGGTGCTTTTGTCCAGCCATGCCTTCAAACAATTGATGCCTCCTATGACCAGTAATGACTCCTTGAGTCCATCCCTGCATATGGCCGGCCAGAGTGGCCGTGCGGTTCTAGGCGCTACAGTCTGGAACCGCGAGACCGCTACGGTCGCAGGTTCGAATCCTGCCTCGGGCATGGATGTGTGTGATGTCCTTAGGTTAGTTAGGTTTAATTAGTTCTAAGTTCTAGGTGACTGATAACCTTAACTAAGTCTTATAGTGCTCAGAGCCATTTGAATCCTGCATATGGCCATAGGTGCTAGTCAGACTAAAGGGTCCATATAATAGTACAGAAATGGAAGGAAGAACTGGGCTTGGTGGGTTGGTTGTGGGAGATCCAAAAGGACATAGTGCTTGTGCTATAGCAGCATTTCGGCTAGATGTCATTTCGGCTAGACTACATCTGTGTACTGGTGTGGATCAATGTATAGCGAGGAAGCATGTCAGGGCTTCCTCAGAAGTTGCCAACAATATCATCACATTCATATGGCCCTTGAACATTCTGATCAACTGTTCCACTTCCGAGTCTGATATAGGTTGCAAAGGATTTTCAGATTGTAAGATTGTAACTACTGCTGTTACCTAGGCAACACATGGGAAGTTAGAGAGAGCGTCTACCACAAGTACCATATGGCCCACTTGAACAGGCCTCCAAAATTGATATTTACAGGATCCTGTGGCTGATTGAGTGTCAGCAGCCATAGTGAAATATATTGCACCAGATGCCAGATCTGACTGGTTTTGCACACACATTTGGCAGGTCTGGACCTCATGATTGATGTAGGTTCCATTGCCCACCCAATATATGTGATACCTTGCCACTGCCTTCATCATTGACATTATCGAATGTGCCTGATGTTGTAACTTGAGAATATGGGGTTGTAGTGTAATGGGGTTGTAGTGTATGTAGCAGACGTATCCCCTGATTAACATTAATTTTTTTGTGCACTGAAAAATAGATCCACAATGCAGGTTCAATAGTTTTGAGCAGGTGTTCCAGTCAACAGAAACATGTCATCATACTACTTTGCGAAGTGTCAGGTCCTGACTTGTGAGTCTAGTTACCTCCCAGACTATTACAACTCACCATATAGCAGAGATGCTGAGTCGCGATAGGCTCAGCATAAAGATTCACACAGTTATAGCTTTCGGCCATTAAGGCCTGTGACAGCAATAGACAACACACATACACACACACACGTGCGCGCGCACACACACTTACGCAAATGCAACTTGCACACGTCTACTGTCTCAGACAACTGAAACCACACTGCGAGCAGCAGCACCAGTGCATGATGGGAGTGGCAACTGGGTGGGGTTAAGGAGGAGGCTGGGGCAAGGGAAGGGGAAGGATAGTATGGTCGGGGTGGCGATGGGTTTCCTCTAGATGACTGATAAACAAGTTAGCGTATCAGGGTATTATATGGTAACCCATGAACATGCTGTGAATTTGTTTGTATGCATTACCCCTGTAAAGAAAAGTAGTTAAGCATAAGGGTGCAGTTTGCCAGGTGTATAAGGAATGAGGTGGTGGGTTTGGAGTTGGTTGGAGACTGGGATTGGTAATATTTTATAGAGCCAAAGCTACGAGCATGGGGTATGTTTGTGTATAGGGGGATGGCACTAACAGTGATGAGTAGGGATCCAGATGGCAGTGATATAGACTTGGTTGAGAGATGGTGTAGGAACTGGTATGTGTCTTTGGAATGACAAACTAGACTGTGGGCAATGAGTTGGAAGTGTCTGTCAAGAAGAGCTGAGATTCTTCCAAAGGGAACTAGCTACAATGGGGTGTCCAGCATGATTAGGTGTCTAGATTTTGGGAAGCATGTAGAAAATGGGTGTGCAGGAGATAGTTGGGGGTGAGGAGTAAAATGAATTTGGGGTGGGGATTCTGGAATGAACCTAAAGCTTTGAGTGGGGATTGGAGGCTTTGCTGGACTTCTGGATTGGGATCACTGTAGCAGGACTTGTGGATGAAAGAGTCATAAAGTTGGTGGATGCTCTGTCAGGTGATCACTGTGGTTCATCACAACAGTGGTGAAGCATTTGTCCATGGAGAGGATGATTAAGGAATGGAGGAGAGCCATTGTTGGACAGAGGTATGAACTGAGAGAGGCAATGTTTGGTGTTTGATTTTGGTTAGCTTTGGTTTGAAGGACTGGTGGACAGAAGTATCTCCACTGTTGTAGGGATTGTGAGATGGAAAGTAGATTTTTGAGGAATTCAGCATCACTGTGATGAAATGCAGTGAGACCTAAGAAGCACGGATGACTGGTCCAGGAACTGGCAGTTGACCCTGAACAGAAAAAACAGAGATGGTTCAGGGATATGGGTGCCACAGAGAGTTGTTTCTCTAGTAATAAGTTAAGAGAGTGGCAAAATCTAAGAATTTGAAGTTCACTGTGAAGAGATGTTTAACATCCAGAGAGGGGAATTTTTACAGTTAGGCCATTGGGAAAAATTCCATGGATTAGGCAACATTTAAGAAAGGTTATATGGGACTGGGCATTACCTCTGGATAGGAATACTTTCTTGAATAGACATAGATAGATGGGACCAGAACCCATTTGAGACAGGCTATTGCTGTTGGGGGAGGAGGAGGAATGTATGTGGCCTTATGAATGGTAAGTGTGAGCAGACACTGTAGAGGAATGTTGCAAATATTACTGGGTAGTGAACACTAGAGATAAGAAAGGAAAAACTGAAAGTAAACACATGAAATAAACGTGGCAAATACAGAAATAAACACATGGGACAGCTGTAAAGGGGTCCTCGGACAACAATTTAAGGGTTTGGAAAGTGAATCCACCCAAAGCCCAAACTTCTTGTCTCTATGTTTGCATTGAATAGATCTTCGCCATGTGGACCCAGGGTCAAGACACATTATCTTCAGCCCTCTTAAGCCTCAAAACTTCTCTCCCATCCCTTCATCTGGCCCTACTCAGCTGACCATGCCATCTTCCAGGAAATTGATCTCCACCTCCCCACTGGCTTCGTCCAAATCTCTGTTCTTATTAAGGCTACTAACCATCAACAATATCTGCATTTTTATAGCTGGTATCTCTCCCACATTAAAGAAAATCTCTCATGTAGTCTGCACTGATAAGCACTGCCTCCCTCAATATGTTAAAGGTCTCTTCACAGGTGAGCATTACTCCCTCCCCCTCCCCCCCCCCCCTCCACAATTCCAAACCCATTCTGCAAACAGATTTCCCATGTCCTATCCATACACACTCCTGATCCTCCAACTATGCCCAGGAACCAGCTGCAAAGGAGCACCCCATCAGTATCAACCTGGACCATGACAACTGAACATTATAATTTTCCCCTGCTTTGACCACTTATTATTGGGTCAAGAGATGAGGAAGAACCTGTCTCAACCTGTGCCCCATGACCCTAACTTCACACATCCTGCCCTCACACCCATCTATCCACTTTCTCCTTCTCTTCTATACTACCTCCCCTCCAAATCCACTCCTCCTTTCTGCATTGTGCACAACCCCCTTTCCTGTGGGCAGAAGGAGCTCGCCAGTGTAATATCCCCTCCATGTGCCTACTGCCTCTGTCTCCATACTGTCAGCCAGTCTTCATCAGTCCTCTGTCCCAGTCCTTTCTCTCCTCACTCACTCCCCCCAACAAAACCCCCACTTCAGTCCAGCTGCTGTGCTGGCAGATAGTAGTCATATAGAACTATGTGGGTATGCAGGTGTGTTTATGTATATACCTCTCAAGGCTTCATACTTTCCCTTAAATTCTTCTAATGTTTGATTCTATCATTTCTAAGCATGGATGACTGATGAATTAGCTGTGGCTTTTTTATCTCAAGACTTTTCTGTAGTTATAATGACAGTTCCAGCCTAACAATTTTCTGCTTTGTTAGTCCTTCTGGTCTTTTTCTGAATTATCACTGCTGTTCTTACTTTTACAGTAGCTACAGTCTTCAAAAATTTCTACATTGTTCTTACTTTCTCAATTAGTCATTAAAATTTATCATTAATATTACTGTAGACAATCATTGATAATATGCCAATATTTGTAACTATAAACAATTTATTCTTATGTTTGAATAAATAGTGTTACTTAAAAAATTTACCTGTTTGAGATTAAAATTATCTATTATTTTCATTAGGATGCATTCCGAGCTGGACAGCATTTTGCGAAGCATTACCCTCAGAGTTTGGATCGTGTCAATGAACTGAGAAGAGAGTCACAGGTCACGGATGCAGGTGAAAACAGTAAGGAGGTAAACAGTTCAGAACCAGTTAAAACCAGTGCAGGCTCTTTAAATGTAACTTTAATGTGTAAAGACAAAGGAGTGTTCACGTTTCAAAAACAAAACGGAAATTCAGGTGCCTCCTGTAACCAGAATTCATCACTTGATGTGTCAACACCATCTGTAAATAAACAGGAAACAGTTAACGTGGGAGAAGTGTCACATGTGCAGAATAACATTCAGGAATGCTGTAGAACTGTTAGTGGAAACATAAATAAGTTAGACAATGGTATTCCATATACTCATAGTGTGGTATCAAAATTAAGTAGCAACATATTATCAGTGAACATTGTTAACCAGAACCTGCCAACAACCAAAATAAAGGAATTACTGAGGGATCTGAAACTCCTAGAATCTTGGAGGAAGAATAATGAAGACCAGAAAAAGAAAGGTGAGAGTAATATATAAGTGTCCTAAAAAGAAATAACTGTATTTGATTCACAAGCATGTGGCACAAAATTGGTATTGTAGCATGAGCAACTTTCCTATGTTATGTCTAAGATGCTTTTGTCAGTGTTTTTATTCAGGGCTTTGATCTCTGTCTTTATATAGCAACAGAGCAGTATTAGTTTTTCTGCAGGACACTTAGATGACTCACCTAGTTGTGTTTGCCATAGACTTTGAGCAGTGCTACCTGACAGAGTTCTGAATTTAAGATCACTGCTTGTAGCACCTAATGCAAATGACTAGGTAAATCAGCATAGTGTTGTACAGAGAAATTGAGCTGTCTTGCTAGGATAACCTCAGAATATGAAATTATCTGGTGCTGTTGGTGATGTCTTAAAAGCTATTATGGAATTTATGTACTGTTGAAATATTCATATTCAAAGTATGTAAGCCACTACTTCATTCTGACATTTTGAAATAACCACAGAATGAAAATTTTTTTTGTTTATTTTGTCCATGGATCATATTTTGTAATGATATCAGCAGACAAACTCAGCATTGCCCAAGTATTCATTTTTCCAATTTTCTATAGAAACAAAAACTATTATTGTACTGTAATATCAAAAGAAAGAATTGTTTCCAAGTGTTTGTGGAAACACTTTTGAAATTATGAAACAGTCATACAAATAAATTTGTAATGTACAAATGTTTAAGTACAGTATATCTGTATGCTGGACACAGCTGCTTCGCATGTCTAAAGTGCGATTTTGCAAACATCTCTACAGCAATGCTTCTTCATAGTTCTGTGAATGGTTGCTGTTGTCACCTACAGCTGTAACATCACCCATGATGCAGCATTTTTTCTCACATCTCAGTGTTTATGACATCATATCTTTTGAACAATATGTTATACAGTGATATATTTGTATAGGTACATTAAGCAGCTTATGTGGATCCTGTCTGTGAAATATTTTGCAAATAGAGTTGCTTCCAAAGAAGTACTGAATTTAAATGTCATGCGCGATGCTGTAGTTTTACACGCATCTCAGTGTTTATGACATAATATCTCTTGAACTATGGTAGGTATGTGGTTTTTATCCCCACAGTGATTATTGCCTGACAGTAAGGAATATGTGTAGCACGTTTGGTTGAAGGAGGAGATGTAGAACATACATACATATGTACATACATACATACATACATACATACATACATACATTTTTGTAATATGTATGCCTTAGACACATCACAGTGTTTTCTTTTCAAGATAAAACTGCATGAGTTGTTTGCAAAATAAGATGATTACTAACTTTCAGGAATACCTTTTTAAATATAATTCAAATCAAATATTGACCGAGTCAAGTGCCATTTATTCATGTTTCCCAAAGAGACTTTGTTGCATTCCTGTCTTCTTCAAACATGTTCAGTCTTGAAATAACTTCTGTTTCTTACTGGTATTGCTGTATCCTGTTCCGTTATGTATTGCCTGTGCTGTGCTGATCATTTGTGCTGTCCTATTATATTTTTAGTTAGTTACTGATGATATTCATGCAGTCCATGTATTCCAGAATTATTTAAACCATTACCTCTGCTGTCATTCTTTTGATGTGCCCATAGAATGCCAGTTTTATCTTCTGAAAGGATTTTGTGAATTTTTCAGTTTTATTATCTCATTCCTTATTTGACTGTGAGTTGTGCCAAATACAGATTTATTAAACCTAAACCATGGTTTTGACAGTTTAAAACTGTCTTCTTCAGAAAGTACTGTTAACAAATATTGTGACATTGTGTATGGAAGAGAGATAGTATCATTACAGTAAGCAAAATTACAGGAGATGTTTACAAATAATTTTAGTGAAGCATATGCATAGAATCACATATTATGTATATCCGATGTTGGAGTCATTGACTCTGTTTAGTATGTGTGCTTGTCATCCACTCAATCACCATTTAAAATACATGATTTAAAAGTAGTAGCTTTCTGTTGTTTGGTTTTTTAAAACACCACATATTTGGCAATGGATCCAACAACATGTAGTATGCCACTTGATAGATTTGTATATATATGTCATTTTAATATAAAACGTGGCATCTGTTGGGAAAGAAAGGTGGTTATGTACAGAGTTCCACCTGTGCAGAACATTTATTTATTGCTGATCATACTCAGATGATTTAGAGTATACCATAATCATACACAAGGAAGTAGAAGCGCATAGATTAGATTTATGAGAAGGGCTCAAAATTTTCAAACACTTAGGGAAAAATGATGGCTGCATTTTAAATGATCAGCTTCAACTTGCAAGTAGACATTTCCTGAAATGCTTTAAGCCTCTGCTTCCAGCCAAGTACCAGGTTACTCCTCGGTGCTTGCCTCTGCACAGTGTTTATTTTCCTCAAAATTCAATCTTTGGTAAGAATATATCTTGTATTTTGTTATTTTACAGTGTATATTTTATCATCCACAGTTAAGTTGCTGTTCAGCATTTTAGTAATGGGACAACCTTAGACCCAACCCCACCCCTGCACTCCTTTTTTATTTTTAGTTTGTTTTAGTCTGCCTATAACTTCATGATTTCTAAGCATATATACAATACTTAAGGAGGCTTTGTTTATTCATTATCTTACTGAGTATTTTATAACCTCCTCCCTCCTTCTAGTATATTTGTTCATATAGCAAGCTCTACCAGCACAGCCACTTCACATAGCAAGATGCTTCACAAGTGATGATCTACTCCCTACCTTTCCCTTACCCCTTCTCTTTCCCAAATTTGAATTTGTCTTTTAATACTTGCATTTTCTCCATCATTTCGTGAGCTATCACAGTATACCTTCATGTCAGGGGTCAACTTAATACATCAGGTATTGGGCTTCTTATACATTGAAAATATTTTCTTTAAGCGATTTTGCTGTGACACTCATACTTGGTACAGTTGTGTATTCATGCACAAATGCTTCTCCTGTGTTTTAATGTGTATTTTTGCACATATTTTAAAGATTTTGCTGTGTTTTCCTGAGCTTGCAGGCTCTATATAAGCCATATGATTTTAATGGCACTTTTTTTTACCCCCTCCACTCTCCCTCTTTTCAACTTTTTGATTAATTTGTTACTTCTAGTAATGAATATGTACTTGTGAAATCACACATACTGCTCACTGCAGCAACACACGTACAGAATGCCCAGGCCTTCCACCTACCCGAGGCAACCTAAGGCTACTACATATACTCTTCAGCTAGTCGGCACATGTCACTAGCTTTGTATGTAGAATACTCATAAAGCCCTATAGTAGAGTGCTACTACTTGTAATCCATGTATTTTAAATGGTGATTAAGTGGATGACATGTCCATATACTAGGCAAATCAAGGACTCCTTCATTGATATAAATAATATTTGATTCTATGTAAATATACTTCACTTAAAGTATTTGTAAACATTTCCTGTAATTTTGGTTATTTTTCTAATGCCCATCTCTGCTCCACTACACAATGTTTTAATATTTGTTAATAAGTATAATATCTTCTGAAGAAGACACTTTTAAAACTGTTGAAACCATGGTCAAGGTTTAATAACCCTGTATTTCGCAACTGGCTGGTCACTATGTCCATTCCATTGAAGCATATATTGCAATACTCACACACTCACTCATCAAAACCTATAGGGTTCTTCCCATTGACTTAGATTCTTGAAATTTGACAAGAAGCAAGCTTTCACAGTAAAAGTAAAGAAGAAAAACCTGGAAATTGTTTATTTGTAATTATGTCACATAAAAAATACTTCCTTACCATTTGTTGTCTGTATGTTACGACACCTTTTTCCTGAGAACTGGTAGAGGTCCCAAGATGAAATTTGTGGCAGGTACTTAGGTCTACTGATCTTGGGCTGTGCAAAACAATTTAAGCTGATAAGTCAATGCAGTCAAGAGATATGGCCATTCATGTCACACATTTTGATAGTTGCAAACTCTCTCGTCAAAACCTATAGGATACCTCCTGTTGACACCCTGCCCCCCCTCCCCCTGGGGCTCAGCATTCGTTTGCTGGGTACAGGCTTGGCAACCCCGGGTTCCTGAGCTGTGGACTGGTAAGTGCCACCAGTCCTCTGTTACCATAAGCTCTGGGCATGCTTCAGTGACCACTGTGTGTTTTGGAGAATGGGGGCCTTGGCTTCACTATCTGGACCACAAAGAATGTACACACACACACACACACACACACACACATATATATATATATATATATATCTAAAAAGAAAGATGATGAAACTTACCAAACAAAAGTGCTGGCAGGTCGATAGACACACAAACAAACACAAACATACACACAAAATTCTAGCTTTCGCAACCAATGGTTGCCTCGTCAGGAAAGAGGGAAGGAGAAGGAAAGACAAAAGGATATGGGTTTTAAGGGAGAGGGTAAGGAGTCATTCCAATCCCGGGAGCGGAAAGACTTACCTTAGGGGGAAAAAAGGACAGGTATACACTCGCACACACACACATATCCATCCACACATACACAGACACAAGCAGACATTTGTAAAGGCAAAGAGTTTGGGCAGAGATGTCAGTCGGGGCGGATGTACAGAGGTAAAGATGAAGTTGAAAGACAGGTGAGGTATGAGCGGCGGCAAATTGAAATTAGAAATTAGCGGAGATTGAGGCCTAGCGGATAGCGAGAAGAAAGGATATGCTGAAGGGCAAGTTCCCATCTCCGGAGTTCTGACAGGTTGGTGTTAGTGGGAAGTATCCAGATAACCCGGACGGTGTAACACTGTGCCAAGATGTGCTGGCCGTGCACCAAGGCATGTTTAGCCACAGGGTGATCCTCATTACCAACAAACACTGTCTGCCTGTGTCCATTCATGCGAATGGACAGTTTGTTGCTGGTCATTCCCACATAGAACGCTTCACAGTGTAGGCAGGTCAGTTGGTAAATCACGTGGGTGCTTTCACACGTGGCTCTGCCTTTGATCGTGTACACCTTCCGGGTTACAGGACTGGAGTAGGTGGTGGTGGGAGGGTGCATGGGACAGGTTTTACACCGGGGGCGGTTACAGGGGTAGGAGCCAGAGGGTAGGGAAGGTGGTTTGGGGATTTCATAGGGATGAACTAAGAGGTTGCGAAGGTTAGGTGGACGGCGAAAAGACACTCTTGGTGGAGTGGGGAGGATTTCATGAAGGATGGATCTCATTTCAGGGCAGGATTTGAGGAAGTCGTATCCCTGCTGGAGAGCCACATTCAGAATCTGATCCAGTCCCGGAAAGTATCCTGTCACAAGTGGGGCACTTTTGGGGTTCTTCTGTGGAAGGTTCCGGGTTTGAGGAGATGAGGATGTGGCAGAAGCAAATAACCAGAGCCACATCCTCATCTCCTCAAACCCGGAACCTTCCACAGAAGAACCCCAAAAGTGCCCCACTTGTGACAGGATACTTTCCGGGACTGGATCAGATTCTGAATGTGGCTCTCCAGCAGGGATACGACTTCCTCAAATCCTGCCCTGAAATGAGATCCATCCTTCATGAAATCCTCCCCACTCCACCAAGAGTGTCTTTTCGCCGTCCACCTAACCTTCGCAACCTCTTAGTTCATCCCTATGAAATCCCCAAACCACCTTCCCTACCCTCTGGCTCCTACCCCTGTAACCGCCCCCGGTGTAAAACCTGTCCCATGCACCCTCCCACCACCACCTATTCCAGTCCTGTAACCCGGAAGGTGTACACGATCAAAGGCAGAGCCACGTGTGAAAGCACCCACGTGATTTACCAACTGACCTGCCTACACTGTGAAGCGTTCTATGTGGGAATGACCAGCAACAAACTGTCCATTCGCATGAATGGACACAGGCAGACAGTGTTTGTTGGTAATGAGGATCACCCTGTGGCTAAACATGCCTTGGTGCACGGCCAGCACATCTTGGCACAGTGTTACACCGTCCGGGTTATCTGGATACTTCCCACTAACACCAACCTGTCAGAACTCCGGAGATGGGAACTTGCCCTTCAGCATATCCTTTCTTCTCGCTATCCGCCAGGCCTCAATCTCCGCTAATTTCTAATTTCAATTTGCCGCCGCTCATACCTCACCTGTCTTTCAACTTCATCTTTACCTCTGTACATCCGCCCCGACTGACATCTCTGCCCAAACTCTTTGCCTTTACAAATGTCTGCTTGTGTCTGTGTATGTGTGGATGGATATGTGTGTGTATGCGAGTGTATACCTGTCCTTTTTTCCCCCTAAGGTAAGTCTTTCCGCTCCCGGGATTGGAATGACTCCTTACCCTCTCCCTTAAAACCCATATCCTTTTGTCTTTCCTTCTCCTTCCCTCTTTCCTGACGAGGCAACCATTGGTTGCGAAAGCTAGAATTTTGTGTGTATGTTTGTGTTTGTTTGTGTGTCTATCGACCTGCCAGCACTTTTGTTTGGTAAGTTTCATCATCTTTCTTTTTAGATATATTTTTCCCACGTGGAATGTTTCCCTCTATTATATTCATATCATTATATATATATATATATATATATATATATATATATATATATATATATATATATATATATATATATATATATATAATAGAAGGAAACATTCCACGTGGGAAAAATTATATATAAAAACAAAGATGAGGTGACTTACCGAACGAAAGCGCTGGCAGGTCGATAGACACACAAACAAACACAAACATACACACAAAATTCAAGCTTTCGCAACAAACTGTTGCCTCATCAGGAAAGAGGGAAGGAGAGTGGAAGACGAAAGGAAGTGGGTTTTAAGGGAGAGGGTAAGGAGTCATTCCAATCCCGGGAGCGGAAAGACTTACCTTAGGGGGAAAAAAGGACAGGTATACACTCGCACACACGCACATATCCATCCACACATACAGACGCAAGCAGACATATTTAAAGACAAAGAGTTTGGACAGAGATGTCAGTCGAGGCAGAAGTGTAGAGGCAAAGAAGTTGTTGAAAGACAGGTGAGGTATGAGTGGCGGCAACTTGAAATTTAGCGGAGATTGAGACCTGGCGGATGACTAGAAGAGAGGATATACTGAAGGGCAAGTTCCCATCTCCGGAGTTCGGATAGGTTGGTGTTGGTGGGAAGTATCCAGATAACCCGGACGGTGTAACACTGTGCCAAGATGTGCTGGCTGTGCACCAAGGCATGTTTAGCCACAGGGTGATCCTCATTACCATTAAAAACACTGTCTGCCTGTGTCCATTCATGCGAATGGACAGTTTGTTGCTGGTCATTCCCACATAGAAAGCTTCACAGTGTAGGCAGGTCAGTTGGTAAATCACGTGGGTGCTTTCACACGTGGCTCTGCCTTTGATCGTGTACACCTTCCGGGTTACAGGACTGGAGTAGGTGGTGGTGGGAGGGAGCATGGGACAGGTGTTACACTGGGGAGCAGTTACAAGGGTAGGAGCCAGAGGGTAGGGAAGGTGGTTTGGGGATTTCATAGGGAGGAACCAAGAGGTTACAAAGGTTAGGTGGACAGCAGAAAGACACTCTTGGTGGAGTGGGGAGGATTTCATGAAGGATGGATCTCATTTCAGGGCAGGATTTGAGGAAGTCGTATCCCTGCTGCAGAGCCACATTCAGAGTCTGATCCAGTCCCGGAAAGTATCCTGTCACAAGTAGGGCACTTTTGTGGTTCTTCTGTGGGAGGTTCTGGGTTTGAGGGGATGAGGAAGTGGCTCTGGTTATTTGCTTCCGTACCAGGTCAGGAGGGTAGTTGCGGGATGCGAAAGCTGTTTTCAGGTTGTTGGTGTAATGGTTCAGGGATTCCGGACTGGAGCAGATTCGTTTGCCACGAAGACCTAGGCTGTAGGGAAGGGACCGTTTGATATGGAATGGGTGGCAGCTGTCATAATGGAGGTACTGTTGCTTGTTGGTGGGTTTGATGTGGACGGATGTATGAAGCTGGCCATTGGACAGATGGAGGTCAACGTCAAGGAAAGTGGCATGGGATTTGGAGTAGGACCAGATGAATCTGATGAAACCAAAGCAGTTGAGGTTGGAAAGGAAATTCTGGAGTTCTTCTTCACTGTGAGTCCAGATCAAGAAAGATGTCATCAATAAATCTGTACCAAACTTTGGGTTGGCAGGCCTGGGTAACCAAGAAGGCTTCCTCTAAGTGACCCATAAATAGGTCGGCGTATGAGGGGGCCATCCTGGTACCCATGGCTGTTCCCTTTAATTGTTGGTATGTCTGGCCTTCGAAAGTGAAGAAGTTGTGAGTCACGATGAAGCTGGCTAAGGTAATGAGGAAAGAGGTTTTAGATAGGGTGGCAGGTGATCGGTCTGAAAGGAAGTGCTCCATCGCAGCGAGGCCCTGGATGTGCGGAATATTTGTGTATAAGGAAGTGGCATCAATGGTTACAAGGATGGTTTCCAGGGGTAACAGATTGGGTAAGGATTCCAGGCGTTCAAGGAAGTGGTTGGTGTCTTTGATGAAGGATGGGAGACTGCATGTAGTGGGTTGAAGGTGTTGATCTACGTAGGCAGAGATACGTTCTGTGGGGGCTTGGTAACCAGCTACAATGGGGCGGCCGGGAGGATTGGGTTTGTGAATTTTAGGAAGTAGGTAGAAGGTAGGGGTGCGGGGTGTCGGTGGGGTCAGTAGGTTGATGGAGTCAGGTGAGAGGTTTTGTAGGGGGTTTAAGGTTCTGAGGATTTCTTGAAGCTTCGCCTGGACATCAGGAATGGGATTACCTTGGCAAACTTTGTATGTAGTGTTGTCTGAAAGCTGACGCAGTCCCTCAACCACATACTCCCGATGATCAAGTGCCACGGTCATGGAACTCTTGTCCGCCGGAAAAATGACAATGAATCGGTCAGCCTTCATATCACGGAAAGCCTGGGCTTCTGCTGTGGTGGTGTTGGGAGTAGGATTAAGGTTTTTCAAGAAGGATTGAGAGGCAAGGCTGGAAGTGAGAAATTCCTGGAAGGTTTGGAGAGGGTGATTTTGAGGAAGAGGAGGTGGGTCCCGCTGTGACGGAGGACGGAACTGTTCCAGGCAGGGTTCAATTTGGATAGTGTCTTGGGGAGTTGGATCATTAGGAGTAGGAGTAGGATCATTTTTCTTTGTGGCAAAGTGATATTTCCGGCAGAGAGTACGAGTGTAGGACAGTAAATCTTTGACGAGGGCTGTTTGGTTGAATCTGGGAGTGGGGCTGAAGGTGAGGCCTTTGGATAGGACAGAGGTTTTGGATTGGGAGAGAGGTTTGGAGGAAAGGTTAACTACTGAACGGACACAGGCAGACAGTGTTTGTTGGTAATGAGGATCACCCTGTGGCTAAACATGCCTTTGTGCACAGCCAGCACATCTTGGCACAGTGTTACACCGTCCGGGTTATCTGGATACTTCCCACTAACACCAACCTATCAGAACTCCGGAGATGGGAACTTGCCCTTCAATATATCCTCTCTTCCCGTTATCCACCAAGCCTCAACCTCCGCTAATTTCAAGTTGCCGCCACTCATACCTCACCTGTCATTCAACAACATCTTTGCGTTTGTACTTCCGCCTCAACTAACATCTCTGCTGAAACTCTTTGCCTTTACATATGTTTGCTTGTGTTTGAATATGTGCGGATGGATGTGTGTGTGTGTGTGTGCGCGCGAGTGTATACCTGTTCCTTTTTTCCCCCTAAGGTAAGTCTTTCCGCTCCCAGGATTGGAATGACTCCTTACCCTTTCCCTTAAAACCCACATCCTTTCGTCTTTCCCTCTCCTTCCCTCTTTCCTGATGAAGCAACTGTTGGTTGTGAAAGCTTGTATTTTGTGTGTGTGTTTGTGTTTGTTCGTGTCTCTATCAACATACCAATGCTTTCGTTTGTTAAGTTACCTCATCTTTGTTTATATATATATATATATATAATAGAGGGAAACATTCCACATGGGAAAAATATATCTAAAAACAAAGATGATGTAACTTACCAAACGAAAGCACTGGCATGTTGATAGACACACAAACAAACACAAACATACACGCAAAGTTCAAGTTTTCGCAACCAACGGTTGCTTCATCAGGAAAGAGGGAAGGAGAGGGAAAGACGAAAGGATGTGGGTTTTAAGGGAGAGGGTAAGGAGTCATTCCAATCCCGGGAGCAAAAAGACTTACCTTAGAGGGAAAAAAGGACAGGTATACACTCGCGCACACACACATATCCATCCGCACGTACACAAACACAAGCAGACATTTGTTAAGGCAAAGAGTTTGGGCAGAGATGTCAGTCGAGGTGGAACAAACAAAAACAAAAACAAACAAAAAAAACAACTTTCAAGGTTTCTCTTCAAAACCACGTATGTATGATATCTGTACAATGTTTGGTTCTTGTGCAACAAATAATTGAAAGTGTTCCTGGACTTTATGTACACCCTATATAACATCCGCCTTGAAGACTTGACTAGAAGTAAGTGACATTTCAATTTAGACCTTCGTTTGTGTGTGGCTGTTTCCATTATTGGAAAGAGTGTCAGTCAAGATGCCATCAAGTTGCAATGTCAAAACATAAAAGGCCCTAACCACAGCAATGAAGACATTTACTTGCCATCGTGGCATTCTGATTACTCAAACTGCACACCTCTCCATTCAACTCTGACAAACATGTAACAAAATGACAGTGCACAGTATGTGTTTCCTGACTTTTTCTCTACCTAATATTGCTTTACTATTTTGTCATGATCATCTTTCCTTGTTATAAATATGGAGTAGGAAGTGTTGTTTGGTTAAACCGCATGTAACACATGTTTCCAAAATTTACATTCCTGTAATTTATGAGTGTGACCTTATCAGTAAAAAATACTTTCTCCATAAAATTATTGTCCTACTGGAGAACCCATTGGCAGTATTCAATATGACATTGTAAATCACTGCCATTTGGCCATTAATGTAGATAAATAAAGAGCAAGTGACATTTGAAGAAGACGCAAAATGCTTCAGTGGCTGATACCAACCTCTTTTTTTTTATTTGACAAGAACTGGCATGCATATTTATGACAGCAACTATATGAACCACTATTTCTGCAGCTTTGTTAGTGTCACTCTTCCTTCTTTTCTCAAATCTCCCAGTCTCTCAAGTCTTTTGATGATATTAATGAAGGTGGGACGAATTAGACAGCGTCTAGCCAGGAACCATTCTGTGTACTGTTCTACTGCTTTTAGTGCACTTCGTTGACCTTTGCTATTAGACCATCTCATCCAGTTCTTCGGTAGTAAATGACATTGCAGCCCAGAACGTGGTTAATGCTTTACGAACAGTTCAACTATCTGAATGTTTTACAAGTCACACACTGTAAATGGATTGCAGCATTCCTCATAACAAACTTGATCTTTGTAGACAGTGATTCCAATGCACTTTAATAAACTCATCTGAAGGGCAACACACAACTGACAAAATGTTTCACCTTGATGGTACAGGTTCCCTTGAGAATAGCCAAATGTCATGTTGCTAATGCCTTCATGGTGCAAGTTTACTTGGAGAGTGCCGTAAAATTCTGGTTAGTGAGCCATTTATTGACCACAACACCACTCAAAAATCCATATATACAATGTATTTTTGCTCCATGATTTCTTGTTTGATCAAGAAAAGAGTTATGTTACTGAAACAGTTTTTTGAGGTCTGCTTTATAATAAGGGAGAAAGGAATAATGTAGACAATTTTAGATGTATTGCTATGCCATCAGTGTTTGCTAAAGTTATTGAAAAGGCTGTGTATGTAAGGATAATTGAGGAGCAAATCTCCAAGGTCATGGAACATGTCAGTACATGAAATTACAACATAAAAGTAATAACAGATAAAAATAAATCCCCCATTTAAATCTTAGCAGAAAACCAAAAGCTATCTGGAAAAATGTGGGACCAATAAATAAAGAAACAATAGAGACATACAGGCAGAAGCTACAGTTAGTAGACTGGTCTGAAGTATTCAACTCAGCATATGTTTAGTGAAATTATTCAAATATTAAACTTGCAGTATTTGAACAAGCTCCTGAACGTGGGCTTTCTATGACAGCTTACTATCTATCTGGATACCTAGAAATTTGAACTGTTCAGTTTCACTAAACATATGCCCATCCTGTGAAATTAAAACATCAGGTTTTGTTGAATTGTTTGTTGGAAACTATAAAAACTGAGTCTTACTGTGATTTAGCTTAACTTATTTTCTACAAGCCATGAACTTAGGTCGTGAACTGCACAATTTGAAACCAGGCCAATGTTGCACACAACATCCTTTACTACCAAGCTAGTGTCATCAGCAAACAGATATATTTTAGAGTTACCCGTAATACTAGAAGGCATATCATTTTTATAAATAAGGAACAGGAGTGGTCCCAACACTGATCCCTGGGGCACCCCCCACTTGACTGTACCCCATTCAGACCCCACATCACAGCTGTTCTCAACATTGTGAATAATGACCTTTTGCTGTCTGTTGCTTAAGTAAGAGGTGAACCAATTGTGAACTACTCCCCGTATTCCGTAATGGTCCAACATCTGGAGCAATAATTTGTGATCAACACAATCAAATGCCTTAGTTAAATCAAAAAATATGCCTAGCATTCGAAACCTTTTGTTTAACCCACCAGTACCTCTCAAAGAAAAGAGAATATAGCATTTTCTTTTGTTAAATGACTTCTAAATCTGAAGTGTACATTTGATAGCAAATCGTGTGATATATAATGATCAATTATCCTTACATACACAGCCTTTTCAATAACTTTAGCAAACACTGATGGCATAGCAATACGTCTAAAATTATCTACATTATCCCTTTCCCCCTTTTTATAAAGGGAGTACTTTAATTGCTCACGAAACTGACCATTCCTAAAGGAAAAATTACAAATATGTCTAAATACAGGGCAAACATGTGCAGCACAGTACTTTAATATTATGCCAGGCACTCCATCATATCCAAGAGAGTCTAGTCTTCAGTGATTTAATTATTGACTCAATCTCCCCCTTGTCTGTATCACAGAGGAGTATTTCAGACATCAATTTTGGAAAGGCATTTGCCAAGAAAGTTATATGATTCCTATTAACAGAATCTTCCATCATTTCTTGGTAGAACAACATTATAATAATAAATGAAAAGCACCAGTTCGCTTTTGTTCTACAATATATTGTTCTACAATATATTGTAGAACAAAAGCAAACTGGTGCTTTTCATTTATTATTACATGATTCCCTGTAGAAACTAAATTTTTATTTAATTCACCAGCAATGCTCAGAAAATGATTGTTAAATACTGTACAGATATCTGATTTATCAGTAACAGAAATATTTTTACTACGTTGACCTTGTGTTGCTGACCAGACACTTCCTTCAAAACTGACCTTAAGGTTTTAATTTTATCCTATGAATTAACTATACTATTTGCATACCACATACTGTTTGCCTTTCTTATAACATTTTTAAGCACCTTACAATGCTGTGTGTAATGGGGTACTGTAGCTTGATTGCGACTACTTCTAACATTTTCATATAATTCCCGCTTTGTTTTACATGATATCCTTATCCCATTAGACAGCCATCCGGGCTGCCTATTACTGCTAGTACCCCATTTAGAACATTCTAATGGAAAACAACTCTCAAAGAGTGTGAGAAATGTGTTAAGGAAAGCATTATATTTATCATTTACGCTATCGGCACTATAAACATCCTGTCATTCTTGTTCCTTGACAAGGGTCTAAAAAACTCCTTATTGCTGTTGGATTAACTTTCATGTATACTTTGTAAATA
Organism: Schistocerca piceifrons; assembly: GCF_021461385.2. NCBI lineage: Eukaryota > Metazoa > Arthropoda > Insecta > Orthoptera > Acrididae > Schistocerca > Schistocerca piceifrons. The sequence continues at coordinate 405,577,045 of NC_060144.1, read as the reverse complement.
TATGTGTCATTTGTTTGAGTACAAAAGTCTTTTAGTGTTAAAATTTGTGCATTGTGGTTTGAAAGGCCATTTAACCTTTTACTAACAGAATGCCCATCTAGTAATGAAGAATGAATAAAAAACAGTCTGCATTAGATCATATGAATTTAGGATATCTACCAACATCCTTTTTCTTGCACCATCATATACAAAATTTGTATTGAAGTCACAACATATAACTAATTTCTGGTACTTCCTAACAAGTGCATCAAGGACCCTCTCTAGCTTGAGCAGAAATGCTCTGAAGTGAGAGTTAGGGGACCTATAAACAACAACAATTAGAAGTTTAGTTTCACTAAATTCAACTGCCCCTGCACAACATTCAAATATCTGTTCAGTGTAGTGCCGTGATATGTCTGTGGACTCAAATGGAATACTGTTTTTTACGCACATAGCCACTTCCCCACCCCGCAAGGAATTCCTTGAAATAAACCCAGCTAATCTGTATCTTGGTGAAGGAAGCCTTTGAATTGTCAAATTATTTAAGTGGTGCTCTGATATACCAATAATTTCAGAGTCAACATCTATAAGCAGTTCACTAACTTTATCTCTAATACCTCTCATATTTTGATGAAATAGTCTAATTCCTTCTCTACTTGGAAACATGACGTGCTATGAAGGTGAGTCCTTAGTTAGAGGGACTTCCTTTAAGCAGATATACCTATCAGCTGACTTCAATCGAAAAAGGTGCACCTCTAACACCAACTTCTACAGGAATTTTTCCGTGTGTGATCCCACTACCATCCACTACACTTTCAGGTATAAGCTTTGCCAGCCTCCCCTTCCCATACCTAGTGAGGTGCAGGCCATGCCTAGTGAAACCCGATCTACTGATTAGACCCACACCACTGAAATGTGACCAATGCCCTCCGCCATCAGCGCCCTCTCCAGCCCCATGTTAATGCACCAAACAGCCGCATTAAGATGAGGCTGATCATGACGCTGACACAGTTGCACAAAATTCACATTAGTTCCACCAGTTTGAGTAGCTATCTTTACCAGGTCACCATCTACATGATATTCCCTGTCCCTATCCAGACTGTTCCCTGCTCCACCCCCTATCACTACCTGATCCTCCTTTGTAAAATTCCTACATAACGCCCTTATGATGTCAGTCACATGAGCCAACCCTACACTAGGCTTCACAAAGCTGGTGACCTGGTACTCACTCCCAAACACTTTCTGCAACTGCTGGCTTACACCTCTTTCATGCGAACTACCTAGCAGCAGAACCTTCGTTCTGTTAGACTTTACAGCTGACGTAGGCCTCCTAATTGCTGAGGACTGCTACACTCAACTCTGACAGTTGGTCAAATCTATTGCATATACCAGGGTGTATACGAACTGGGGCAACCAGGAAGAACCCGGGAATTTTTTAGAATTCCGGGAATTTTTCGTTGTTTTAGTTTTATGTTAAATTTTTGTTATTTTAACTGATAAGAATCAATACTCTAACAAAGGATATTACTGTATCCTGCTACTGCAGAATAATACTGCAACAATAAAACATAAACAAGAGAAAAAAATGGAAATAACTCAAATTACAAAGGAAATGTGCGGTATACAACGACACACAGTGCTTATGCAAGCATCTGCCAGCAGCAAAATGTCTCAAAGGCTTTAGGAAGACTATGCAATGCTTCAAAACAACAAATTGGCTCCAATGAGCATGAAGTCACAACTGTTTACATTAGATTCATTTTAGCAGTTACGAGCAGGCTCACGTGCATGCACAGTTGAGTTGTGTTTGAGTAGTAGATTCTCCCGCTTCTGGCTACCGGTAAAAGGGGGCGCCAAATTCATATTTTTGAGGAAAAAAAAACTTGTTTCACAAAGTGCCTAGGATCCAGTACACCTTGGTCTATCAATTGTTCATATGATTTTGAAATGCATCCCAGTTGCTTTTTGCACATTTTTGAACACATTTTAATTTGATTTCTGAATCAATCATAAGTTGATTTTTGAATGCGTGGATAGTGTACGTGATGTCTCTGTCAGGAGAATCCTCGTCGCATCTAGAAATAAACTTTCCGCAGACAAAAGGAGACAGGGTTATATGAACTGAGCAGAGAAAAGCCAAACAGATGAATGCCAATCGCTGTCTGATTATGTGGTTGATTGTGTTTGTGAATGATCAGCGTTGTTATAATTACTAGAGAAATCCATAGATTCAGACTACCAGAATGGAAATAAACGACTAACAGTAATAACAGGTGAGAAAGATTACGTATTATCTTCTCAGTGTGTCCAAGAAAATGAAATTTTGACAAAAATTTTTAGGCCAGATCGCTACACTAGCAAGGACCAGTTGTACAGTCCCCGGCTAGCAGTCGCTTAAGTTCTATTTTGGAAGTAACGTAGAAAACATGTTATATGACATGTAACAACGCCTAACTGGAGAATAATCATGGGATAACTAACCCTGTGATTCTGTCAAGTTTGTGAAGTTAATCGACAAACAAATTTTGACAATGGCAGGAATAGCTACAGAATTAGTGAAGACACGATTGTTTGTTAGAACGAGGAAAGAGAAGTAACGGGGACATCACACAAATTATGGAAAAGTAAGACGATTCCAAATTTATATAAAAATTTCATAATACTACTTTTTGATGTCGTGCTTGAGAAACTGGTGTGTATGAATGAAATGTGAAACTACTTCCTAACATAAACATTTTTGCTTGTAGTAGGCCTTATAGGCATTTTATATTGGTACTTTGTAAATTATATTCTGTCATGTTGTAAAAATGACCATTTGTGTCAAAACAGTCTAGTTTATTTAGTGTGTGTTAGAAAATTGCTGCAATGTTAGAAAGGCCTATTTTGTTTTATCTAGCAGACAGTGAGAAGATAGACGTAATCAGATCGAGAAACCACACCAGTCTTGAGTATTATTTGTATTAACAGCTTTTTCAGTATGAGGTAACGACATTTTGATTTTACATGTAACAAAATGTTTGACAAACTTTGATGAGGTAATAGATTCTTTCACAGAAAGGAAAGCACGCCTTGTAAAGCTATAGCAAGATTAGAGAGAAAAAAATGCTAGGAGCTAGGGATTTTGAATAAATGTGTACTTTCTTGTTTGTCTCTTGTCTTTATTGGTTTTATGTGTCCTATATTTAATTTTATGTCGCTCTAAACAGCAAGTTATTAGCAAATAGGCAATAAAGAGTGCAAATTTTCTGAAGAGTTCTTGTTCTGATACAAATAATCCCATCCACTATTAATTGCGAGATTATTTTTTAAGTGGGGCAGCCTGTCAGACCGGCCAACTGGGGGCAGGAGAGGCACCACAGGACATTTCAATTTCCAATGTCCTGAGTATAGTTTGATGGCATCCATTACAAAATATACACATTTCAATTCCACAAAGCGAAATACAGTGACATGTGATAGAAAAATGCTGTATGAAGAGGCGTAGCACTGCACTTCAGCACACTTAAGACCAAATAACATGTCTTACATTTCCTTGAACACGTGTTTTATGTTTCAGACTTTTCAGAAAGACGTGCACCACAAGATGAACATATTTTTGAAAATTCAAGTTTTTTAGTTTTGACCCGATTAGCAAATTCATAGATCCGGGGCTGATGCGCAGAGTAGTCTTGTGTTATAGTGGGTAGTCTCTACGTGACCCGTGTTTACATTTAGTGATTTTGCTGTTTCCCCTTTGTTTACTCTCACGTCAAATGAAAACAAAACAGATATCTGTGGAGAACAAAATGGATATCTGTGGCCGGGAGCTATCAAGTGAATTAAAATACATTCACATAATTACGGAAGGCAAAAATATGTTATTAGTTTCAGATTTTATTTTATTTCCACCTTTCTGACAGTCAAGCATTAGTCGCCTTGCAGAACAACGAATTTATTTTTGTCTGTTTGCTAAAGAAATTTGTCTTTTATTAACCTTTTCCACAGAGGTAGTCAATGTATTTGAAATGAAATTTTTAATTCCACAGTACTGGCTAGTTTCAACTGTTCGCTGCATTTCAGGTGCATGTTTTTATCTTCTAGGGCGTGTGGTATAATGCCATAAGAGAGAACCAAACATGATATAATACAGTACTGGTGCTCCAAGAAAATTTACATCCCGAAAACCACACTGAAAAGTTTAACATCAGGTCACGGTCTACTTCATTGGGAAAATGGACATACGAATAAACACTTTAAATGTGCACATTTTAGTATGGTTCACGAAATTCCGATGCTCTTGGAGTATCCTCTGATGTCTAGATAATGTATGATCTTTCAATGTTTTACACGTACGTACATATGGGCTTGTCGACAACTCGTGATCTTGCGGTAGCATTCTTCCTTCCCGCGCACCGGGTCCCGTGTTCGATTCCCGGTGGGGTCAGGGATTTTCCCTGCCTTGAGATGACTGGGTGTTGTTGTGTCGTCTTCATCATCACCTATAGTTTGGTCTAAACTTATACTTTCTGATCGTATATTAATTGCTGTTGTAATAAAGTTTACTGCACCAGTTCACCCCATTATGGTCGGAGGAAGGCAATGGCAAACCACCTCTGCTAGGACCCTGCCTAGTCAGCGGTGCGGGTCTTCCGCATCGTCCCCTACGCTCCTCGGAGTATGGGACATCACCATCATCATCACACACAGGCTTCCTACATCATGGTAGCTGCGCAAGCATGGTGTTACCTGTTATCTGCGCTCTCTGGGAACTGCTGAAACGAACCTATTTCTACAAGTTGCGGGAAAATATTGTGAATGGTAGTTTGAAAAGCGTTACTTTCAAAGTAAATATCCTTTTATGTAAGTTGGACTGTGTGTGGAAATGTTCCATGAATTTCTTAAATCACCGAACGTTTGACTCTTATTTAAAAATCAACTCTTTGATGATGAGCCATTTAGAAGAATTTCAAACCCTGAAGATCAGACATTTATGTCATTATTAAAAATTTTAAAGTGTAACACGCGCAGAAAAGGTCAACATTATATGCGAAAGCTTAGCTTCTCTTGCAGCTTATTAACCTTAGAGACCAATATTATATGTGAAAGCTTTGCTTTTCTTGCAGCAACACTATGTATATTAATTTAAACTATTAACTTTCCCTGTTTGTGTTGCTGTTTCTGTTGGCTGACTACATCACGTGTCCTATGCTCTAAATATCCGCTGTCATCGGCTGGCGAAATCACGTGACATGAGCTATGACTGGCTTACAAAAGCACATCGCAATCTTGATTTTAATGATTCAGAAAGTAACATGCGGTGTTTGGTGGAATTCCAATGTATACTTTCATAATACGAAAATACGCAGCGTACATGTCACTGCGCATCAAAGATATTTCCAAAATGTGTCTTTTTTCCCTGAGTTTCGTTTTCTAAAGTGCTGGGAAATTCTATGCCTATGTATAAAACCATAATCATTCAAAGGATTGATAAGTTTTGCAGGTCCGAGGGAAAATATACTGTCACTTAACATGGAAAATGTGTGTTTTCACCCGGGAGAAAGTGTATTTTTAACTGGGAAATCCGGGAAAAATCTAGGAATTTTTTTTCCTTGTCCACATATACACCCTGATATTTGCAGAGTGTAACTGTCTGAATAACTCCTCCTCCTAACTGCCTTCTTGCCAACTGCCAGTTCCCAGTCCTCACCACCCTTCACCCTCCTCAACCTATCTAGTTTGTCCTTTGCGCATTGTAACTGCACCTGAAGGGCACAGATCTTACGCTCCTGCTCATCTATCAACTTTTTTCTGCTACAGAGTCATGCACTCAAAAATGGATTAAAGTGTCTGTAATGGTTTAAGATTAATTTGAGATGAAAAAGTTAATTGCCTTGTTTTGTGTGTGTGTGTGTGTGTGTGTGTGTCAGGGGAAGGGTCATATACATGTACATCTGTACACATATGCAGTATTGCTCACAGTTTGTTCTACCCGGTACCTAAATAGACAGAAATAGTTTGTTGAAGTCAGTAGCTACTTCATCTGTGGCAAGTGTATCTGCTCCACCACCCCTCAACACAAACACCAAACATTTTTCCCAGGTATTCCTCTCCCGCAGCTACCCACTAGATCTTACTCACAGACAGATCTCCCAGGGAGGATCCTCCTCTCGAATTCTGATTAATATAGTTCTCACTTTCAAAAAAAACTCAGAAGTAAACACGACACACACACACACACACACACACACACACACACACACACACACACACACACACACACCCCCCTCCCCTGTCACCCAATACAGCTGGGACTTGAATCCTGATATCCTCCTCAACCATCCGCTGTCCTCTTCTGTTGTTTTGCAAACTTCATTACATCCTAGTCAAATCTTACGACATTCCCAAACCATTATTCCTACCCAAGGTTCCTATCCCTGAAGAGTTCCCTATGTGAAACCTGCCACATGCACATGAAGACTACCACCTACTCCAGCACAATCATTTGTAAATCCTACAATATCAAAGGGAAAAGCAACTTGCAAACTCACGCAAGTTGTTTATCAACTTACTTGTATCCACTGCATATCATTTTATATTGCAATGACCATCACTAAACATCCTGAGTGCATGAATGTATGTAAAAGAACTATCCACCTGTTGTTTCACATGCTTTTCAACCTGACACAAAATACCTGAATGCTTGCCACACCACACAGTCTATTTGAATTATCCCATCTAATGCTAGTTTCCCTGAACTCTGGAAACTGGAACTTCCTTCTGACACATTCTTGCAACCCAATATCCTCCTGAACTTAACTTCCATTAATACATTCCTTCCTTTCATTTATTATCATCATCAGCTTTTCATTATATTGGTGGAGAGGTCTCAACACACCCTTTTGCAACAGTTGAGAATAAGCACATGTGATTGTCCACTGTCATTTTGAACTAGGAGCACACCCTGTTGAACTGAAAGGTTATGCCAATGTGCAAAATATCGGCACACAACTGAGTTCTGGATACTGTTCAATGAACAAGTCCAAGACATGCGAAGGTAATGCAACAAAATCTTGAGACCAGGGTCTACTTTTGTGGCCTGTGCAATTTTTCTGTAGTGCAAGGGAAAAGATTCCGGCAGTTCAGAGTCCTGTGCATTGATTTGGCGACAAGATGCAGCAGATGCATGAAAATCAGTGTCTAGGCCAATCAGAAGGCAAGATAAGGCATCTGCATTGCCATACTTTGCCATAGGTCTGTACACAATTTTACACTGATACTGCAAAAACGACAAAGCCCATCATTGCAATTTTTGAGCAGTGCCTGTAGGAACTGGCTTTGACGGATGAAAAAAGGACTGCTTGTGATCTGTCATGAAAAAGACATTGCAACCAATAGTGATGGATTTATGTCACACCATACGCAATAGTGAGAGCCCCTTTTTCGATCTGTGATTAATTGCAGTGAGTTAACGTTAACAACTTTGAGGTAAAAGCAATAAGCCTGTCTTGTACACCAATTCTCTGCGAAAGCACAGCGCCGATTCCATAGGAAGAAGTGTCGACTTGCAAAGCTACTGGCTTGGCAAGGTCAAAATGCATTAAACATCTGTCACTAAAAAAAGCATTTTTAAGTTCCTTAAATGTGTCTCGACAGTCTTTAGTCCACACAAAAGGTACATTCTTGCAACTCAGACAATGCAATGGAGCCGTGATCTGAGCAGTATTTGGTATAACCAAATGTAGTATGTCACCTTGCCTAGTACTGACTTCAATTCAGACACATTATGAGCAACAGGCAGATCACAGATTGCAACTAAATGAGATTGGAGGTGCTACACACCCTGACCGTTTATCCCATGACCTAAGTACTGTAGTTCATTTTGAAAAACGTCGCACTTTATGAGACGACACTTGAGTTCTTGTGATGAAGCAAGCTGGGATCTCTTTACTTCTTCTCTTGTTTTACCATCTGCCTCCTTAAATTCATTTTTTCATTCTTGACTAATTACCATTAACATACATGACTATAATCTGCATTTTCATAAAAGAGAAAGGTTGGCTCTCAGTCTTAAAGATTATAGCACCAGATCTAATTTTGTGCTTAGTTTTGTTTATGCAATCAATTTATATCAACTATTCCTAGTTAATACTTTTGTTATAGAATGAAGTCAGTAATTGTTTCGTGACTTAGATTCTATTGTTGACTTATAAATAAATATAAATTCTGTACTAATTATAAACATTTGGTAGAAAAACGACTACCATTCTTAAAGTATGTATTTGGCTTATTTAAAAACATGTTAGCAAAGCCAGCCCTTATTTAATTCCAAAATATTTACTAGGTTTGTCAAAAGCATTGTTTGCATAACTACATCTGTTAATCTCATTATTTAAACAAATAATTCGGCCGAACCTTTGTGATAGAAGGAACTGTGAAAAAGGAGAAATTTGTCAATGTAATCGGTTAATTGAATGAGTTATGTTTTGATTGTAATTTCTGTAACATAAATATCAAACAATGTAAAATTTCAATACCTATTATTGTGAGAATGTATAAAGGCCCGATTTTTGGCCCCGAGACAGTCAGTCCACGGCTGAGTTTCAGACGGGAAATCTGTATCAGTTAGAGTAACAATAATGCAGTGGAATTACTGTAACACAAATAGGCCATGTGTTAAAACTATGACAGTGTGTTCAATTTACTTGAGAAAAAGTGAACTGTGTGGTTAGGTATTTACTGCTCATACATGTTCAACAGCAAACAATTGTAGCAGTATGCCGATGTTTGCCTGCAAATTACTAATGAGGCTTATCAAAAGTTAACCAGTAATGAACTGGCCTTATAACTGTGTAATATTGGGGGTTGTGAACTGAAGGTAAAGAACTGTGAAACACAACTGTGCAATTGTCAGCTACATTATTATAGTAGTCAGTGTTGGACTTCCTCCCCCCATTTTTCAGCCAGTATAACGATGTAGTACATCGACACCAAGGACTATCAACAAAGAAATAAAGCAGGCGAATATCACATCCTGCTTCTGACAACACTCATAAGAGGGTACGCAAATTGGCAATGTGTTCCTCAGGCATATGACCTGAGACAACAGTATCATCAAGGTAGTTTGAACGAAATGGCACTTTTGCAGTCAGCTGTTCCAAGTAACATTGAAAGTTGGTGGGGGAGGAAGCACTGTCAAAGGGGAAAACACAAACGCTTGAACAGTCATAAGTGTGTATTTACAACAAACACTTTCTGTGATTCTTCATCCAATGGAATTTGCAAGTAGGCATCACATAAATCTATCTTAGAAAAGAAACGTCCTGCGCCAAGCCTGTTCATGAGTTCATCAGGGTGAGGTTATGGATAAGTATCAACTACTATCTGTGGGATGACTGTAGAATTTAAGTCATCACAAATGCGAATGCAACCAGTAGGCTTAGGCAACAAAATGAGAGGGCTTGCCCATTGATTAGCTTGAATGAAAGCAATTACATCATTATCTTGCAATTATTTCAATTCACCGGCTACTTTATCTCTTAAAGCAATTGGAACAAGGTGGGCCCAGAAAAACTTAGGCTGTGCTTTGTCTTTCAGTGTAAAATGCACTACAAAGTTTTTAGCTTTTCCGATTTCTTCTGAAAATAGTTCAGGAAATTCTTCAAGCAAGCTAGCTACACTGTCTTTTGGATTAACAGCAATCACTGAAGGCACATTGTCTTGGATTCTAAGTCCAAACAAATCAAAGGCATCTAAACCAAATATGTTCTCGCTGTCTCTTGACTTCGGCACAGCAAAATTCACTGTCCTGCTTTGAGATTTGTGAGTGGCAGGCAAACTACAATGTCCGAGGACTGGAACTCTGTGTACATTGAGAGCAGTGAAATGCTGGCTGGATTTAGAAAGGCATGGTGAGCCTAACTTTTTGTATGTGGCACGGTTAAGGTAAAGTATAGAGGCACCTGTGTTTAACTGAAAGTTCACACGATGGTCAGCAAATATTTCGTTACAACATCGTTGCGCAGCACTAGGACAAAAAAGAGGCACAACCTTAATCAGATTTGTCTCAGAACCTGTTGTAGATTTTGAAAACACAGCATTCAGTGTGTGTGCATGGGTCTGTTTTTTCTGGGACTGGGCAAAATAGGTGTTTTTGTGCCTTTGCAAACAAACTGCTTCGACATAGCCTTTTTTACCCCACACGTGTAACACATTGCGTTACATGATGGGTAATCCTGCCTTTTTGTGGCGAGCAAAACATCTACGGCAAGATTTCATTAAATTCACAGGCCTGTTTACATGTCTTCATGGCTGTCTGCTTGGCTGTGAACATGATCGTTGTTGTGGCTGCTTGGGGTGGTTGCGAGCAAGGGGTGACTTGACCAGACAAATCGGGGCCTGGTCAAACTTATCAGCCACTACGGCACCCGAATCATATTGCTCTAAGATTTCCAGCACTTAAGTGATGGATTAGAGTACTTTAAGATCTGTTCCCATATTCTGCTATCTTGGACACTGAATGTTATTGCACCCTGAGTCATTAAATCTCTGTAAAAGTTACAACAACTACACTTAAATTTACATTTCCTAGAATTCTGTGTACCACTGATGGTATATCTGTTCCTGCTTTTTCTGCAAGCGATAGAACTGACACCTAGCTGCAGCTACTTGGACTTGTTGGTCGTAACATTGGTTTAATGCAGCGATTACTTGATTGTAGCTGTGTTCATCAGGAGATGCAGTTGGGAATAGTTTTTATATTAACCTGTATGCTGGGGACCCCACAATCAAAAGGAAGTATTGTAGCTTTACAGTAACTTGAACATGATGAACTTGAAAATGTGCTTGGAACTGAGTCAGGTATTGAAGACATTCCCTTCTGTGTCCTCAAATTGCTGGAACAGTGGTATACTGGTCAGCAGCACTTATTGGGCTGGTTGTGGTTGTGTGTCCGACGTAGCTTGTATAGCCAGCAGTTGTACCATTGTCACCAGGACAGTCGTTTCTTGGTTCTGAAACTGAAAACTTGTGTGAGATCCATAACATTGGCCATCTGCAGCTGAGGTGTGTGTGTGGAGGGGGGGGGGGGGGGGGGGGGACAGATAATTCATGGTTTACACAAATATGTTTTATCAAAATACAAGCAAATCTTCTGAAAAGAGAAATTTGACTAGTTCTGCTACTCACCTGGAACACATGCAGAACGCAACAACAAATTAGCAAATAAAAGAATACGATCCACTTGCAAGCTAAAACACACGAGAAGCAAGCAAAATCTTCAGCCAAGTTTATTATCTTTGATCAACACTGAATTATTCTTGTGCATTTGCAGTATGCTTGTCGCCACTGTAGATCTTGTACCATAGGAAGCAAGGGAGAGAATGTTGTTATGGGTGGCTGGTATCCTTTTTGTAGAACACAAATGCACACATAGATTAATACGGTCCTTTATTTACTAGAACTGACACATTTACTTATCTTGAAAAGAGTCCATGAGTTGTGGTACAAGCTCATCAGCAATAGACTTCTTGCAGATACTATCAGCATTCTTGCTATCACAAACTTTAGTTTCGTTGCTAGTCTTGATCTGGTCGCTATGCAAGATCGTAGCCTGAGTGAGTCAGTGACTGACTGACTGACTGACTGAGCCGGTGACTGAGACCCTCTGGTCTGCGGCAACGGCCTAAAACTTTTGGTTGAGAGGGCGTTGGCGGCGTGTTGCTTGCGAGTCTGTCTTTGGCCTCTCTCGTGATAGGCGTGCTTGATCAAGCACCTGCTATCGATCTTCGCTCTACATCTTTGCCGACCAGTGTGCTGGTGACAGCTCATGCCATGCATCACAATACTCTTGTAGTCTTCACCGCTGATATCACAGTTCATCACATGTAAGATTTTCTCATTGAAGTAGCAAAATCTTGGCCGTAATAACGGCCTTGAAACGCCTGGGCACTGAGTCAAACAGAGCTTGGATGGCGTGTACAGATGAAGCTGTGCATGCAGCTTCAACACGATACCACAGTTCATCAAGAGTAGTGACTGGCGTATTGTGACGAGCCAGTTGCTTGGCCACCATTGACGAGACATTTTCAATTGGTGAGAGATCTGGACAATGTGCTGACCAGGGCAGCAGTCGGACATTTTCTGTATCCTGAAAGGCCCGTACGGGACCTGCAACTTGCGGTTGTGCATTGTCCTGCTGAAATGTAGGGTTTCGCAGGGATCGAATGAAGGGTAGAGCCACGGGTTGTAACACATCTGAAATGTAACGTCCACTGTTCAAAGTGCCGTCAATGTGGACAAGAGGTGACCGAGACGTGTAACCAATGGCACCCCATACCATCACGCCAGACGATACGCCAGTCTGGCGATGACGAATACACGCTTCCAATGTGCGTTCACCGCGATGTCGCCAAACACAGATGCGACCATCATGATGTTGTAAACAGAAGCTGGATTCATCCGAAAAAATGACGTTTTGCCATTCGTGCACCCAGGTTCGTCGCTGAGTACACCATCTCAGGCGCTCCTGTCTGTGATGCAGCGTCAAGGGTAACCGCAGCCATGGTCTCCGAGCTGATAGTCCATGCTGCTGCAAACGTCGTCGAACTGTTCGTGCAGATGGTTGTTGTTTTGCAAACGTCCCCATCTGTTGACTGAGGGATCGAGTCGTGGCTGCACGATCCGTTACAGCCATGCGCATAATACGCCTGTCATCTCAACTGCTAGTGATACGAGGCCGTTGGGATCCAGCATGGCGTTCTTTATTACCCTCCTGAACCTACCAATTCCACATTCTGCTAACAGTCATTGGATCTCTACCAACGTGAGCAGCAATGTCGCGATACGATAAACAACAATCGCGACAGGCTACAGTCCCACCTTTATCAAAATTGGAAACGTCTTGGTATGCATTTCTCCTCCTTACACGAGGCATCACAACAACGTTTCACCAGGCAACGCCTGTCAACTGCTGTTTGTGTATGAGAAATCGGTTGGAAACTTTCTTCATGTCAGCACGTTGTAGGTGTCACCACCGGCACCAACATTTTGTGGATGCTCTGAAAAGCTAATCATTTGCATATCATAGCATCTTCTTCCTGTCGGTTAAATTTCACGTCTGTAGCATGTCATCTTTGTGGTGCAGCAATTTTAATGGCCAGTAGTGTATCTTCCTCAGAATTGTCATTTCAAAGATTCTTAATTTTGCTACTTCTGGTATATGGGGTGTCCCAGGAGGAAGAGGTCAATATTCAGGAATATGATAGTAATGATTATCCGAAGCAAAACAAATGGGTTCTAAAATGCAAACCTTAAGAGCTGTGAGCCCCTCTTCATCTTTAATTCTGTGAAACAAATCTCTTCTACTGCAAGCTCTCTGCTTTCCATGTTTTGAGAAGTTGTATAACGGACCAAAACATGAAAATAAGTCCAATAAACACAGGCTCAAAATTGTATACCTTAAGAGTTACAAGCACTTGGTCATCATCGTTATTGTGAAACACTTCTCGTCTACTGAACAGCTTTTAAGGTATGCACTTTAGAGCCCATGTGTATTAGACTTTTGTGCGTCAAATGATCATTCCTGTAGTGCCTGAATATTAACCATTCCTCTTAGGACACCCTGTATATATCATCATCATGTACATTTTCAGTTTAGATATATTTGCCTGTTCTGAAAGCAACCTTTGTGGTCATTCTATCTTTTTTCTGCCATTGGGACTGTAGTCACAGGTTTGCCTTGATATCCGCCTTTGATGATCATTCCATTCCTTTGTAGACTTTTTTTGGGAGAATTAATACCCTATGCTTTTCTGATATCTATATTATAGACAAAATGCAATCAACACATGATCCGTCCAGTTTAAAACCGTTTTGTTCTTCTATCAGAAGAGTCTCTGTTAAACCATTTTATCTTTTGGAGAGTACCTTGGCATATATTGTTATACCCACAGTGCTTATTGTGAGGTTTCCTGACCATCTTGTGCCTTCAGTGGAGCAAACATTGGGATGACTCTCAACAAAATTCTTTTTTTGCTGTATCACACTACTCTACTAAAGTAGTAGTGTCATTCATCAAATACAAAATAGCAGTTTATTATTTCTTCATAAACATAGACAAATACAGACAAGCAGGACTGATCAATCTCATTCTCACACCAGAAATAATTTAATTTCCCACTGACATTCTTGTCAGCTCTACGTTCTGGTCTTCGGTATTCCTAGGGAGCTAGCTGCACAAGGCCTGGGGTCTCTTTGGTGCTACTTACGATGATGTCACGGGCAGCCCATTTGTTCTCAGCGCCACATGTAGCTCGAAAGCAAAACCTCAGACAAGAATACAACAGCAGACTACGAAAACAAAACCATTCTAAAAATGAAATAAAGATAATTATCTTCTTAACAAGAAACACTCTAAATCTCAACTCGTTCTTCTTGTTCATTTATTTGAAGTTACACAACATGGTTATAAAATCAACATATGTAAGGGAGACTTTGTACCCTTACCTCTACAGCTATTGCAGTCATTTTAGTCTTTTTCTTTAAGTACAAGCAAGACTACTGAGCTCTGCCAGTCTTCTGGAACATGGCCATTCTTCCACCATAGATTTACGAAGTTTAGAAGCCTAATCTTAAGATTTTCATGGGCATCTTTAATAAGCTCAGTATTTATTTTGTTTTCCCCTGCACACTTTCTGTTTCTCGTGGTTCCATTGCATCTTCCTGTTCTTTCAAGGAGATTGGGTCTATATTCACATCTGACTGAGCTGCTACAATATTTTCTTCTTTCCCTGTCTATAGGTTTTGGCAGAAGTCTAGCCATGTTTCATAGGAGATATTATTCCGGTGTAAGGTATCTTTCTCATTTTAACTGAGAGCCTCTATCATTGTGTAAGCTCTTACGAATGCTGTTCACTAAAGACCTCATTGTCATGCACCCAAGAAACCTTATCATCATCATCATCATCATCATCACCACCACCACCACCACCACCACCACCACCATGATCATCATCATCATCATCCAAGGAATGCCTCCCCTCCCCCAATCTTCCTTTTCACTCTTCTCATTTCTCTTTTAACTAATGCCATTTCTCTCTTATATTCATTGTGACCTTGTATTATCTTGTATTGAGACATTTAAAATAAGCATATTTTTTCCCATAATCATCGCTGCTAGGTTTTCATTCCATACAGGGAGCCTTCTTTTGTTTGTTTATTTCTTTCTCTTTCCTATAGCTTCTTTTATTATTACATCACTAATTTCTTTCTATTCTTCATTTATGTTTACATGTATTTTTTAATCTTTTTAACATTTCATCCATTCTCCATTGATATAAATGTTTCACATTGTATCTTGCAGAAGATGTATTTTGAGGACTTTCTCTCCTGATGGGTATAATTTTAAAAGTCTTGTGTTCTAGTATCTTGTAGTAAAGATGTGCTTTTGTAATTTGCTAGGATATAATAAATGATTGACATGCTCCCTCTTGTACACAAGGGAAATCTGTGGATATTACAAAACCCATTGTTATCTTCAGATTATTAAGTGTTGTGAAGTCTCATAGCTATTCACCATTCCAATTCTTATTATTGTGTCCATTAGTTCCAACTATCATTTTTGAAGGTATATGTAGGATGATTCTTATTAACATTTAAAAGTACAACAAACACCTTCCACACTGCTTGACAAATAATTAAGTATAAGCTTCTGAACTGCATCACTACCAGTAAATGACTTACTTGTTCTTTACTGCATAAAATCTGTAAACAAAAAAAGAAAGGACAAAATAATAAAAGGTTTTTCTTGGTTACAGCACGGACAATAATTTTTAAGCTCCACATTTACAACAGATCACATTTAAAAAAGATGTTTGAAAACAGAGTAGCCTAGCTGAGCAACATGTAGCACTGCCTGCTACGGGTGAGGCTAGGATCGACAAGCCTAGTTGTTGCACATGCGGTGAGGTATGTCGTCTGGTGGTGTCACAAGTTCAGCATTTGCCATCTCTTTTTGGGATATTTCCCAACATTTGTGGCTCCATGAGCCTTATGGTAAATTACTTCTCTCAGTGTCATCTGCATCACCACTGTGGTTTTTAAACATTAATAAGAATCACTCTGTATATAGAAAGCTATGAGACAGAATTGCTTGAAGCAAAACTTGCCGATAGAATGTGTGTGTGTGTGTGTGTGTGTGTGTGTGTGTGTGTGTGTGTGTGTGTGTGTGTGTGAAAGAGAGAGAGAGAGAGAGAGAGAGAGAGAGGGGGGGGGGGTTAGATCTGAAGAAAGACATTTTTTGGAGGTTGGCAACACTGCGCCGATGCGGACTCTTCGAGTATTTGCTGCATTAGATAAACGTTGTTATTAAGCTGTTTTTAAACGTTTACAGTTGTTGTAAATATAATCTAAGTGTTTTAAATTAGTAGGAGTGTTAGTGAAGTATAAACTAAGATTAAATGGGGTAAGAAGTGTATTTTTCTTCTCGCACCTGTAGCACGAATCCTAGGCCTAATTTCATGCGTGCGAATCGTAAGTAAGCAGTGAATTAAACTTATTGGCAAACATTTCCTGAGGATATAAATATAATATAAGTGTTGTTACATTAGTGGAAGTGTTAGTGAAGTGTTAAAGAAGATTAAACGGGGTAAGAAGTTTATTTTCCTTCTCGCGCCTATAGCACGGATTTTAGGCTTAATTTCAAGAGCGCGTATCGTAAATAAACAGTGACTTAAACTTATATGTAATCACCAGTTTTTTTATTCAGTAATCTTTCAATTTATTTATATCTGCTTGAATAGTTTCTAGGGTCCTTTGCTTATGTTTTAGTCAGTACTTAAATCAGTTTATACAATTTCTGTTTTTACCATGAGTGAGAAGTGTGTGACATGCCGTAGGATCGTTAGTTCCGGGTATGGTGTGATGGGTGCTGTAGTTTCTTTCATTGGGGTGAATGTAGTAGCGTGGGAAATGGGGACATAAATGAGGCTCACCAGTGGTATTGTAGGATCTGCAGTAGAGACAGGAAAATACTGGAACAGGAAGGGAAAATTGCAGCTCTTCAAGCTGACTTAGACAAGGCAAGGGAGGAACTGGACAGGAGATGGGAAGTGGCAACAGGTAATAGGGGGAGCAAGCAAAGGAGAGCATCATACAGCTTTGTCATAAATCTTGAAAATAAATTTGACCTGTTGCCTCAGTCAGAATCAGATGAGTGTCATGTAGCTGAAGCTGTAGAAAGGGCACAACAAGCTTTCAAGGACTTGAAAAAGGTAGGGAAATTTGTAAAGAAAAATAAAGTTCTGTTGTTAGGTAGCTCCCATGGTAGAGGTGTTGGCCAACTACTGCAGGAAAATCTAGGTCCAGAGTACCAGGTCACAAACTTTTTCAAGCCTAGTGCAGATCTGGGTCAGGTAACAGAGGATGTAGGTTCTTTATGCAAAGATTTCACGAAGGAGGATGCCGTGGTTATAGTGGGTGGTCCGGAAAATAGCATTGACAGAGACTCTGAATATTCCATAGAGAGTGACCTGGTGAAGATAGCATCAGCAATGAAGCATACGAGTGTGGGATTTGTGTCTGTGTTGAGACGCCATGATCGGCCTCATTTGAACTCTTCCATCAGGAGGGTGAACTTGGAGTTGGAGTGGCTGCTTAGGACGGATATAGGGTCCCATATTGGTTTGATTCCTGTGGATGCTATCGATAGGTGGGACTACACTAGGCATGGCCTTCACTTCACCTCAATAGGAAAGGGAAGGGAAAACTGTCTGGGTTGATTGCAGCAAACGTAAGGGGGGGCACTGTGACAAGTGGTAAAATACCAGTGGTCACAGGTGTCAGAGGAATGCCTTTTTTAGGATAGGGAAGGGGGAAAGAAAACGAGTTTTAAGAGAGATTGGCAGACACACTCAGTTTGAGAAAACAGATGAACAGGAGACAGATTTTAGCATACAGATTCCATTTAAACAATGTTTAACAGAAAGTAATCAGAAACTGCCAGTTCATCTTCGCAGTTATAATCCCATTAGTATGCAGTATCAGTTATCTTTATTACACCACAACATTCCAGGACTCAGAAATAAAATTGATGAACTACTCATTTGTATTGGTGAAATGAATTCATCTAACCAAATTGACATAATCTGCCTCTCTGAACATCGAGGACCACTGGCATGTGATTCGGGTCCAAGTGAACTTCTCACTTCTTGTCTGTTTTGCACAAGTGAGCAATGCTTCTGCATCAGAGGCAGAATTGATGGGTGGGGTGGTGACGCTATTTACAAAATATTCATTGAGAATATTGCAGTCAACAGGGATACTCCTTTCTTTATTGGTATTATTAATTTCCCTTTTAATGACAGTCCAGGCAGCTTTACATTCATTTTTAGAATTTAAAATATATTCATCATTAGCTCAGCACTTAGCATTTTTTATTTCTAATCTGTAAAGGTTTCTCATTTTAGTGTAATTTTCCTTGTCCCTATCACTGTTATGAGATTTGTCTTTCATAATCATCAGTAGTATTCTGAGTTTGTTAAGTTGTGGGGTGTACCACTTGTTAGTATTTTGTTGCTTATGAGTAATATTACTCTGGTACCTTTTGGTTACGAAGGGGCATGTCATTTCTACTATATGCTTGATCTCTGTCAGGAAAATGGAAAAACTTTATTAATCGTTTTCTTGTTATCCATTACATGAGTCCAATACATTTCTTTTAACTGGTTTATCATTTTGTTTACATTGGATTCACCTAGAATTCTATATGTCACTTCTCTCTCTGTAGAACTGAAGGCTGACTTTTCTATTTGAAGCCATTGCCCTGTATGATCTGATATACATAATTCTATTACATCACATTGTATGGAGTCTCATTGTACATTGCTAATTATGTTATCAAGGCATGCGTTCAGTCTAGTGGGTTTTTCATTGAGACAGTAATAGTTTAATGACTTCAGAGTGTTAATCATTTGAATTACATTTTTTCTCTTTGCCTTTATATCTATGTTAATATCACTTACAATTACAATTCTATGCTGTTTATATTTTGACAACAACAATATTAAAGTATTAATTTTTTCTATAAATACCATCTCATCAGAGCCTGGGATTCGATAGATTGAGACAATTACAGTTTTCTGTTTATGCATTACCACACCGGCTACTTCTATTGTAGCTTCAAGGCATATTCTACTAAGGTCTATAACTGAGTAATGCAATTCAAGGTTACTTTGACATGTATGGAGACCCCACCATGTGTAATACTTTTTCTGCAGTAGCTTGTAACTAACGAATATGTATAAGCAGGATATTAGTGTCAATGTTTGTGAGAATTAAGTGTGTTTTAGAATTTTGATTTGAGATGTGATTTGCATGTTTAATATTTAGATTTTGACCTGACAAAATAGTTTTGACATGATTTAAAGTGAATTGTGTATAGTCCACCCTCTAAGCTTTCTAATTAACTATGAATTATCAAAAGGTAATGATTTTTAGACTTCTGTACCTCAGTTAGTAAAAATGGAACCCTTATAGGATCACTTTGTAGTCTGTCTGTTTGTCCATTTGTTTAGACCCATTTCTCTCAGAAACAGGTCAGGGTATCAAATTGAAATTAATGTCAAAGAACTAAGGTCTATTGTCCTTTGGGAGTGTGAGAGATTTAATCTTCAAATCAATACAGTTGAAAGACACAGCCACGTATTCACCTACTTTGATACTAGCAAACTCACTCATCAAGCCCTACAGATGAACTTTTATCATATTACATACTAAGTTGCATACTAAATAATTTTGGATGGCTTTTCAGTTTCTTACACAAGCTGCAGTCATTATCAAAGTAAGCCTTACATGTCACAAACATGGCCGTAATTACAGTTTGCCAGAAAATTTTCTTTCCTTTATTAACTCATGAGGCATAAACTTAACAATAATTATATGAGTGTAAATGCAAAATATAGTATCCTGATATTTATTTCTTTGTCAAATGATATTTGGGTACACAAACTTCTATTGAAGAACTGAATAAGTGAAAAACAGTATTTTAGTATGCAGTGCATGACCTTATTCAGTAGTGTAGTATCTGATACATAGTGTAGAACATTTTATGTTGAGGTAATGGAGTCACTCATAAGTAAGCATTAATCCTACTATTCCTGGAAATCAAAGGCTTTACCTAAGAATTAGATAAATATATAACAAAATAAAAAGGGGCTTGCAAGAGAGACAGTAGATAAGTTGCTTATGGGAACATACTGTCAGCAGAGAAAGGTCAGGCAGCAAGTAATGTTGGTATGTTACATGATTTCCTTATTTCCTTTATGTCTCATTTGCTTATTTCATATTTATACCCTGTAATCAAATTTTTTGGCAGTTTAAAACTCAGGGGAGAAGTAATAAAGAGAAAGAAAATGAAACAGTACCTAGCAATTGAAGTATAGTAGTTATATTGTAGTGACAGGAAAGTGTTTACTTTTTGTATCATGAAAACCATTGTCTTATTGTTTACAGGTAGTATTCAGCATCTCAAGAGGAAGCGTGAATATGAAGTTCTCCAGTTTATGCGCGGCATTATGGATGAGTGCACACATTTGCAAAACTTTGATGTTCCCGTGGATACCTCATTAATTATAGCTATTTGTGCTCGTAATGATGCCTATGTACCTCGTGACAGTTGTACTCACCTTAGTGAAATATGGCCTGGTGCAGAAATACGTTACATTGATGCTGGTCATGTGACTGCATATGTGCTTCATCAGAGTATTTTCAGGTAATTTCTATGTCTTATTTAATTTCATTTTTAGTTTTTAATTTTTTTTCCTGTTCAGTAACTGGTTGATACTTAACACAGGGAATATGTTGTTGGAAAAAGTTACTGGACAAGGTAGTAGTGTAATTTGCACATAGCTTCTGCATCATTCACTGTGATTAATAACATTTTAAAAAGTTTTCATAATTAGTTGGCAATGTGAAAATTATATTAATGAGTTACACTTATTTACAAAGAAACAAATTTTCCACCTTTAAACAAGCATTTTAGTTCTTTGTTGAAATATCTGCCTCTTCTGTACCCCCATCACTCACCCCAAGAGATTGCTGCTTGTATCAGATGCAGTTGCAGTTAGACCTTAGTGCTTGGAGATAGTAGCCATGTGTGAGTTGAGTTGTCATTGTGTGAACTGTCCTTCTGAGAAAGGACTTTGTTTGAAAGTTTAAATATTTCTAATATTCTTTTGCTTTGTGCCTGTCTGTGACCCAGTACCTCCTCTGTGTAGTGAGTAGCAACCCACATATCTGTATTGTTGTTATTCATTCTCCTTTGTACACTGATTGCATTTTACTAGTATCCTACCAATGAACTGAAGTCTGCCACATGTCTTACGTCTTATGTATGAGTGAGCCTATGTGATCATTCCATTTCTTATCACTACAAATTGTAACACCCAATTATTTATATGAGTTGACTGATTCCAAGTGTGATTTGTTGATATTGTAGTAATTGGATAATACATTTTGGTTTTTACTATTCTGATCATTTAAAGCAGGGGTCTCCAAACTTTTTAGTCCGTGGGCCACACTGACTCCTCCATGAAGTCATAAGGGCCAAGATCTACCTAGTGGGATTAAAGCACCCTAGCACTCCATGATCACCGTAATGTAAGGCTAGAGGAAAGATGAAATCACAAAAATCTAAGGTTGTGGGAATAGCTAGCACTGAAACGAACTACGATTTTTATTTAATTACATAATTTTGATTGGTGGACGTACCTGACCGAAATTCTGGCGAATTTCACCGACAAAAAAGTATGTCATTGCACATTCTTCACGAAAGCATCCTGCAAAGTTAACGAAATCTAAAAATTATTGTTAGCAACCCTATTACTGCAAGACGTAACAGAGGTAGAGTATGTCAACACATTGTTATTTCAAGCGGTGCAACAATAAGTTTAGTTATGTAGTCTTGTAGTGAGTAGCAGAGCCAATGTCGCAGTGTATTGGTCGCGATAGGCCTTGAAACTCAATTGTTGGCAGTGTAGGTACCACCTCAAATATTTGGCGGGCTGGATACCAGGGATGTCCGGCCAGCTAACGCGGGCCGTAGTATGGAGACCCCTGATTTAAAGTATGTTGGCAGTTTTTGCATTACTTTGGAATCTTATCAAGCTCTGGCAGTATTTGTGCAGATTTTCTCAGACAATAGCTCATTAAAGATAGCTGCAGCATTTGCAAAAACTCTGGTGAAAATACTTTCAAATATACTATTGATATATAACTTGAAGAGTACAGGTCTCAAAATACTTCCCTTGGGGACACTTGAAGCCTGTCCATGACTTCTCATCCCAGATAATGAGCTGCACCCTCCCTACCAAGAAACCCTCAATCTAGTTACAAATTTAGGCAATGGAAACTCCAGGTAAGAATATCAAAAGTGTAGGAAAAGGTAGATTGCTACTTACTCTATACATTATGTTACAGGGAGGTACACTTATAAGACACTTACATAAAGCTTTTGGCCACAGCCTTCATCAGCAAACGAGAAACACACACTGTACATATAGAAAAGCAAGCACACCCCATGCATACATGACTGCCACTTCCGGCTGCCAGAGTGAGTATGAATGGTGTGTATTTCTCTTGTGCTGATGAAGGCTGTGACCAAAAGCTTTATGTAAGTGTCTTCTAATTGTGCCTGTCTGCAACTTAACATGTCTTCTTTACAGTAAGTATCAGTCAGTTACAAATTTCACTTGATCCCCTGTACGACTGTGTTTTAATAATTAAGCATCAGTGTGGTAATGAGTCAAATGCTTTACTCATCATCATCATCATCATCTTGGACAGTTTCCAGCCACTGGCTGGGTCTGTCGGGAACACAAGCCTCTCCACCGTGCTCTGTCTTTCCACCATTCCCCCTCTTCCACGTTCGTCCAGTTCTCTCCTCTTCTCATCACACATTCCTTCACTCCCTTCACCCATCTATCTCTTGGTCTTCCTCTGGGCCTCTTCCCCTCCAGTTGCAGATCAAACATCCTCTTTGGAATTCTTCCCTCATCCATTCTCTTCATGTGTCCATACCACTGCAGTCTTGATTTTTCTATCCTGTCCTGTACTGGTTCCTCCTTTAGTCTTTCCCTCACATACACATTTCGCAATCTGTCTCGTCTTGTTACACCCAACCTGCTCCTCTGGAACTTCATTTCACTAGCCTGTATTCTACTTTTGTCGCTTTTGTGCATTACCCATGTCTCACTTCCGTATGCCAATATGGGGACAAAGTAGGTTCGGTATATAATTCCCTTGGATTTCTGTGGCACCTCCTTGCTCCAAATAAGCCCCCTAATGCATTTGTAGAACTGGCCTGCTTTTCTGCACCTTTCATTTATTTCCATTGCGTTTCCCCCCTTACTTTCAATCACGCTTCCCAGGTACTTGAAGTTCTCTACCACTTGTAGTTTTTCCCCTCCACAAGTTATATCCACATTTGGCCTATTCTTCTTCCTTGTTGTGACAATTATTTCACTTTTCTTTGCAGAGAAATGCATTCCATATTGTGCTGCCGTTGCCTCCCATGCATCTAACTGCTCTTGCACCTCCCTCTCGCAATTTCCCCATAACATCAGGTCATCGGCAAAAAGCACTGCTTTCATTTTATGATCTCCAATTGCATCTCATACTTGCTGTAGGATTTCATCCATAACAATAATAAACAATAAAGGCGAAAGTGCACTTCCCTGTCGCAGCCCATTTTCCAGCTTGAACCATGCAGTACGTTCCCTCCCCACTTTCCCATAAGTCCAACCCCTTGTCCAAGTCGTGGGAGATGGGCAACGGCACAAAGTAGGGGACTGCCTATAGGGGCGATGTACAGCGGGGACTTCGTGTGCCCCAGGACCGCTACGGTAGCTGAGAAGGCCCTATGGGAACCATGAAACGTGACAGCTAACGGGGCTCTGGTGAAGCTGCGATAGGCCTAGCAAGCCAGTAGTGGATAAATCAACTGCTTTTAAAAAGGGAACATGCCTCGGATCAAATGCTTTACTGAAGTCAAGAAATGGTCCACCTACTGGATTACCTCATTCCATGATTTCCAGGATAGTTTGTATGAAAAACATGAGGTGGGTTTTGCTTGACCCGTCATTTTTGGAATCCGTGCTGACTGTTTGAGATACATCCTTACAGAATTTTTGTTGTAGTGGAACAAAATTCTCATATCACACATGTTATATTTATTAAGAGAAAAACTGTATAAACCATCAAAGCAGTAACAGAGCAACACTTTGATCATCTTTTTAAATAATGTCAAAGATAATCCAAACATGCCACAGAAATGGAATGAATAGATTGTTTATCTCGTAAGACTCCCCTCTCCCTCAAAATGATGTCTAAAATTAACCACATACATCATTTCAAATGTAGCATTTTTTGATCCATGGCTTTGTTAACAAGTCTGCTTGATTTTTGCATGTTGAAATGTATCAAATGGCAATCTCTTTCTCTATGACGAAATGATCTTTCATGGCAGTATGTTTTGTTCTTGATTCTTGGGGTGTATAATTTCTGCATGACATTGCATAGGTATTGATTCTCCAATCAGTTCTGCAGTAATTCCCTCATCCATACCACCTCTCTTACACAGGCTACCACTGACACGTATTCTGCTTCCTTTATGCTCAGGACAACAGCAGTTTGTTTCGTACTCTTCCAGAATATTGGAAATCATAACAGTAATATTACATACCCCATAATACTTTTATGATTATCTATACAAGTAACCTAATCAGCATCAGCAAATGCTTCAAGTATTTGACCAGTGGGGTAATAAGTGAGTTTGTAATCCACTGTTTCCCTCATGTATCTTAGTACCCTTTTTGCTGCATTCCAATGATACATATTAAATTTTTAACATTATTGTGATAGCTTTACCATCAAGAAAACTACATATAGTCAAGTCCTAGGTGAAAGGTAAAAGAGTCCACCAATAAGCTCACGATATGAAAGATTTTTAACTTCATCACTTTTCCCAAGGAAATTCAGTTTCATTTCCATTTGAGTCTTGGCTCCATTAGTAGCTGATTAATGTACTCCTTCTGAGAAAGAATAATTGTTCCATCTTTGTTGTTGTCAAATGTCACTCCTAACATGTGACATCATGGGCATGTGATGTCAAAGCAGCTTTTTAAAAGAGTTTTTACCTTACCCAACCTTTTCATTTTGTGCGAATGTAAGCATATAAAACTTCCTGGCAGATTAAAACTGTGTGCCAGACCGAGACTCAAACTCGGGACCTTTGCCTTTCGTGGGCAAGTGCTGTACCATCTGAGCTACCCAAGCACAATGCACAACCCATCCTCACAACTTCTGTTCTGCCTGTACTTCGCCTCCTACCTTCCAAACTTCACAGAAGCTCACACAGTTTTAATATGCCAGGAAGTTTCATATCAGCACACTCTCTGCTGCAGAGTGAAAATCTCATTCTGTAAGCATATCATCCACATATACAGGCAGAATAGTTTTTCCCTTGTACATACATGGATCTATATCATTTCAAATAAATCCCAGTTTTTCTAGTGAGTTATTTAAATGATCATTCCAGCATCTGCCACTTTGTTTTAGTCAGTTTATTGATTTGTTTAATGTGCAAACCAAACTTTCTTGGCCCTTCTTGATGAAACCTTCTAGCTGGGACATATATACATTCTCCTTTGATTTGCTATCACTCTTCACATCATACTGACCAATACGCCAATTTTTCTCAGTACTGGCTGCTATCAGTATATGAATCATTTTGAAGTATGAAATAGGAGCATAAATCTCATTAGTCTACACCTTCTATATGACAAAATCTCTTTGTGACTAAATGAGCTTTAACAATTTGTTTGTCACTGTTGTAACTTCCTTTGAACACTTTGTAGTTCTGTAGTGGATACTGGAGTGAGGAACAGATGCAGTTTGTGGACAGAGAATTCGGGATACTTGTCACAGAGTTGTTGAATTGTGGCGTGGGAAACTTTTGTGTCTATGACATGTATGTTGTCCTCCATGTCTAACCCGAAAGAATCAAATGCATCCATGTAGAAAATATTTGGACTCATGTATGAGCGAACTACAGCACTTGAAATGTACTTCCTTAGTCATGTTTTTGTATTTTGCAGTTAAGTGGCACATTCCAAGCACTGAAATGCTGTCACCATTGTAGGCACTGAAATTCAAACTTAATGTTTGCAAAGGAGGTGGATCAAGTTTTTCGTATGTATCTAGGTTCAGCGACATGGCAGAAGCTCTGTTATCTAGTTGAAAAGGCACTGGCTGGTCATAAATTTGCAATGTAATCCACAGTTTGTGGTGTGGCCTCAGAATACAATTGTCCATTCTGTGTTTTGAAAACCTGTTCTCTGTTTCCACATGCATACTATAGCACTTCCACTAATTTTGAGATTGGAGAGCCTGTTTGAAGTGTGTGCATTTACCATGAAGACATATGTGTGCATTTTCTGTGTCTTCGCTTGTCTGATTTTTTAGCAGTAGGATGTGCAGAATCTGAACATGAAATGACAGTTATTTCCATCAATTCCTGCTTTTCACTATCCCACGTGAAACAGAGGAGGGCTTTCTAGTCTTTTACAGGCAGACTGGTTTAGCATATCCATGCAATGACAAAAATTGCATTCAGCTTGTCTGAAGAAGCACTTCTTTCGATCATGAGGTGACATAGCATTTCGTACATGACTTTGCTCTTTGTGCAGAGCTGAAGCAGTGGAATTAGCGTTGCGCTGGTGCAGCAAATGCTGTATATAGTGTGTCTGTCCCCCTCCTCTTTTTTTAAAGTAATCAGTCTTACCTCTTCATCTCAGAATAACACTTGCAGCCTATGTCCTCAATTGCATGCTGGATGTACTCCAATCTCTGTCTTCCTCTACAGTTTTTGCCCTCTACAGCTTCCTCTAGTACCATGGAAGTCAGTCCTTGTCAGTGTTTCCCACATATTCCTTTCCTCTCTGATTCTGCGCAGAACCTCCTCATTCCTTACCTTATCAGTCCACCTAATTTTCAACATTCTTCTGTAGCACCACATCTCAGATAATTCGATTTTCTTCTGTTCCGGATTGTTTTGACTTTCCTCCATTCTGAGTCAGTCCTTCCGATTATCATTTCTTCACATTTTTCATGCAGCCATTTCGTCATAGCTTCCCTGCACTTCCTATTACATTCCTCATCTACTTGTATTTTTGTATTCCTGAATTTCTCTCAACATTTTTGTACTTTGTTCTTTCATCGATCAGCTGAAATATTTCTTCTGTTACCCATGGTTTCTTTACAGTTATCTTCTTTGTACCTATACCTCTTCCTCTTGTGATTCTTGAACAGAGTATTCGCTATTACTAGTTGAAATTTATTATGTAACTCAATTAGTCTTTCTCCTCTCCTATTCCTTGTCCTAAGCCCGTATTCTCCCGTAAGCTTTTCCTCTACTCCTTCCCCTACAACTTCCCCCATGAATATTAGATTTTCATCTTCATTTATGTATTGTATCACCCTTTCAATATCCTCATATACTTTCTCTATCTCTTCATCTACAGCTTGCGCCATCGACATGTATACCTGTACTATCGTTGTCTGTGTTGGTTTGCTGTTGATTACGATAACAATAACCCTATCACTGAACTGTTCACAGTAACACACTCTCTGCCCTACCTTCCTGTTCATAATGAATCCTACTCCTGTTATACCATTTTCTGCTGCTGTTGATATCACTCTATACTCATCTGACTATATCTAGCAGATATGAATATAATAGAAAGAAACATTCCACATGGGAAAAATATATTAAAAAAAAAAGGTACTGTGACTTACCAAACGAGAAAGCGCTGGTAGATAGACACAATAACAAACACACACACAAGTTTCAAGCTTTCGCAACCCACGGTTGCTTCATCAGGAAAGAGGGAAGGAGAGGGAAAGACGAAAGGATGTGGGTTTTAAGGGAGAGTGTAAGGAGTCATTACAGTCCCGGGAGTGGAAAGACTTACCTTAGTGGGAAAAAGGGACAGGTATACACACACGAGCGTGCGCGCGCGCGCACACGCACACACACACACACACACACACACACACACACACACACACACACACACACAGACATATGTAAAGGCAAAGAGTTTGGGCAGAGATGTCAGTCGAGGCAGAAGTACAGAGGCAAAGATGTTGTTGAGTGACAAGTGATGTACGAGGGGCCCACCAGGCCTCAACCTCCGCTAATTTCAAGTTGCCGCCCCTCGTACATCACTTGTCACTCAACAACATCTTTGCCTCTGTACTTCTGCCTCGACTGACATCTCTGCCCAAACTCTTTGCCTTTACATATGTCTGCTTGTGTCTGTATATGTGTGCATGGATATGTGTGTGTGTGTGCGAGTGTATACCTGTCCCTTTTTCCCCCTAAGGTAAGTCTTTCCGCTCCCGGGATTGGAATGACTCCTTACCCTCTCCCTTAAAACCCACACCCTTTCGTCTTTCCCTCTCCTTCCCTCTTTCCTGATGAAGCAACCGTGGGTTACGAAAGCTTGAAATTTGTGTGTGTGTTTGTTATTGTGTGTATCTACCAGCACTTTCTCGTTTGGTAAGTCACAGCATCTTTGTTTTTTAATATATCTAGTAGATACTACTATATCTAGATTGAGCCTTTGCATTTACCTTATCAGATTTTCTAGATTCCCTACCATATTCAAGATTCTGACATTCCACACCCTGATTCATAGAATGTTATCCTTCCGTTGATTATTCATGCTTTTTCTCATGGTCACCTCCCCCTTGGCAATTCTCTCCCGGAGATCCGAATGGAGGACTAATCCGGAATCTTTTGCCAATGGAGAGATCATCATGACACGTTTTCAATTACAGGCCACATGTCCTGTGCATACACGTTATTTGTCTTTAATGGAGTAGTTTCCATTGCCTTCTGCATCCTCATGGCATTGATCATTGCTGATTCTTCTGCCATTACAGGCAGTTTCCCACCCCAAGTGCAAGAGAGTGCCCTGAACCTCTGTCCACTCCTCTGCCCTCTTTGACAAGGCCATTGGCAGAATGATAGTGACTTCTTATGCCAGAAGTCTTCGGCCATCCTGATTATTAATCAAAATTTAAATGGTGGCAGGTTGCAAACCCTGGACCGAGGGCGTTTTGATTATGAATGAAAGCTGCTACCCCTAGACCACTGGTCCCTGCCTTGTTTAAGCAGTGCTGATTTGCAAGTGCTGGTCTGTGGATGTGGCTGTGTTTGGGATGCAGGTTATTTGTCTTGTGAAGCGATAACTGGTAGACATAAATCTTGCTCAGCTAAATCTTGAACTTCATGTGCATCTATAACTTTAAGCACTTCACTGAGGCTGTGGTTGTGATGCTTTAGAATTTTAGCCCTCAACCTCTGATCTGGTAGATTCTGAATAATCATGATGCATTTCATCCTGATAAGTCTGCTGCAGATGCAACTGAATTTTTGTCTATAGTCATGAACTACAATTCCGCAGTGCATTCTGTAAAGGATTGATCACTACGATGTTGTGTGCAGAAAAATTTATACCATGCAGCATCAACGTGTATTTGACTCCAAAACAAGCCATAGGGCAGGGTTTGGGGTTCACTGAGAGGAAATAATTTCACTGGCAGCTGGTATGTGTAAACTTCTGCACATGAAAAGAAAAAAGCACATCACAATTTTATCTGTGATTTTGTAGTCATTGATGTGTTGATGCAGCTGTGTAGTGTACTCTTCCCATGTTTCCTTCTTCTCATTGAATTGTTGGAAAGGCAGAGGTGGCAGCTGGGCTCTGTCTTAAGCATCTGGCACCTCTTGCTGCTGGGCTACTTGTGCTTTTACAAGGCAAGAGACTGCTGACAGCAGTTTTGTTATTTGTTGACTCTGAAACTGAGCAAGAGCTATTAGACACTTCTCAGCACTTAGAACTTGCTGTCTCTGGCTTGCCATGATAATTATCTCAATTTAAATATTTCAGCTTGTATATTTGACCTCACACACACACACACACACACACACACACACACACACACACACGCACAAAAAAGAATTCAATAGGAAAAAAAGTTCTGTTCTGGTGTCCAAAACTCTTTGTTCCACTAATCCCTTCATCATCACCAATATGTCGTAACTTCCTTTGCACACTTTGTGATTCTTTAGTGGATGCAGTAGTAAGGAACAGATGTGGTTTGCAGACACAGGATTCAGATATTAATTTTCCTAAATCTAATGTCAAATTGCAGTAGTAATCCATAACTTTGTTTGCTGCTGCTGCAGCATGAGTTGATGAGTTGCTAATTGTGGATTTGAATGTTGAAATATATACAGTTACAAAGGATTACAATTCAGTCAGTCTTCAATACAATGACTGTACAGTCTGTAAATGTTACTAAATGGTAAACATCCAAAATGGGCTCTGTGCATCGATGTTTGAACTTAAATAGACTCACTGCTGGAGCTCTGCTGAGGGGATGCTTGCATATAATTGACAGTGGCATACTGCACCCCTCCCTCCCCAAAGTTGAAGTTTTTTGGGGGGGGGGGGGGGGGGGGGAGGTCTTATAATAATTGATAGTGATGAAGCTGGTTGTTTGGCTGTGGCCAGAGCAAACCAACCCGTGTCCTGACATTGCATTTTGTGAGCACCAGGGAAACTGTCCTGGGAAACCAGAAGCAGGATGCATCCAAGGGCACAGGTAGGAGTAATGAGGGTGCTGGTGACTAGCTGACAGTGACAGTGCTGATGTCCAGGGGAGAGGTGACGTGCAATGGTGACGGCACAGATGGGCAGGTGCAGTCTTCCATAGGTTAGATGGCTGTGGGTGGAGGCACCCACAAGTTAAGCTGATTGCAGTGGCCAGACATGGCTATATATCACAGTGGTTGGATGTTATGCAGCGAATAAATCTGGAAGAGTTTGATCTACAGCAGGATCACTGAATTTACAGAGCCATAGCTGATTTTGGTGGTGCTGGTACTTGCTTGTGCTGCTGCAAATAGTATACTGCACTCTGCCTTCTTCTGAGAACAGCATCAGATTCCCATAAATGTGGCTTGCTGAACATTTGATATTGAACTCTGACATTCAGGTGAAACTTCATGGTGAAGTCTGAAGCTGGAACAGAAAGGGAAGGGTGAAGAAAATGCAGCAAGGTCCATTGGCATCTCCCATGCAAATATTCTGCCAGTGAAATGCCAGGAGCAACCTAAGTACAGTATAAATTTGAAAACATCAGGAAGGCATCTTTACATTGATATGAAGATCCAAGTCTTGACATTTGTATTGATGATATGATGTAAGTATTCAGTAGTTGTGTTGATAAAAGAACATTTCTGCAAATTTCATTTGAGGCTTGCCGCCATGAGACCTTGAAAGACAGTCTAGATTTTTAAGGTGGTGTTGCAGTGTTTGTCTGGAGATAATTATGTTATCAAGAAAATGAAAACAAGAAGGCATCATACATGTTATTTGTTCGAGAAATTTTTGAAACAATACAGGTATAGAAGCACTTTCGTAAGGTAGGTACCGATATTCAAACAAGCCGATATGAGTATTCACCGACAAAAATTTTCTTTGTCTCTTCGTTCAATGATGATTGAAAATAGATGTCTGCAATATCAACTTTTGAGAACAACTGCCCTCCCCCTAGACAATCCAAAATATCTTCAATATGTGGGAACAGGTAGGAATCAATGACTGTCTATGAATGTATCATGCATTTGAAATCAGCACAAAAACAAATCTTCCCATTTGGTTTATGAATGATGATGCCCACTGACTTGCTGAAATAATTTTGAAGACAACAACGGATTCTAGTCTTGAATTTCTGCAGTGACATCACTGCGTAATGCATGCAGCACAGGGCGTACACGGAAAAGTTTTGGTATAATGTGAGCATGAAAATCTTCTGCTGCTGGAGTGTGGGAGAGGGGATGTATGCATATTGTTCGCAGCAGTGTAAGTGTTCATGGCAGTGCCCTCATGCTATGGTGGCGGTTATAGGAAAGTGTAATCTACCCCTCCCACACATCATTTGTTGATTGTCTCTGACATCATAATTAATTCTTTTAATAAGCTGTGAGAGGAGTAAGATTTGCAATAACTTTCTTACCTATCTTTTTTTCTCGTACATGGCTCCAGTTCTTCATGTCTAGGGGCTGATTCTTGAAGCTGAAATTTTTGACATTGTAGGTTCTCATGGTTCCAATTGACCTGAATAATGCTGAAGTATTGCCTGAGCAGTTAATTTTATTCTCTCACATTTTTCTATATCACACTGTCTTCACAACTTCCATTTCAAAACTGAAAATTACATTGTTATTGCCAAAAATAAACACACATCTGATCACACCAGAGGCATGCCCACTACTCATCCGTTCTGTAGTACTAACAATATTCCAAAGAGTTTACAAATTTTCTTGACAAATGAATCTCCACCAATTTATATCATTATTTTAAAAATGAATCCAGAAGTAAGCATAATAAATATCATATTGTGCAATTAATAATAGGAATTTTAAGCATACCAAATATATTGTAATTTCAAATGTTTCTAAAAGAAAAGTAATTTTAACTGTACATTCAAAGCTAGGACATATTGATTGTAACAACGAAAATAAAGTAATTTCTTTTTATACATATTAGCCTGAAATATAATACATTGTATACAAAATCATATGCAGTTCTTATAGAAAAACAGTTGAGATAATATTAACCTGTTTTAAAAGTTATAATTATTTGTGGTATTGACTATTTCTGTTGAGGAAAAGTAACGCTAGAGGAAGGTGTCCCTTTACTAAACATGGCAGCCTGACTGTTGGTTTGTATATTTTAAAGTGCAGCTGACCACATGGTGGCTAATACCCCTCTCACCAAGTGTCGTGTCTTCTCTAATAACCATCTGTTCTATACAGGAATTACATCAGATGGTAGCTCAACCAATTTTCAAGTATCATGATTCTTCAAGGAGTTGACTCCACTTCCTCATCCGAATTAACTACTTCATGATACAAAAATGGTTCGTCATTGTTCCATCCTCACACAATATTTATTTGGTCTTTTTTCAGCATAAGTCTTCCCTTTGGAACGGAGTGTCATTGGATGAAATTTGCGTAAACTATTTTTTCCATTTGTTGTTTCCTTTCTTGGCCTGTATCTACTTCATGGAATTTCAGCAAGTTCCGAAAGTTCGTGATTACCTTCAGTTTCTTCCAAATTTCCCCCTTGATGTGAGAAACTATAAAATTCCTCTTCAGTATTAGAATCTTCCCTTTCATTTTGTATTTCGTCTTCAATACTTGGAAATTCTTTCTGTTTCTTATTTTCAGTTGAGCATTTGACATTAAAAAATTCTTTGAATATACAGTCCCTCGCTTCCACAACCGGTTTCATTTCTGGCATCCAGATCTCATACCCGTGGCTGCATAGAGAATATCCTGTAAGAATGCCTGTTCCCGCTCTTGTGGGTAATTTAGAATGATGTATTAATTTGGATACGTGAACAAAAACTTAGCATCCTATCACAGGAAAATCTCTCACATTTGATTTTATATCTGCCCACAATTCATAAGGGATTTTCTCATTGTTGTGGCTATTTGTAACACTATTTCTCATCTATGCTACAGTGTACATCAGCTCAGTCAAGAACTCATTGGTAAACTACTTCCGAACAACTGTAACCTTACCATATCCATTAACATTCTGTTGAGGTATTCAGCTATACCATTTTGCTGCAGTGTGTGTCTCATTGTTATTTCATACCAAATTCCTTCAGACTCGCAGAACTGTGACCATTTGCACAAACGAGATTCTAGGTCATTGTGCGTGCGAATTCTCTTTAAGTGTTTTCTAGTGTGTTTTTCCGTTTGAATCTTCCACTTCTTAAATTCTTCAAATACTTCATCCTTATTTTTTAAGAAATGTACAAATATGTATCTGCTTGCTTCATCCACAATACTTATTAAAATTTGATGAGTATTTAATACCTTTTGGCTCCTACGCTTGGACCATCAATAGGAGACATGAGATAACGGTGAACAAGCACCAAAGTGGTTGTTTGTTTCTTCAAATCTTGTGATACAGTTTTCAGAAACAGTCTTCATGATGACTGACCTGCCAAATACCCATCACAAGGGTTTATTTAACCTTTTTCGCAGTCTAATTCCAGGACTACTTCCTTTATTATTATGTTACTCACTGTATGCTTACTGTGATGATTTTCCAGTGCCACAAGTCTAGTGATTTTGTGTTACGTTCATTATTTATCAATATGTTTATTGATCTGTCAGATGCACATTGCTTTAATTTTTGTATAATATAAATAACCTTTCTGCTGAGTTGTAATGAGCAGTCTTCCAAATCCATCATAGATCTTGCAACCCTCTTTACCAGAAATAATCTTCCAATCATTTTTAGTGAGCTGCCTCACAGACGAGATTGCATGGTCAATCTCAAGCACTAGTAGTGTATTGGTGTATTGTTAGCTATGAATTCTGTAGCTAAACCTTCATTGTCAATTATCTTCACCCTTACTGTACCTTTCCCCATGGCTTCTATTTTTCTGCCCTCAGCTAAGGTTTTGATGTCAGTGAAGATATTTTTATCAACAGATGAAAAATAATTTTCATTTGGAGCCATGTGATGAGTTGCCCTGGAATCTACCATCCAGTTATCACCATTCAATTTAACTGTGCCGCTATCAGCACTGATATTAACAGCACCATTCAATTTAACTGTGCCACAAGCAGCATTCATACTAACAGCGCCCAGTTTCTTTTATTCCTTTTTAAGTATCCTCTTTTAGGACAGTTTCTGGATTTGTGATCGACTTTGTGACAAATAAAACTACTTTACTGTGTTGCTTCTTTCTTTGTTTGTTCCTGTCCTTTGTCGTGTTCCATAGATGCCATTTTTCGGTGTTTTTGATTATTCAAGAACATTGCAGAATGTTTATCTCCATTATATTCATAATGTCTAGCATCTTCTGCAAGTAGACCCTTTTTAATTGTAGCACACTTAAAATCATTATCTGGTAAATTGTACAAAGCTGTAACTACTGATTCCAATTTGTACAGAAATCCACACAGGATAGTCATTGCTAAACCTCTAGCTTCACTTTTGTCACCAGTGTTTTACTAGATCTGTTAAAGTTTTGTTTATCAGTCCTACATAATTTTCCATAGATTCACAATTCTTCATTTTTAGTGAATATAACTTCTATCTCAGTTTCACAGTGTGAAATTTTGTATCCCTTGGGGTGTATGATTTTTAAAATTCTTCCCATACTATTTTTGGATTTTACAAATTTCATATATGCATTTACTGCTCAGCATATTTGGGAAATGCAACTCTTGCTAGAACCTCACCTTGACATGATATATATGCCTTTTTATCAATGACTGACGCATCTTCACCAGATTCCATCCCACCTGTGGCTCAAGTATCGTCCACAAATCAAAATCTGTTAGAGTCATTTTCATTTGACAAGACCAGAAAGTGTAATTCACTCAATTTAGTTTCTCAAGAGTATGTCTGTTTTCCATCATCTCTGTATATTTCACTACTGATTTTACCGATGTGTTCATTTCTGTGAGAGTCACAAACACAACTCGGCATTGCTTAACCTTTTCCAAACGCATCACACTAAAATGGTCAGCCAGTATCAGCAGATATTTCATATTTGTCATACAAATGAATTTGAGATCAGCTAATCGACACTAACATGGTTTTCTAATTTCCTTGTTAGCAGGATTGAGCCTGTAACCATTGTTATAGTAGAATAAAACTTTCCTATTGCACACATTATATTTATTAAAAGAAAAACTGCATTCACCATCAAAGCAGCAACAGGGCAACTTTGTAACATTGATTTGATTGTCTTTCTAAATAATGTTAAAGATAATCCAGTCATGTCACAGAAATGGAATGATTAGAATAAATAAAGGAGCTCTTTTCCACTTGTTCATCTCTTAAAACAACATATTTGTTATAATAGTCTCAGTTGTACATCTTCATAAGTTATTATTAGTTGCAATCACTTACTGATCATCAGTGTCAGATAGCACTGAATGGTATTACAAATCTGGCAGTCATAAGATTATTGATCTTATTTTACAGCTTATGACTGAGTTCTTTTACAAAAAAACGTTACTGTTCGCAGCTTATGATCAACCAAATCTGAAGATAATTATTAAGTGATTGAAACTAGTATTTATTTATGATAACTTGCAACTGAGACTGTAAAAACAAATAATTTTTTTAAAAAAAATACACTGTTGTGGCATCTCTCAAGTCACTATGTTACCTATTACACATCATTATGTACATTGTCGGAGAAGATATATTGCTACTTACCGGAAAGGTAACACACTAAGTTACAGATAAGCATAATTAAAAGACACTTACACATAAGCTTTTGGCCACAGGTTTCATAAAAAAAAGTGAAACACACACTGTTCATTCACACAAGCAAGCACACCTCACACAACTGATCACCTACTCCGACAGCTTGGGCCAGAATGCAACTATCACATAGGATGGAAGCAACAATCTGGAGGGGTTGTGGAAGAGGAAGGGGAAGGGGGAGGTACAGCAGGGGTACGGGTGAGGGAAGAAAGGAGTGCTGTCTGGCAGAGTGTGCAGGAGCTAGAATGCCAACAGGTGTGGTGTCAGGAGGTTCTGGGACAGGGGCAACACATTTTCCACTCCTGTAATTATCCGTGCTTTAACCTGTGGTAACGTATTGCCCCACACCCTGCACTCAACAGTTTCCACCCCCCTCCCCCATCTGACCCCTCCTCCCCATTCAGCCTCCTACACTCTTTATGGCACCCTTTGCCAACGAACCCACCCATCTTTCCCTGCTCTTCTCCTTTTTCACTCCGTTTTCCCCATCTCCCTGCCATACAACCTTGTGACACTGCGCCTGTTAGCATTCTAGTCCCTGCGCACTCTGGCAGACAGTGCTCCTCTCTTCCCACATTCAATACTTCTTCCCCTTCCCACTGCTTCCATCCCACATGATAGTTGCATTCTGGCCTGAACTACTGGAGCTGGAAGTCATGTGTGCATGAGGTGTGCTTGCTCATGTGAATGAATGATGTGTGTTTATGTTTTTCTGGCAAAGGCTGTGGCTGAAGGTTTATGTGTAAGTGTCTTTTAATCGTGCCTGTTTGCAACTTCACAATTGATAAAATATTCCAGGTTATTATGCCGTAGTTGAAGGGAATTCAGTTTAAAACCTGACATTTCATCCCCATCTGCAGAGGACATTTTCAAGAGGGATCATAGCTTTGTTGAATGTCTGATTCACACCCTGGTTCGCTACTGACTACAGCAAAATTCCCCTTCCACAAGCTCCCACGCAGTGGTGTGACATTTCATGTTTTGAATACACAATCCCAATTGGCTGTTGTCGACTGCAGGCATCCGCTGTTATTATCATCATATTGTGGAAGACTGGTACACATTTCTTCAGCACCGGAATCCAAATTTCATTCCAGCATGTACCAGTCTTCCACCATGGGATGATAGTAACACCGGACGGCGACAGTCGACAACGGCCAATTGCGATCGCATATTCAAAACATGTGACGTCACACCACTGCGTGGGAGCTCACGGAAACAGAATTTTGCTGTAGTCATTGGTGAGCCAGGGTGTAAATTGGACATTCAAAAAAAGCTACAATCCCCCTTGAAAATGTCGTCCACGAATGGGGACGAATCTTCGAGTTTTAAAGTGAATTACTTTTGACCACAGCATAGTATCCCATAATATTCTATTAATTGTGACAATTCCGGCTTTGAAAGTTCACATTATACAATTGTTTGCAACTTATCGTCTTATCTTTACAGTAAGTAGCAATCTATCATTTCATACATTGTTGATATTCCTACCTGGAGTTTCCATTGTTTGATTCCTCATTATGTTTGAGCTCAGAATACGTTATACAATCTTACAATGGATGAACGTTATAGATACTGGGTGGTAGTTTTTTGAATCACGTCTGTTACCCTTCTTGTAGACTGGTGTGAGCTGCATTTTCTTCCAGTTACTGGGAAAAGTTTTTTGTTTGAGGCATATTCAGTATGTTATGGCTAAAAGAGGGGCTAAATCAACCAAAAATTCATAGCAGAATCTGATTGTGATTCCACTTAGCGAGCTTTCTTCCATTTTAGCGATTTCAGCTGTTCTCAATGCTGCTGACACTAATATTTATTCCACTCACCTTTCAATGGTGAGTGAATTAAAGTAAGGCAATATTCCTGGATTTTCCTTTGTAAAGGAACATTTGACAATGGAGTTCATCATTTCTGCTTTTGCTTTACTAGTCTCAATTTCAGTTCCTATGTCATCCATCTACATCTACATCTACATTGATACTCCGCAAGCCACCCAACGGTGTGTGGCGGAGGGCACTTTACGTGCCACTGTCATTACCTCCCTTTCCTGTTCCAGTCGCGTATGGTTCGCTGGAAAAACGACTGTCTGAAAGCCTCCGTGCGCGCTCTAATCTCTCTAATTTTACATTCGTGATCTCCTCGGGAGGTATAAGTAGGGGGAAGCAATATATTCGATACCTCATCCAGAAACGCACCCTTTCGAAACCTGGCGAGCAAGCTACACCGCGATGCAGAGCGCCTCTCTTGCAGAGTCTGCCACTTGAGTTTATTAAACATCTCCGTAACGCTATCACGGTTACCAAATAACCCTGTGACGAAACGCGCCGCTCTTCTTTGGATCTTCTCTATCTCCTCCGTCAGACCGATCTGGTACGGATCCCACACTGATGAGCAATACTCAAGTATTGGTCGAACGAGTGTTTTGTAAGCCACCTCCTTTGTTGATGGACTACATTTTCTAAGCACTCTCCCAATGAATCTCAACCTGGTACCCGCCTTACCAACAATTAATTTTATATGATCATTCCACTTCAAATCGTTCCGCACGCATACTCCCAGATATTTTACAGAAGTAACTGCTACCAGTGTTTGTTCCG
Organism: Schistocerca piceifrons; assembly: GCF_021461385.2. Taxonomy (NCBI): domain Eukaryota; kingdom Metazoa; phylum Arthropoda; class Insecta; order Orthoptera; family Acrididae; genus Schistocerca; species Schistocerca piceifrons. The sequence continues at coordinate 405,538,059 of NC_060144.1, read as the reverse complement.
CTATCATATAATCATACAATAAAGGATCCTTCTTTCTATGTATTCGCAATACATTACATTTGTCTATGTTAAGGGTCAGTTGCCACTCCCTGCACCAAGTGCCTATCCGCTGCAGATCTTCCTGCATTTCGCTACAATTTTCTAATGCTGCAACTTCTCTGTATACTACAGCATCATCCGCGAAAAGCCGCATGGAACTTCCGACACTATCTACTAAGTCATTTATATATATTGTGAAAAGCAATGGTCCCATAACATTCCCCTGTGGCACGCCAGAGGTTACTTTAACGTCTGTAGACGTCTCTCCATTGATAACAACATGCTGTGTTCTGTTTGCTAAAAACTCTTCAATCCAGCCACACAGCTGGTCTGATATTCCGTAGGCTCTTACTTTGTTTATCAGGCGACAGTGCGGAACTGTATCGAACGCCTTCCGGAAGTCAAGAAAAATAGCATCTACCTGGGAGCCTGTATCTAATATTTTCTGGGTCTCATGAACAAATAAGGCGAGTTGGGTCTCACACGATCGCTGTTTCCGGAATCCATGTTGATTCCTACATAGTAGATTCTGGGTTTCCAGAAATGACATGATACGCGAGCAAAAAACATGTTCTAAAATTCTACAAGAGATCGACGTAAGAGATATAGGTCTATAGTTTTGCGCATCTGCTCGACGACCCTTCTTGAAGACTGGGACTATTTGCGCTCTTTTCCAATCATTTGGAACCCTCCGTTCCTCTAGAGACTTGCGGTACACGGCTGCTAGAAGGGGGGCAAGTTCTTTCGCGTACTCTGTGTAGAATCGAATTGGTATCCCGTCAGGTCCAGTGGACTTTCCTCTATTGAGTGATTCCAGTTGCTTTTCTATTCCTTGGACACTTATTTCGATGTCAGCCATTTTTTCGTTTGTGCGAGGATTTAGAGAAGGAACTGCAGTGCGGTCTTCCTCTGTGAAACAGCTTTGGAAAAAGGTGTTTAGTATTTCAGCTTTACGCGAGTCATCCTCTGTTTCAATGCCATCATCATCCCGTAGTGTCTGGATATGCTGTTTCGAGCCACTTACTGATTTAACGTAAGACCAGAACTTCCTAGGATTTTCTGTCAAGTCGGTACATAGAATTTTACTTTCGAATTCAATGAACGCTTCACGCATAGCCCTCCTTACGCTAACTTTGACATCGTTTAGCTTCTGTTTGTCTGAGAGGTTTTGGCTGCGTTTAAACTTGGAGTGGAACTCTCTTTGCTTTCGCAGTAGTTTCCTAACTTTGTTGTTGTACCACGATGGGTTTTTCCTGTCCCTCACAGTTTTACTCGGCACGTACCTGTCTAAAACGCATTTTACGATTGCTTTGAACTTTTTCCATAAACACTCAACATTGTCAGTGTCGGAACAGAAATTTTCGTTTTGATCTGTTAGGTAGTCTGAAATCTGCCTTCTATTACTCTTGCTAAACAGATAAACCTTCCTCCCTTTTTTTATATTCCTATTAACTTCCATATTCAGGGATGCTTCAACGGCCTTATGATCACTGATTCCCTGTTCTGTACATACAGAGTCGAAAAGTTCGGGTCTGTTTGTTATCAGTAGGTCCAAGATGTTATTTCCACGAGTTGGTTCTCTGTTTAATTGCTCGAGGTAATTTTCGGATAGTGCACTCAGTATAATGTCACTCAATGCTCTGTCCCTACCACCCGTCCTAAACATCTGAGTGTCCCAGTCTATATCTGGTAAATGGAAATCTCCACCTAAGACTATAACATGCTGAGAAAATTTATGTGAAATGTATTCCAAATTTTCTCTCAGTTGTTCTGCCACTAATGCTGCTGAGTCGGGAGGTCGGTAAAAGGAGCCAGTTATTAACCTAGTTCGGTTGTTTAGTGTAACCTCCACCCATAATAATTCACAGGAACTATCCACTTCTACTTCACTACAGGATAAACTACTACTAACAGCGACGAACACTCCACCACCGGTTGCATGCAATCTATCCTTTCTAAACACCGTCTGTACCTTTGTAAAAATTTCGGCAGAATTTATCTCTGGCTTAAGCCAGCTTTCTGTACCTATAACGATTTCAGCTTCGGTGCTTTCTATCAGCGCTTGAAGTTCCGGTACTTTACCAACGCAGCTTCGACAGTTGACAATTACAATACCGATTGCTGCTTGGTCCCCGCATGTCCTGACTTTGCCCCGCACCCGCTGAGGCTGTTGCCCTTTCTGTACTTGCCCAAGGCCATCTAACCTAAAAAACCGCCCAGCCCACGCCACACAACCCCTGCTACCCGTGTAGCCGCTTGTTGCGTGTAGTGGACTCCTGATCTATCCAGCGGAACCCAAAACCCCACCACCCTATGGCGCAAGTCGAGGAATCTGCAGCCCACACGGTCGCAGAACCGTCTCAGCCTCTGATTCAGACCCTCAACTCGGCTCTGTACCAAAGGTCCGCAGTCAGTCCTGTCAACGATGCTGCAGATGGTGAGCTCTGCTTTCATCCCGCTAGCGAGACTGGCAGTCTTCACCAAATCAGATAGCCGCCGGAAGCCAGAGAGGATTTCCTCCGATCCATAGCGACACACATCATTGGTGCCGACATGAGCGACCACCTGCAGATGGGTGCACCCTGTACCCTTCATAGCATCCGGAAGGACCCTTTCTACATCTGGAATGACTCCCCCCGGTATGCACACGGAGTGCACATTGGTTTTCTTCCCCTCTCTTGCTGCCATTTCCCTAAGGGGCCCCATTACGCGCCTGACGTTGGAGCTCCCAACTACCAGTAAGCCCACCCTCTGCAACTGCCCGGATCTTGCAGACTGAGGGGCAACCTCTGGAACAGGACAAGCAGCCGTGTCAGGCCAAAGATCAGTATCAGCCTGAGACAGAGCCTGAAACCGGTTCGTCAGACAAACTGGAGAGGCTTTCCGTTCAGCCCTCCGGAATGTCTTTCGCCCCCTGCCACACCTTGAAACGACCTCCCACTCTACCACAGGTGAGGGATCAGCCTCAATGTGGGCAGTATCCCGGGCAGCCACAGTCGTAGTCCGATCGGGGGATGCGTGGGACGAGCTGGCCGTCCCCGACAAACCCCCATCCGGACCCCCACAGTGATGCCCATTGGCAACAGCCTCAAGCTGTGTGACCGAAGCCAACACTGCCTGAAGCTGGGAGCGAAGGGATGCCAACTCAGCCTGCATCCGAACACAGCAGTTGCAGTCCCTATCCATGCTAAAAACTGTTTTGCAAAGAACGTCTGAACTAATTTACAGAGAGCGCAAACAAATCGACAAAATTTAAACGGTTATTAAAATACAAGATTGCCTAGTAAATGCAGTAATGCTGCTACTATAATAGGCCCGAAATTTATGAATTAAACAATGCAAGTACCAAAAACACGCAAAGAAATTAAGAATTAAACTATGTAACAAATGAGTGAGCTAGGAGTATACGACTTGCTGCTCAGCTGCTTATCCAACGGCGGCAGGGAGCACACTGACTGTGACCAACCGACACTGGCCGTTCAAAACAAAAACAGTAGACAAACGACTACGCGAATTTACACTATTCAGGTACTAAAACGCGATGCTACAACTCTCAAATACTATAATACGCCCGAAATTTATGAATTAAACAATGCAAGTACCAAAAACACGCACAGAAATTAAGAATTAAACTATGTAACAAACGAGTGAGCTAGGAGTATACGACTTGCTGCTCAGCTGCTTATCCAACGGCGGCAGGGAGCACACTGAGTGTCGGAACACTAACTTTAGCATTACTGACTGCCGTTAAATGTGTTCAGAATTTTTGTACGGTTTATGAGAGGTCTGTTGATTGGTAAATAAATAAATAAATAAATAATAAATGGTTTATCTGTCCATAATAACTTAACAGTCATGGATATAGTCAGTTTACAAACACAAGAACATTAAAAAAGTTTAGAAGTAAAGGTAAATTATACACAATAACATTAAAAATCCTTGATGGAGTACAAACATTTATCAATTAACAGTTGCTTTAATTTTGTCTTAAATATGTTTCCTTTTAACAATTTTATATTATTTGGCATTCTATTATAAAGATGTCTTCCAGCAGAAAATGGACTATGATCTGTTGCTCTTTTTATTACTAAGTTTTATGTGTTAATCCTCTCTTTTCCTTTATTATAATTATTGTTTTCACTATTGATTCTGTTTTATCAGCTCAGTTGGCAATGTGAATACAGATGGATAGGATTTGCTTACCTCTTGAGAGCTTGTGTGTATATGTAACAGGGCCCACAGGTGTAAGTAACTTACACACTCTGTTTTAGATGGTGACAGCCAATCCAGCTTCATCAGCAGTTTAAAACTTGAAGTTGTTTTGAGTCACCCACTGGCAAGCAATGCCTTTGAGTCTTCATTCACTATGTTGCACTCACATCAGTTGGTTCTCCTACATTGAGGAGTACATGGAACAATGCCCATGTTACAATCACCACATTCAAGAGTTTTCATTCCTTTTCAAGACATATGCCATTACATTAAGGGTTCAAAAGGCAACACATTAGTAATTTACAACTGCCTAACTCCACAAAATGATGCAATGATCTCCCCACCAAGCTATTAATTGGAGATAACTACTGGAACATTGTTAAAGACACTGCTTCGAAACATGCACCTCGCTGGCTTTACTGCCTTCAAAATTCAGCTGAATCCAAAGCAGAAACCTCCCAAGGGTTTCAAGTAAATAATGCTGTTTTTACCCTGATCACCGTGTGATTCAATCAATGATTTGACAATGAATTCTGGATTTACAGTTAATAGTAATATCTGATGATCAGGATCAGTCAGGGAATGTGAAGGATTCAGCACTTCATGAGGAACTTTGCACTTACCATCCTATCAAGGATCAGTGAAGAGTTGTCCATCTCCCAAAAAATTCTGCAGTTGTTTTTCCAAATAATATCTTGTAGTGCTGATAAACACTTTGTTATTTTGCAGAGGCACCTTGGAGATATGAATGTCAAATTGCATCCAAAAATATGTCAAACTGACTCACACACCCCTCCCCCCTCCAAAAAAAAGAAAAATCTTCGTCAAATAGTGATAAAAAGAGACATGGAAGCAAGTCATATTCAGTACATCCTTGTACTAAAAGGGCTCTCCCTCACTTAATGATGTCTTTGAAATAGGGCCCAAAAATTCTTCCTAACGTAACTGCAGTACTTGTGTCTTTTCAAATGCAATATTTTGCTATTGGTGCCAATATTACCCAGGCCTTTTGGCAGTTACATCTCCATTCAGGTGACAGAGACTTGACGAGGTTTTTCTGATGATGACATGATCATAGATCATATAAAGCTATCAGAATGCGAAGAACAACTACTTACTGATTCAAAAGACTTGCCTTTGGGCTTAAATGTAGTTTGTTCTGACTTTGAGCAGCACTGAGGGAACTGGCAGTCACGTACCATGTGCTGTTTTCCACAATTCCCTTATTAGACTATAACACATGTATGACTTTACAGTGGGCACTGCAGTAGTAAATGGAGTGACAACCCTTTACTACGAACTGATCTCACTCATGAGTCAAATTCAGCTGTCTACATTGAAATGGGCAATGAACTCTCAGCATCTAATTGGAATATGGAAATTGGAAGGCCGAGGGAGATCACAAAAACTTTGCACATGTTAAGAGCTCAGTGGAATAAAGTAGATGACACGTTTTGTATGGATCAAAAGAAAACCGTTTACGTTTTGTGTGGATCAGCATGAAACCATTTATAAAATATCATAGATAGTAACCACGAAGAGAAGCTTGTTACAGGCAATTGCTAGTTTTTATGAACCCTTGGGATTATATATATATAAGGAGAGGGAAAGACGAAAGGATGTGGGTTTTAAGGGAGAGGGTAAGAAGTCCTTCCAATCCTGGGAGCGGAAAGACTTACCTTAGGGTGAAAAAAGGACAGGTATACACTCGCGCACACACACACACACACACACACACACACACACACACACACATATATATCCATCAGCACATACACAGACACAAGTTGCGAAAGCTTGAATTTTGTGTGTATGTTTGTGTTTGTTTGTGTGTCTATTGACCTGCCAGCGCTTTTGTTTGGTAAGTCTCATCATCTTTGGTTTTAGATATATTTTTCCCACGTGGAATGTTTCCCTCTATTATAAACACACAAACACACACACAAAATTTCGAGCTTTCGCAACCCCGGTTGCTTCGTCAGGAAAGAGGGAAGGAGAGGGAAAGATGAAAGGATGTGGGTTTTAAGAGAGAGGGTAAGGAGTCATTCCAATCCCGGGAGTGGAAAGACTTACCTTAGGGGGAAAAAAGGACAGGTATACACTCGCACACACACACACACATATCCATCCACACATATACAGACACAAGCAGACATATTATATTTTTTTATTGTGCCTATCTACCAGCACTTTCCCATTTGGTAAGTCATGGAATCTCTGTTTTTAGTACATTTTTCCCATGTGGAATGTTTCTTTCTATTATATATATATATATACACGGTGTTTCAAAAATGACCGGTATATTTGAAACGGCAATAAAAACTAAACGAGCAGCGATAGAAATACACCGTTTGTTGCAATATGCTTGGGACAACAGTACATTTTCAGGCGGACAAACTTTCGAAATTACAGTAGTTACAATTTTCAACAACAGATGGCGCTGCAAGTGATGTGAAAGATATAGAAGACAACGCAGTCTGTGGGTGCGCCATTCTGTACATCGTCTTTCTGCTGTAAGCGTGTGCTGTTCACAACATGCAAGTGTGCTGTAGACAACATGGTTTATTCCTTAGAACAGAGGATTTTTCTGGTGTTGGAATTCCACCGCCTAGAACACAGTGTTGTTCCAACAAGACGAAGTTTTCAACGGAGGTTTAATGTAACCAAAGGACCGAAAAGCGATACAATAAAGGATCTGTTTGAAAAATTTCAACAGACTGGGAACGTGACGAATGAACGTGCTGAAAAGGTAGGGCGACCGCGTACGGCAACCACAGAGGGCAACGCGCAGCTAGTGCAGCAGGTGATCCAACAGCGGCCTCGGGTTTCCGTTCGCCGTGTTGCAGCTGCGGTCCAAATGACGCCAACGTCCACGTATCGTCTTATGCGCCAGAGTTTACACCTCTATCCATACAAAATTCATCCGCGGTAACCCCTCAGCGCCGCTACCATTGCTGCACGAGAGACATTCGCTAACGATATAGTGCACAGGATTGATGACGGCGATATGCATGTGGGCAGCATTTGGTTTACTGACGAAGCTTATTTTTAACTGGACGGCTTCGTCAATAAACAGAACTGGCGCATATGGGGAACCGAAAAGCCCCATGTTGCAGTCCCATCGTCCCTGCATCCTCAAAAAGTACTGGTCTGGGCCGCCATTTCTTCCAAAGGAATCATTGGCCCATTTTTCAGATCCGAAACGATTACTGCATCACGCTATCTGGACATTCTTCGTGAATTTGTGGCAGTACAAACTGCCTTAGACGACACTGCGAACACCTCATGGTTTATGCAAGATGGTGCCCGGCCCCATCGCACGGCCGACGTCTTTAATTTCCTGAATGAATATTTCGATGATCGTGTGATTGCTTTGGGCTATCCGAAACATACAGGAGGCGGCGTGGATTGGCCTCCCTATTCGCCAGACATGAACCCCTGTGACTTCTTTCTGTGGGGACACTTGAAAGACCAGGTGTACTGCCAGAATCCAGAAACAATTGAACAGCTGAAGCAGTACATCTCATCTGCGTGTGAAGCCATTACGCCAGACACGTTGTCAAAGGTTTTGGGTAATTTCATTCAGAGACTACGCCATATTATTGCTACGCATGGTGGATATGTGGAAAATATCGTACTATAGAGTTTCCCAGACCGCAGCGCCATCTGTTGTTGAAAATTGTAACTACTGTAATTTCGAAAGTTTGTCTGCCTGAAAATGTACTGTTGTCCCAAGCATATTGCAACAAACGGTGTATTTCTGTCGCTGCTCGTTTAGTTTTTACTGCCGTTTCAAATATACCGGTCATTTTTGAAACACCCTGTATAAAAACAAAGATGATGTGACTTACCAAATGAAAGTGCTGGCAGGTCAACAGACACACAAACAAACACAAACATACACACAAAATTCAAGCTTTCACAACAAACTGTTGCCTCATCAGGAAAGAGGGAAGGAGAGGGAAAGATGAAAGGAAATGGGTTTTAATGGAAAGGGTGAGGGGTCATTCCAATCCCGGGAGCGGAAAGACTTACCCTAGGGGGAAAAAAGGACGGGTATACACTCGCACACACACACATATCTATCCACACATATACAGACACAAGCAGACATATTAAAAGGCAAAGATTTTGGGCAGAGATGTCAGTCGAGGCGGAAGTGCAGAGGCAAAGATGTTGTTGAATGACAGGTGAGGTATGAGTGGCGGCAACTTGAAATTAGCGGAGATTGAGGCCTGGTGGATAACGGGAAGAGAGGATATATTGAAGAGCAAGTTCCCATCTCCGGAGTTCGGATAGGTTGGTGTTAGTGGGAAGTATCCAGATAACCCAGACGGTGTAACACTGTGCCAAGATGTGCTGGCCGTGCACCAAGGCATGTTTAGCCACAGGGTGATCCTCATTACCAACGAACACTGTGTGCCTGTGTCCATTCATGCGAATGGACAGTTTGTTGCTGGTCATTCCCACATAGAATGCGTCACAGTGAAGGCAGGTCAGTTGGTAAATCACGTTGGTGCTTTCACACGTGGCTCTGCCTTTGATCATGTACACCTTCCGGGTTACAGGACTGGAGTAGGTGGTGGTGGGAGGGTCCATGGGACAGGTTTTACACCGGGGGCAGTTACAAGGGTAGGAGCCAAAGGGTAGGGAAGAAGGTCTGGGGATTTCATAGGGATGAACTAAGAGGTTACGAAGGTTAGGTGGACGGCGGAAAGACACTCTTGGTGGAGTGGGGAGGATTTCATGAAGGATGGATCTCATTTCAGGGCAGGATTTGAGGAAGTCGTATGCCTGCTGGAGAGCCACATTCAGAGTCTGATCCAGTCCCGGAAAGTATCCTGTCACAAGTGGGGCACTTTTGGGGTTCTTCTGTGGGAGGTTCTGGGTTTGAGGAGATGAGGAAGTGGCTCTGGTTATTTGTTTCTGTACCAGGTCGGGAGGGTAGTTGCGGGATGCGAAAGCTGTTTTCAGGTTGTTGGTGTAATGGTTCAGGGATTCCGGACTGGAGCAGATTCGTTTGCCACGAAGACCTAGGCTGTAGGGAAGGGACCGTTTGATGTGGAATGGGTGGCAGCTGTCATAATGGAGGGACTGTTGCTTGTTGGTGGGTTTGATGTGCACGGATGTGTGAAGCTGGCCATTGGACAGGTGGAGGTCAACGTCAAGGAAAGTGGCATGGGATTTGGAGTAGGACCAGGTGAATCTGATGGAACCAAAGGAGTTGAGGTTGGAGAGGAAATTCTGGAATTCTTCTTCACTGTGAGTCCAGATCATGAAGATGCCATCAATAAATCTGTACCAAACTTTGGGTTGGCAGGCCTGGGTAACCAAGAAGGCTTCCTCTAAGCGACCCATGAATAGGTTGGCGTACGATGGGGCCATCCTGGTGCCCATGGCTGTTCCCTTTAATTGTTGGTATGTCTGGCCTTCGAAAGTGAAGAAGTTGTGGGTCAGGATGAAGCTGGCTAAGGTAATGAGGAAAGAGGTTTTAGGTAGGGTGGCAGGTGATCGGCGTGAAAGGAAGTGATCCATCGCAGTGAGGCCCTGGACGTGAGGGATATTTGTGTATAGGGAAGTGGCATCAATGGTTACAAGGATGGTTTCCGGGGGTAACAGATTGGGTAAGGATTCCAGGCGTTCGAGAAAGTGGTTGGTGTCTTTGATGAAGGATGGGAGACTGCATGTAATGGGTTGAAGGTGTTGATCTACGTAGGCAGAGATACGTTCTGTGGGGGCTTGGTAACCAGCTACAATGGGGCGGCCGGGATGATTGGGTTTGTGAATTTTAGGAAGAAGGTAGGAGGTAGGGGTGCGGGGTGTCGGTGGGGTCAGTAGGTTGATGGAGTCAGGTGAAAGGTTTTGTAGGGGGTTTAAGGTTCTGAGGATTCCTTGAAGCTCCGCCTGGACATCAGGAATGGGATTGTCTTGGCAAACTTTGTATGTGGTGTTGTCTGAAAGCTGACGCAGTCCCTCAACCACATACTCCTGACGATCAAGTACCACGGTCGTGGAACCCTTGTCCGCTGGAAGAATGACGATGGATCGGTCAGCCTTCAGATCACGGATAGCCTGGGCTTCAGTAGTGGTGATGTTGGGAGTAGGATTAAGGTTTTTTAAGAAGGATTGGGAGGCAAGGCTGGAAGTGAGAAATTCCTGGAAGGTTTGGAGAGGGTGATTTTGAGGAAGAGGAGGTGGGTCCCGCTGTGACGGAGGATGGAACTGTTCCAGGCAGGGTTCAATTTGGATAGTGTCTTGGGGAGTTGGATCATTAGGAGTAGGAGTAGGATCATTTTTCTTTGTGGCAAAGTGATATTTCCGGCAGAGAGTACGAGTGTAGGACAGTAAATCTTTGACGAGGGCTGTTTGGTTGAATCTGGGAGTGGGGCTGAAGGTGAGGCCTTTGGATAGGACAGAGGTTTTGGATTGGGAGAGAGGTTTGGAGGAAAGGTTAACTACTGAATTAGGGTGTTGTGGTTCCAGATCGTGTTGATTGGAATTTTGAGGGTTTGGAGGGAGTGGAGCTGGAAGTGGGAGATTGAGTAGATGGGAGAGACTGGGTTTGTGTGCAATGAGAGGAGGTTGAGGTTTGCGGGGAAGGTTGTGTAGGGTGAGTGAGTTGCCTTTCCGGAGGTGGGAAACCAGGAGATTGGATAGTTGTTTGAGGTGAAGGGTGGCATGCTGTTCTAATTTGTGGTTGGCCTGTAGGAGGATGCTCTGAACAGCCGGTGTGGATGTGGGAGAGGAAAGATTGAGGACTTTTATTAAGGATAGGAGTTGACGGGTGTGTTCATTGGCTGAGTTGATGTGTAGGAGAAGGATTAGGTGGGTGAGGGCAATGGATTGTTCAGTTTGGAACTGGTATAGGGACTGATGGAAAGAAGGGTTGCAGCCAGAGATGGGAACTTTAAGTGTGAGGCCTTTGGGTGTAATGCCAAATGTCAGACAAGCCTGAGAAAATAAAATATGCGAGCGTAATCTGGCTAGGGTGAAGGCATGTTTGCGGAGGGAATGTAAATAAAACTTAATGGGGTCGTTTTTGGGGTGTTGTGAGGGTGACATGGTATTAGAAGGTGGAAAGTGTAACATGAGGCCGAAATGAAAATCAAAATAAAAATATATGGGGAGGGATAAAGGTGGACTGGAAAGTAACTGGAGATCTGCTGTGAAAAAAGGCGAAAAAGTGTTGGTTAAAGCTGGGCTATGTTGATCCTGTGGTGAACTTGGGTTGGTAGACAACGATATGCACAAAGGTTAGGTGGTTGTGTTTCCACCAAAACACGTTAAAGGATGGAGAAATTAGGGAAAATTTCGAAAAAACTGCATGTAAATGTATTAAAAGGAGTGGTTTTGTGGTGGCAGATTATGAAAATGAGGCTAACAATTGTCTGGTGCAGAAATAATGACGTTAAAACCTGTGGGAAGCGGCTAAAAATTATCAGTGATGTGGGAAAAACGGAAATGGAAATAAAGTGAAAGTTATCAGGACTAGCCGAAATGGTTGTTAAGTAGGTGAAAGGACCTGTTTGTGAACCAGAAACGGTGAATTTTATAGTAGCGGTAGTGTTGAAAGCGGAAAAAAAAATTTTTTTTTGGTTATGGTTTGGAAGTGGGTGATGCATTATTGAGTATATATAGGCAGGATAAAATTGTATAGTAGATTACGGTAAAAAGGAGAAGGTGAATACAAAGTGAAACTACTGGCAAAAACGGAAAGAGAAAATAAGACGACAGAAAAGATTTCGAAATGCAACAGTGACAATAACAAACGTAATTGTTGGGTTCAAATTAATGATATGAATATAATAGAGGGAAACATTCCACGTGGGAAAAATATATCTAAAAACAAAGATGATGTGACTTACCAAACGAAAGCACTGGCACGTTGATAGACACACAAACAAACACAAATATACACACAAAATTCTAGCTTTCGCAACCAACGGTTGCTTCGTCAGGAAAGAGGGAAGGAGAGGGAAAGACGAAAGGATGTGGGTTTTAAAGGAGAGGGTAAGGAGTCATTCCAGTCCCGGGAGCAGAAAGACTTACCTTAGGGGGAAAAAAGGATGGGTATACACTCGCGCACGCACACACACACACACACACACACACACACACACACACACGCACACACACACACACACATATCCATCCACACGTATACAGACACAAGCAGACATATTAAAAGGCAAAGAGTTTGGGCAGAGATGTCAGTCGAGGCGGAAGTGCAGAGGCAAAGATGTTGTTGAATGACAGGTGAGGTATGAGTGGCGGCAACTTGCACCAAAACGAAGTGTTTTTAAGAAACATGGGTTTCATGGTAGTAGTTTTTCGAATAAAGGGAAACATTGTGTTCAACATGTGGTGTGTGAAGTTACAGACAATGAAGTACAGAAAAATTCATCAGTATCTAGAGAAACACCCATTTGTGCTTCAGAGATTAAAATAGAACTTTGTGAAACACAGTTTTCTCAAAACGAAAGTGTTTCTCAAAACGAAAGTGATGTAAATGGTAGGTTAGGTTATACTGATAGATTTACACATCCTAAAAGGGGTGTTAGGTGAATGTGTGTGTTGTAAAATATGTGGAGGGCCAGTTAGTTTACATGAAGATGTGAGGAATCAAATGGTCTAGCCAGGAAACTTATCATTAATTGTGCCAGTTGTAAATATACTCATTCATTTAGGAATTCTGATAAGTGTAAAGATAATTATTTTGAAGTAAATGTTGGGTGGTTTTATGGATTGAGAGCTATTGGCAAAGGACACACTGCAGCAGAAACAATGTGTGCTGTGATGAATATGCTACGCCCGCCTTGTAAAATCGACAAGTATGCAGGATTTATTGGAGCTGCTGTGAAATCTGCTGCATGGGAGACAATGAAGGGTGCTGCAAATGAAGCTGTTGAAACAAATGATGGTATAACTGATGTACCAGCAGCTTTTGATGGCACTTCGCAGAAGCGTGGCTGAAGTTCTGAGAAGTCTGTTGCTACGGTGACCAGTGTGGATACTGGAAAGGTACTAGACTTCCAGATTTTAACCAAACATTGTTATAAGTGAAAATCAGAGAATGAAGAAGGGCATATCTAGGACAGAAATTATGAAAGGACAAGTGATGGTACGGAGGCCTCTACAGCTATTGAAATTTTTAGTCAATCTGTGAACAAAAGGGGAGTGTGTTACAATAAGTTCTGTAGGTGACAGAGACTCAAATGCATATGACAGTGTAGTAGCCGCTCAGCCTTAAGGTGAGAAGATTATCACAAAATTGGAATGTGTTGGTCATGTCCAGAAGAGGATGGGCACCAGGTTGAGGAAGTTGAAACAAAGTTTGAGAGACAAGAAACTTTCTGATGATAAAACCATAAGAGGCAGGCTGACAGACAAAATGATTGATGAACTACAGCAGTATTATGGGATAGCCATTACAAATAATACGCAGGATTTGTTGAAAATGAAAAAGGCAGTATGGGCTACTGTCTTTCACAGACTGTCAACTGATGGAAAACCAGTACACCACCTTTGCCCTCCTGGACCTGATTCATGGTGCAATTACTGCAATGGCTAGAACTCAAACAGTTCATACAGCCATAAACATTCCATCCCAGCAGTAGTCATGGATATCATAAAACCTATTTGCAGAGACCTGGCAAATCCTGAATTACTGAAGACGTGTCTGCATGGTCAGACTCAAAATCACAATGAGTCGTTCAATAATCTTATATGGACTCACTTACCAAAAATGTTTTTGTTGTAATGAAGACACTAAAGTGATGGGTCAGTGATGCTGGTATTGCTTTTAATGATGGCAACATTGGTAGGGTGAAAGTGCTACTGCATATAGGAATTAACCCTGGAGCAAACTGCATCAGAAAACTTGAACGGATGGACAAGGTTCGCATTGATAAAGCAGAGTATGCAGCACAGTTGGCCACTAAGGAGACCAGAAAGAAGAAAAAACTTGAAAAAAGATCAAAAGGATGGTATACAGTATGGTGCAGGATGCTTCTGAGTGACTAAAAATAAAAAATTAACCATGTATTAAGTGAGTTACAGTCTTTCGAAACATTAGAAGCTGCTTCTGAAAATTTACATTTTCTGTTGCATTTTTCCCTAAATCTCAGAAACCACTTCAAGTAGAGTATTCAAATTTTCAGGGAGTAATTAACATACATATCGTGAGTCTACTGAATTAATAGAAGAACATAATGTTATGTATAATTAAAATTATTTAGGATAACATACAAAAAAGTACACAGAATTTTAACCATGTAATTAAAAAATTGTGTTTCCGAAAGCAGTGGCTGAAATGCAATTATTATAGTTCAGTAGACTCAGAACATAAAGCGTAATGTCCTGTAAAAGTTGCATGTCAGTGGCTACAGTGGTTCCTGAAATACAGGGAAGCCAATTCACTAAAACATTGTTGGGATAGGGCGTTCCAACTCCCCGTAAGATCCTTTGCTACTTGGACTAGGGTGGGATGAACTTCTGCCTCAGCATCTTGCCACTCAGTAGCACATTTGGGTGTCTTATCTTCCAAGCCCATCATACATTTATGTATCATGGTGAATCAAACCTTTGAAGAGGGTAGCATTTCCACCCATGCGTTTTGTGATGCTTCCGAGCAAGCATATGGTGCAATCTTGTCTGTCAGGTGGACTGTAAATAGTGAGTCTCACGTTCACTGGATTTGTAGCAAAAGCATACCAACACCCTTGCAACAGCTGACAGCATTAATGAGGGTGAGACTTCCACATTGCTGCTGCAGGGCTACCAACATAGACATAAGTAGGGCGACACTTTGGACCAACTCCATAGAGACATTTGCTTGGGTAAGGGGTAGTTCCAATACTTAAGGGGTAGTTCCAATACTTAGAAAATTTTTGCATGCAAAAAGCTCACAGAAATTTACAAGCAAACTTACCCATCCCAGTGGAGATAATGCCCAGGTAGAGACAGTCCTGCAGATCCAGGTAGAGACAGTCCTGCAGATTATCTGTCAAGAAGAAAAATGTCTCACAATTACATACAATGGACATATGGTGGCTTGGACTGCTTTGGCTCTTACAACAGCTCTGTCATTGGCCAAATGAATATGACAAGTATATCACACCTGTTTCTTTACCAGAAACTAAAAAATCATGTCTAGATTCACAATTTTTCTCTACTGGGACACCCCAGACACCAATAAATACTGGAAGATTTAGTTCCTACTGGAAATGGTTGCAAGTCACTGCCCACATTCTCCAGTTGAAAAGGAAAGATATTGACCAGGTGAATTTTCATGGTGAATTTACAACAGCAGAAATGGCAGCAGCTCAGCATTATTGAGTGAAGACAGAATGTCCAATCAAAATACCTTTCAACCATCTAAGTTTCCAGATTGTTATTTTGTTGAGCAATAAGTTTCAGCAATATATTACACCATAATAAGGCCTCCCATTCGGATCTCCGGGCGGGTAGGTTGCAGAGGTACTGGGAGATGAAGAAGCTTGCACAGGATAGAGTAGCATGGAGAGCTGCATCAAACCAGTCTCAGGACTGAAGACCACAACAACACAACAACAAGGCCTCCTAACTGACATGTAGGAAGATTCCCACCACTGGTCCAGTCAAAATAGGGGCTAGCACTCAATGACTGGTATCTGTAGATCTTTGCCCCAGCAATCACTTCAATCATCAACTGCCTGCCAAATTAACCATTAAAGAATCACATCCACTTTGCCTAGATGGAAACCCTCACTGAATGAGGCTTTTAATACTACATACTCACATCTGTTTACATCATCTTGGAGTTAGAATCATGCTTTCTGAGTTTCATTCCTCATTCTTGGTACTAGGCATGTGATGATCAAATCAATTAGTGTGTCAAAAATCTTCAGATGCCAGTCAATGACCCTTATTTTGGCTGGTCTAGAGGTGGGAATCTTCCTGCACGTTGGTCAGGGGGCCTGAAGGTGGAATAATATATCACCAAAACTGGTTGCTCAATAAAATAACAATATGGAAATTTAGACAGCTGAAAGGCGTTTTGGTTCAATGTTCTGTACTGAACAGCTGAGGTCTTGCAACTATCTGTACAAAGAAAAACGAAATCAGGGCTTTAGAGAAAAAAATGTCATTACCCAATGCACCAAAAATAAAGTCTTAATCCTGTTTTGAAGAGGAGCTGCTGCATCTAAGTGATAAGCATTACGCCAAATTAACCATTGAAGAATTAAATTCACTTATCCTAGATAAGAACAATCACTTTGTGAGGCCTTTAATACTGCATACTCACATCTGTTTACGTCATCTTGGGGTTAGAATCATGCTTTCTGAGCTTTGTTCCTTCTTCTGGATACTAGACACCCATTGTGCCATAAACAAGGTTGCTCATCACTCACTCCCATGTAAAATAGCATGCAGAATTGCTGGTCAAGGGATAGAAACACCACTGCCAGCCAACTGGGCAACAACTGCACAGACCCTCCCAAAATGATGGCATTGATGTTACAAGATCAATGTAAGCCAAAATAGGAAGTGCATCGAATAAGGGAAAGACAACAAGTTATCTATAGAGAATTAGGCGTGGGGCATGGAAAAGTGTAATAGGAAACACTTAATACTAGGTTTCGAGTTCTTGCTCTTTTTCTGGTAAGAGTACACACATTCACACACATAACTAAGTATATGGGCTGGCACAATTGTGGTAGCCAGTGAGAAGCAACACACTGAAGGCCACATGGGGATGTGAATTGAGAGGAGGTGGCAGGGCAGAGGAAGGGGAAACTGTTGGGTAGAGGGTGCTATGACAGTGGGTTACCTGAAATTGAGGCCAGGACGATTTGTGGGAGCAGAAGATGTGTTGTAAAGAGGGTGCTGAGACAGTAGATTACATGAAATTGAGGCCAGGACGAGTATGGGAGCAGAGGATGTGTTGTAAGGATAATTTCCTCTGCATAGTTCAGAAAAGCTGATGGTGGAGGGAAGGATCCCCAGGTGACTCAAGTTATGAAACAGCCATTGAAATTGAGCTGTTGAGCTTAGCTGCATGTTGTGCCACTGGGTGGTACACTTTGTTCTTGACAACAGTGTGGCACTGGCCATTCATCCTCGTAGATGGCTGGTTGGTACTCATACCAATATAAAAGCCTTTGAAGTGTTTCCACAGAGTTGGTATATGACATGGCTGCTTACTCATGTGGCCCGGCCTGTGATAGGGTAAGATAAGCCTGTGATGTACCTGGAGTAGGAAGTGCTGGGGGGGCTGGACTGGGCTGGTCATGCTCCTTTGTCTGCGACAGAGATATGATCCCTGTGGCAAAAAGGGATTGGGAGTGGGAGGGGCATAGGGATGGACTAAGATTTTATATAGGTTGAGTGGGTGGTGGAACACCACTTTAGGAGGGGTGTGAAGGATCTCAGGTAGGATGGCCTCATTTCAGGGCAGGACAAGAAATAATCAAAGCTCCAGCTTGTCAAAGGATAACTCAGAAAACTAGCAAGTTTCGTCTTTTGTGCGTATGCCTATCAACAGCTCGATGCTTCTTCTTTTTGGTGAGTAGTCTCCTTTAATCAAAAATGGTTCAAATGGCTCTGAGCACTATGATACTTAACATCTGTGGTCATCAGTCCCCTAGAACTTAGAACTACTTAAACCTAACTAACCTAAGGACATCACACACATCCATGCCCGAGGCAGGATTCAAACCTGTGACCGTAGCGGTCACGCAGTTCCAGACTGAAGCGCCTAGAGCCACACTGGCCAGCTCCTTTAATCCTAAAGTATTTACAGACTACGAAGCACCATAACTAAATGCTATATTGTACTGTTCACCCATGTTGTGTCTAGCACCATTCACATAGAGGTAATTCATAACACAACAACAGATTGATTTTTGTTGGCATTACAAATATTTATTGCCAGGTGTGGCATCCACGCATCATCTACAGTAACAGTGCCCACACATTCCAACAAGCCAACATAGAGATATAATGCATCTGTGGACAGTCACCTCTGCTGATAAGAACCACCAATATTGTACACAATAAGGCATAATGTAGTATTTTATAACTTAGTGTCCAGCTTGGCTGAGGATGGTGGGAGAGAATGGTTGGTTCAACCGAAATATGTCTCCAAAAAGTGCTCAGACATTCGAGCAAGGATAAGAAAGGGCTAGAGACTGTGCTCGTGAATACTGAAATCGCTGTCAACTTGAGGCCGATCTCCCAAAATGAAAGTGAATCGCACTCTCCAGCAATGTTCCTCATGGGAGACAGACTCACAACATTGCCAACAGGACACAAGTGACCATTGTAACTGAGTAACATGACAGAAGATTCCTGGAAGTGCTGAAGCAAAGAATATCTCATGGTCTTGTGAAGTTTCCCCCCATTCAAATGCTCAAATGTAAGATTAGTGGGGATCCATGTCAGTGACATTGTCCTTCTGCAAGAAGACGTTCTTCCATGGCTCTTGTTGTAGAAGGCAAGGGCTGAAAGAAAGCAGAGATGAGGTCCCACACTCAGCCATTCTTTTTCATGCCAATGGAAGATACCTCACCATGCCTGTCCATCTGGTCATATGCTGGAGGTAAATGAGGGTGGGGTTTCCATGATATGTAAGGTCTGTGTAAATATAGTTGTATGTTGACTGACATTAAATCACATTCTAATTGTTCCCATACATTTTCTGGTGGAAAAGTGTCAGGGATGGGAACTTTTGGAACCTCTGACACATTTATGATAATCCAGGAGGACTTATCATTGATTTTGAGCGACTTAAATGGCAGAATTCCTGATTGTATAGCGTATAGCACATGCTCTCAGTGAAGACATTTAAGCATTGCAACTCTGAGCTTACTTGCATTGATCATTGACTGATGACCTCCGATGTTAAGTCCGGTAGTGCCTAGAGTAATTTGAACCATTTTTTCTGCATTGATCATTAAAGTGTATCAGATTATTGCACGTTGGAGTAATACACTGCTGTCTAAAATTAAAGCAACAAACCGCTATTTCCCCGTGTTCAGATGCCCGTACAATTATGTTCTGCACAGAAGACAGCATTCCCGTCAATGGACAACCACGTCAATGATAACGTCATGGTGCCTATCAAACAGGGTATTGTTTGCCAGGTAGTCCCACATCCACAATCACTGTGTATATAGTCACAGATGGTGCAGTATGGCACAAAGAAGCCACCCACCAGGGTCTATGTGATGGAGAGCCATAAGAAGAAAGGAAGCAGGACAGTCGCAAACTGATGTGACCCAAAGGCTTAATGTGAATCATTCTGTTGTTTCTCAGATGTGATGACAATTTATTGAGACCAAAACAGTATCCCGAAGACCAGGGCAGGGCCAACCACATGTGATATCAAAAAGATAGGACCATTATTTGGCCTTAATAGGACAACATTAGCACCTTAGTACTGCATGGCAACTGACATATGATCTTGCAGCATCTCCTAGACATGTTGTATCAAGACAAAGGGTGTTACAGAAGGCTTCAGCAGAGAAGCCTTTATTGTTGGAGTCCTTTTGTATGTGTACCTCTTATGCATCTTCACAGAAGGGAAAGTCTAGAGTGGAGTCATCAGTATGCTGCATGGCCGTCAAACAATCGGCCAACATTCTTTTCGCAGGTGAGTCCCTATTGGGTCTGGAGAGTGATTCTCTATGCAGTCACATCTGGAGGGAATGTGGAACACAATTTCGGAATCCAAACATTGTGGAAAGAGACCGATATCGAGAAGGATCCTTAATGGTGTGGGCAGGGACTATGTTGACTATTTGAACACCTCTTCGTGAAATTGTACGGGTGAATCAGCAAGGTTTAACTGCTGTCAGGTATCGCATTGAAATCTTGGGACCTCACATGCAGTCGTTGCGAGATAGGGTGCGTCCATAATTTGTATTGATGGACAATAATACTCAATCTCATAGAGCACAAGTGGTTGATGTTTTCTTGGAAATGGAGGGTACTCACTTTCCCAGTTTGAATCCCATAGAGCATGTCTGAGATGTGCTAGGGAGACAGGTTGCACCACATCAGCATCCATCAACCACTCTCCAAGACTTTCGAGCAGCTATGCAGGAAGAATGGGCTTTATTGACTCAATATGAGACTGATGACATCACTCACAGCATGCCGCATCGTTCTCAGGCCTGTATTGCTGCCTGTTGAGCACACTAACCAGTTGTTGGAATGTATGTGCAAATCCATTAAGTTAGGAAAAACAAAATTGTCTACCATTACACATGTTGCAGTTGTTCACGTTCTGTGTTCTTTATATTGTTTCTACTTTACTATCATCTGTTTACATTGTTTTGTGACAAAATAAACACAACCTTGTAAAATTCCCATTTGTTGCTTTAATTTCAGACCCCAGTGTCTTTCAGTAGAGGGTAGAATAATAATATTGTTAAATTACATTACAAGTGCATAGCTGAGCTCTACTGAGGAAGCTTAACATTAAGACTGATCGATATTTGTCACCTGTCAGTGACACTACAATTCAAACTAAACATGAGCAAAGCTGTTGAAATAAGCGACTGTCTCTCTAAACTGAAACATAAACGAGAAATGCAGTGTTCCAATGCTATACACTTTGCTAATCAAATAAATTCATTGGACAATTTCCCACCCCAAAAATTAGACAGAATGCATTAGCAGTCAATTGCAAGATACTTTGGCTAGTTTAATGACTTTAGGCAACACTAGCATGGATTTCTTGATGACGCAGGATATGGGGCTGATGTCTTAGTACATAAATACTATACAAACTCTATGAAACTGACAGTCCCAAAGGAAAAATACAGTATTGAGAGAATGCCTTCTGAAGTTTGATTGCCACTGGTAAAGTTTTTCCGGGGACATTGAACACTGGAATCTTTTCTGAGAACAGTTCAAATCTTCTGTCGATACAGACTCGGACTTGTCAGTGAGCATGTTATAGAAGTAACTTCTGAAATTTCCCTTGTGTATTTCTTCTTCTAATAATTTTCGGGTGTGCAGCTGAATCTCATCGACATTCTGCCATGATATTTCGGGCCAGAGACATCCAGCCATCTTCGGGTGAGTAGACAACTATTGAAGAACGCAGGTGCATTTATGGTATTTATGCAAAAACTCATGCATGCGAAATGTGTTGGAATTTTTCAATGCAATGTATACTTCCCTTGGTGGTGGAATTGAAAGATGAACTAATCATTGAGTATCGAATGACCCCATCAATTCCACTGTGACTGGATAATTTTAATTATAGGATTCCAATTTTTTTCCAGTTGAAAGCCATTGTCATGATTTATAAGATTATTGGCAAGACGTATTTCCACCAATTCTTTGATTACTGAATCCCGAAAACTGGAAATTGGAGCTAAAATTTTTGTTCTGTTGTATTCCATTGAGTATCTCACAGAAATACAGTGTTCTGCTGTTGCTGATTTCACAGTTGCCGAAGATGGTTTTATCTTTCGTGTTCTGTACAAAGCTCCTAGGCAGTTCATGTCATCTGGCCTATATATGCAGCATCAAGCTTACAAGGAATGTTGTAAACGCCCACTTTTTTCAGTTGTAAGTTATCTGTAATGGACCCAGCCAGGGCCAAGCTCTTCACTAGTAGACAGAAGATAACGTAGATTTTATCTGCCTATTTTAGAAGACACATTCCCAGCATATAGAAGAATCATAGCTGATTCATAGTCATCATAGTGTCATCAGTGCATTGCTTCTTGTTATTATAGCTGTCCATGGCCTTCCTTATTTGGCGTGAAGCGTAGCCATTCTCTTAAAATTATTAGGAAATGTTATGGAAGCCTTGCGTGCACTTAGGGGAGGACATAGATTCTTATGGTTGAGTCTTAATTTTAAAGATACTTTTTACGTTCCTGGAAGACATATGTCAGCACTGAAGAGTTTATTGGAAGAGAGAACGATTGTTAGAAGGAATCATCCTGAAACTGATGGAATTCTTGTTGGAAGAAGTAGATGGGGCCTTGATGGTGCAAAAGATTCATAGGGAAACTTGCAAACCAACTAATAATGTACTGTAAACAGCAGCACTCAATGTTTGATCTAAGTCAGGATGTACATCACACAGGTACTTACAGAAATACAGCTATGCATGGGACTTCCTCTCTGCCTTTTTTCAGCTCCTGCACTTCTTTTCTTTTTTTTTTCTTCAAAAGATACTTTTTGCTTCAAATCTTCAAGTCCTCTTTTGCTCTTTTCTAAGTGAGACTGAATTCTCTCATTGAGTCCATTACAACTGGTGGGGCTCAGGCCTTGTTGGCATTCCATCTCTCCCCCCACAAGGAAAAGTTCTGGGGAGAACACTTTGTCTTTGTTTTAGGTGATTGGTCCCAATTTGAAGGTGGCTCCATCATTCATGAGCACAGTCTGTAGCACTAGCACTTCCTTGTCCATGCTGGAACATCCAAGTACTTTTTGGAGACATATTTTCATTATCTCCCACCATCCTCCACACCAGGCTAGAAACTGGTGGGTCTTACAGCTGCATTCTCTCTTTGTTGGCTGGGTGAAATGTTGGGGAATTGTCACTGTGGGTGGTGTGTAGAATGCCACATTTACCAATAAATATCTTTAATGGCAACAAAAATCAATCTGTTGTATAGTGGACTAGCTGTAGGTGAATGGCTCTAGTAACAGCATAGGTGAGCTGTACAATACAGCATTTAGTTGCAGTATTTCCAACTGCAAAATCAATGCCAGTATCTTGGAAGGGTCTGTGCGATGTTACCTGGTTGGCTGGCAGTTCAGCTCCTATTTGTAGACTGACAATGTCCTATTTCTAGACTGACAATGTCATGTGCTATTTTACATGGGAGGTGGAAATGAATAGTCTTCTGTATGGTGGGATGGGCACATAGTGTCCAGGAGGAGGAACAAAGCTCTGAAAGCACAGATCTAACCCTAAGATGATGTAAATGGGTGTGAAGGTGGAGGATTAAATGGCTCGTGAAGTGATGATTTCCATTCAGGATAGTTGGATTTCATTCTTCAGTGATTAATTTAGTAACTCAGATGACCATCTAGATACAACAGGTCTCATCCAAAAAAGGATTAAGACTATTTTCGGTCCATTAGTAGTGTAAGTTTTCCCCTGTAGCCTTGATTATTCTTATACACCTTTGATCTAATAATAAATTGACCAGCCACTTTTTCCATGTTGGTTGTCTTACAGCATTGCACTTGAAGACAAGCTGACATTCTCCACACTGATTTCTGTTTCTTATGAATCTAACATAGTTTACATATTTGTCCATTTTGATAGTAAATACTTGCATGATTTAGTCTGTTAATTATACTGTCCCCCCTGAACCATGGAGTTTGCCGTTGGTGGGGAGGCTTGCGTGCCTCAACGATACAGGTAGCCGTACTGTAGGTGCAACCACAACGGAGGGGTATCTGTTGAGATGCCAGACAAACGTGTGGTTCCTGAAGAGGGGCAGCAGCCTTTTCAGTTTTTTATTTTTATTTATTTATTTATTTATCTCTTGTTCCGGTGATCCATGTTGTGACAGTATCACAGGATATGGAACGTGTCAATTTTACAAGCTTTTGGCCAGAATTTATGGTAATACATAAAACAAAACAAAAACAGTAAACAGTAACTTAGGTCCCACTACAAAAAAATACATTTTAGATATAGATAGAGATTACAAAACAAAAAACAGTGAACAGTAACTTAGGTCCCACTACAAAAATACATTTTAGAGAGAGATAAAGATTACAAAATAATAAGTGTTACAAAGAAATAAATATTGCAAAATATATGTTCACAATAAAAATATTCGGTATTACAAACACAAATTTGGGCATTTCACAATACAAGAGATGTTAAACACTGTAGTTCAGGAACTCTTCTAATGTATAAAATGATCCTTGCAATAGGAACTGCCTTAAGGTTTTTTTGAACAGGAGATCATCATCTATCAAACACTTAATTCTTGAAGGGAGGGCATTAAAAATCTTACAGCCACTGAAATGGACTCCTTTCTGCACCATACTTAGATTTGGCTGTTCATAGTGGATATCATGTTTCCTTCTAGTATTGTGACTGTGATATGCACTATTCAGCTTAAAGATGGATTTTTCTTTCCTTATGAAGCACATCAATGAGAATATATATTGCGCAGTGGATGTAAGTATTTCAAGCTTCTTAAAAAGATTCCTGCATGTGGCTCTAGGATTGACTCCACACATGATCCTTATGGCTCTTTTTTGTACACACAGTACTTTTTTAGCCAGTGGCTGATTTCCCCAAAATATAATTCCAAATGCCATAATTGCATGAAAGTAACCATAATATGCTGACTTCATGGTTTCCATATTTCTATAAGAAGAAACAATGCGCAATGCATATGTTGCTGAACTTAGTCTTTTGCACAGATCCACGATGTGGCTGGACCAATTCAGTTTGCTATCAATATGCAAGCCTAGGTATTTTGAGGAATCTACCCTGTTCATTGTCTGCTCACCTACCTTTACAAATATTTCCTCATCTTTGGATGTTTTGTGGAACTGAATGTAGTTTGTTTTACAGTAATTTAAAATAAGACCATTAATGTTGAACCAGTTCACCGTTTCATTTAAAATCTTATTTGCCGTTACCTCAAGCTTATCTTCCGAATTATCAATAAGTAGTGTAGTGTCATCCGCGAAAATGGTGAATCTACAATATTCCGTAGAGAGAGGAAGATCATTTATAAATATAATAAAAAGTAGGGGGCCCAGAACTGAGCCCTGCGGCACTCCACATGAGATGGTACCCCATTCTGAAGATATAGGGACACCAACTTGACTATCTACTACAACTTTTTGTTTTCTGTTTGACAGATATGAGTTGAGCCATTTCCCTGCTGCACCACTTATACCGAGATGTGCAGCTTTTTGTAAAAGAATTTGGTGATTTACACAGTCAAATGCTTTTGTTAGGTCACAAAATATGCCAATCACTTTCAGTTTTTTGTTGATAGATTCCAAGAGTTTGCCAGTAAATGCAAATATTGCATCTTCTGTTGACAAACCTTTCTGAAACCCAAATTGACTTTTGCTGAAGCTATTGTGTTCACTGAGATGCTTAACTATCCTGGCATGCATTAGTTTCTCTAAAACTTTCGAAAAGCTTGTCAGTAGTGATATTGGCCTATAGTTAGCAGTATCCGTCTTATCCCCCTTCTTATACAGCGGTTTTACAACTGCATACTTAAGCCTCTCAGGAACTATTCCTTGCTTAAGTGATGCATCAAAAATGTGGCAAAGGACTTTACTTACATGGCTGGAGCAGTATTTTAATAATTTGTTAGAAATGTTGTCAATTCCAGCAGAGTTTTTACTTTTCAGGGATTTAATAACTCTTTCAATTTCTTGAACAGTGACTGTTTTTACCTTCATGTGTTGCACTAAACCAGGTACTCTAGCTTTCAAAAGATTGATGGCTTGCTTCATGGACCCTTGTAAACCTATTTTTTCTGTTACTGTTAAAAAATTGTAGTTGAATGTGTCTGCAACTGTTTTTGGATCGCTAACAAGATTACCCTCACTTTTGATTTGGATATTTTCACTACAAACTGCATTTTTCCCGGTTTCCTTCTTTACAAATTTCCAGATAGTTTTTACTTTATTGCTTGAGTTGTCAATTTCTGCCTTCAAGCACATGTTCTTTGCTGCCTGAATTGTCTTATTCAGAACTTTACTGTAGATTTTATAGTGTGTAATCCTACTGTTATCATTTGAACTCCTGGCTGCAGCATATAGTTCTCTTCTTGTTTTACAAGAGATTTTGATGCCTTTAGTAATCCAAGGCTTGTTTCCAGATTTGCACAGGTTTTCTCTCACTGATTTTTTAGGAAATGCTTCTTCAAAAAGGCTTGTAACTTCATTGATAAATATATTAAATTTTGAATTAACACCAACTGTAGCATTTAGTTGCAGGGGCAACACTCTGGATGATTGACTGATCTGGCCTTGTAACACTAACCAAAATGGCCTTGCTGTTCTGGTACTGCGAACGGCTGAAAGCAAGGGGAAACTATAGCCGTAATTTTTCCCGATGGCATGCAGCTCTACTGTATCATTAAATGATGATGGCGTCCTCTTGGGTATAATATTCCGGAGGTAAAATAGTCCCCCATTCGGATCTCCGGGCGGGGACTACTCAAGAGGACGTCGTTATCAGGAGAAAGAAAACTGGCATTCTACGGATCGGAGCGTGGAATGTCAGATCCCTTAATCAGGCAGGTAGGTTAGAAAATTTAAAAAAGGGAAATGGATAGATTAAAGTTAGGTATAGTGGGAATTAGCGAAGTTTGGTGGCAGGAGGAACAAGACTTTTGGTCAGGTGAATACAGGGTTATAAATACAAAATCAGATCGGGGTAATGCAGGAGTAGGTTTAATAATGAGTAAAAAAATAGGAGTACAGGTAAGCTACTACAAACAGCATAGTGAACGCATTATTGTGGCCAAGATAGACACGAAGCCCACGCCTACTACAGTAGTACAAGTTTATATGCCAACTAGCTCTGCAGATGACGAAGAAATTGATGAAATGTATGACGAGATAAAAGAAATTATTCAGGTAGTGAAGGGAGATGAAAATTTAATAGTCATGGGTGACAGGAATTTGAGAGTAGGAAAAGGGAGATAAGGAAACATAGTAGGTGAATATGGATTGGGGCTAAGAAATGAAAGAGGAAGCCGCGTGGTAGAATTTTGCACAGAGCATAACTTAATCATAGCTAACACTTGGTTCAAGAATCATGAAAGAAGGTTGTATACATGGAAGAACCCTGGAGATACTAAAAGGTATCAGATAGATTATATAATGGTAAGACAGAGATTTAGGAACCAGTTTTTGAATTGTAAGACATTGCCAGGGGCAGATGTGGACTCTGACCACAATCTATTGGTTATGAACTCTAGATTAAAACTGAAGAAACTACAAAAAGGTGGGAATTTAAGGAGATGGGACCTGGATAAACTGAAAGAACCAGTGGTTGTACAGAGTTTCAGGGAGAGCATAGACAGAAATGGGGGAAAGAAATACAGTAGAAGAAGAATGGGTAGCTTTGAGGGATGAAATAGTGA
Organism: Schistocerca piceifrons; assembly: GCF_021461385.2. Lineage (NCBI taxonomy): Eukaryota > Metazoa > Arthropoda > Insecta > Orthoptera > Acrididae > Schistocerca > Schistocerca piceifrons. The sequence continues at coordinate 405,510,706 of NC_060144.1, read as the reverse complement.
AGGCAGCAGAGGATCAAATAGGTAAAAAAATAAGGGCTAGTAGAAACAGAAGAAATATTGAATTTAATTGATGAAAGGAGAAAATATAAAAATGCAGTAAATGAAGCAGGCAAAAAGGAATACAAACGTCTCAAAAATGATACCAACAGGAAGTGCAAAATGGCTAAGCAGGGATGGCTAGAGGACAAATATAAGGATGTAGAGGCTTATCTCACTAGGGGTAAGATAGATACTACCCGCAGGAAGATTAAAGAAACCTTTGGAGAAAGGAGAACCACTTGCACGAATATCAAGAGCTTTGATGGAAACCCAGTTATAAGCAAAGAAGGGAAAGCAGAAAGATGGAAGGAGTATATAGAGTGTCTATACAAGGGCGATGTAGTTGAGGACAATATTATGGAAATGGAAGAGGATGTAGATGAAGATGAAATGGCAGATATGATACTGCGTGAAGAGTTTGACAGAGCACTGAATGACCTAAGCCGAAACAAGGCACCCGGAGTAGACAACATTCCATTAGAACTACTGACAGCCTTGGGAGAGCCAGTCCTGACAAAGCTCTACCATCTGGTGAGCAAGATGTATGAGACAGGGGAAATACCCTCAGACTTCAAGAAGAATATAATCATTCCAATCCCAAAGAAAGCAGGTGTTGAGAGATGTGAAAATTACCAAACTATCAGTTTAATAAGTCACAGCTGCAAAATACTAACGCGAATTCTTTACAGACGAATGGAAAAAATAATAAAAGCCGACCTCGGGGAAGATCAGTTTGGATTCCGTAGAAATGTTGGAACACGTGAGGCAATACTGACCATACAACTTATCTTAGAAGAAAGATTAAGCAAAGGCAAACCTACATTTCTAGCATTTGTAGACTTAGAGAAAGCTTTTGACAATGTTGATTGGAATACTCTATTTCAAATTCTGAAGGTGGTAGGGGTAAAATACAGGGAGCGAAAGGCTATTTACAATTTGTACAGAAACCAGATGGCAGTTATAACAGTCGAGGGGTATGAAAGGGAAGCAGTGGTTGGGAAGGGAGTGAGACAGGGTTGTAGACTATCCCCGATGCTATTCAATCTGTATATTGAACAAGCGATAAAGGAAACAAAAGTTCGGAGTAGGTATTAAAATCCATGGAGAAGAAATAAAAATTTGAGGCTCGCCGGTGACATTGTAATTCTGTCAGAGACAGCAAAGGACTTGGAAGGGCAGTTGAACGGAATGGACAGTGTCTTGAGAGGAGGGTATAAGATGAACATCAACAAAAGCAAAACGAGGATAAGGGAATGTAGTTGAATTAAGTCGGGTGATACTGAGGGAATTAGATTAGGAAATGAAACACTTAAAGTAGTAAAGGAGTTTTGCTATTTGGGGAGCAAAATAACTGATGATGGTTGAAGTAGAGAGGATATAAAATGTAGACTGGCAATGGCAAGGAAAGCGTTTCTGAAGAAGCAAAATTTGTTAACATTGAGTATAGATTTAAATGTCAGGAAGTCGTTTCTGAAAGTATTTGTATGGAGTGTAGCCATGTATGGAAGTGAAACATGGACGATAAATAGTTTCGACAAGAAGAGAATAGAAGCTTTCGAAATGTGGTGCTACCGAAGAATGCTGAAGATTAGATGGGTAGATCACATAACTAATGAGGAGGTATTGAATAGAATTGGGGAGAACAGGAGCTTGTGGCACAACTTGAGTAGAAGAAGGGATCGGTTGGAAGGACATGTTCTGAGACATCGAGGGATCACCAATTTAGTATTGGAGGGCAGCGTGGAGGGTAAAAATCGTAGAGGGAGACCAAGAGATGAATACACTAAGCATATTCAGAAGGATGTAGGCTGCAGTAGGTACTGGGAGATGAAGAAGCTTGCACAGGATAGAGTAGCATGGAGAGCTACATCAAAACAGTCTCGGGACTGAAGACCACGACAACAACAACAACAACAATTATACTGTTGTTTAAGATATCATTTTTTCTTCTAAATGTGAATTGTGTAGTTTGTTACAGATTACATTTTGTGGTAATATAGATATACTGAACCTAAAGATCAAAGCAATGCAATTTGAATTTTGCCTCAAGTATGCCAAAGAACTGAAGACCTTGGTGCAAGGAGGAGATAACTGCATTTTTTTCCGTAAACCAATTTTTTAGTGCTGTATAAAGGAAAAAAAGATTTTCTTCTTGCTTTTTTGCCTGCAAAGTAACTTTTAGGCCCTTACTCACCTTGTATAAATGGTAGCATGAAGTATAATATCTAGATTTTTTAAATTAGTTTTTTGTGCCTCCTGAAAATGTGAGTTATCCTTTTCTTGCACCGAGGGCTTCAATTTCTGTAAATTGATAAGCAGTGCCATATCTGTGGTAAAAGTGAATATAAATCACTATGATATGATAACTGAATAAAATAAATATCTGAGAGACAAGTATTTACGTAGAAGATATGTCTAGAATGTTAGATCCCCATGCTGTGTGACTGAAATTTCAGATTCTGGATTTGATAAACAGCTTTGCCTTTATTAAAAGTAAAAGATACATTGACTTGATGTTTTCATGAACTCATCAAGCTTGAAAATTCCATTTTGATGTACGAAGTGGAATTGTTAACCTGGGTAAACATTCAAAAATACAATGGTTATTAATCATGTCAGAAAAAATCTCATAAATCACAAATGTTGCATTGTGGACCTGGGCCATTCAGCCATGCATAATGCCTGGATGCGCTGTATTTACAAAACTGAAATCTCAGTTGTCCTCAACAACTTCATCATTGATGAGGCATTACACTGTGATCTACTTTTGATCATAATTCAACACATATTTTTTATATTTCATTTAGTAAGAAATGTACATATTACTTCTTTTCTAAATAAAATTTATTATTATTTTCAGAGCAGCAATTGCGGAATCTTTTGAACGTCTTAGAAAGAAGTACTATTTGTGATCAGAAGCTGGTAACTGTCATAGTGAAACAATTGAATGTTGTTGTGGAAGGTGGCTTTTAAATTGTATTAATTTATATTTTTTATTGTAAATAATGGTGTAAATTATTTTCATCAGTAAACTTAATAGATTTAGACAAAATAAATATTAAAGAATTCTGTACTGTGGTTTGAAAATGACAGAAAAAGAGAGAGGCAGAGAGAGAAGTGGTGATGTACAAACAATGCACAAGAAGTATCATGTTGATGTTAAAAGTGAATATCATTGTTGAATTGTAGTATTTAATATCATTACTACAATTCCTTGTTGTAGCACATGAACATCTGGGGTCCAAAAATGACTGACTGGCAATTTATCAATCAGTGATTTTACATCAGTCTTGTAAAACTGCAAAGTGTTTATGCCGTTTTAGTATTTTGTAAGATTGTAACAAAATTGCATCAAATTATTTTTTAAAGATTTTTCAAGGACAGTCACAAATACTGCCATTTACTAAAGATTTCAGAAACTATTTAATAGCATAGCAGTTAATTTTGAACAGAGGGCATTCCACTTGATTTATACAGAAATTTTGTAAACTTAACTTTGTAACTGAAGACTGCAATTTTTGATCTTGATTGAACATAATATTGTTGGGAATCATATTTCAGAATCACTTATATGAGCAGGCAACCATGAGTATTTTAAAATCAGATTATTATTAATACTTTTTTACACTATGACTGCTAAAATTGAAATATAACGGTTTGTAACTAAAATAATAATAAATGTGTTCAACAAATACTTTTCACATATCTTATTGCAGTAAAAATATTCAGGTTAACATGTTATTAGTATTAACATTAGTACAGACAAATCCCATATCATACTCTCACTCAACTGTCACCAATTTCAGCCCATTCTGGGAGAAAAAAGAAGAGCTACTGGCATGACACTTGCACGCATGCCTGTTGGTTACATGAAGGAAATTCACATAAAGTTAACTTAAAATGAGGTGCTTTTGACCTATTTAACTGCAAGTTCTCATTTATATGTTGGAATTATCAGGGATAAAATGAAGTGAAATGTTATTTAAAACTTACGCAGAAACACCACCACAGTTATAAGAACCAAAGGATGTGAAAGGGAGGCTGTAGTTGAAGAAGAAGTGAGGCAGGTTGGTAGTCTATGCCCCACGTTATTCAATATGCACATCACACAAGTAGTAACAGAAATCAAGGTGAAATTTGGAAGAGAAATTAAGATTCAGGGAGAAGAAATAAAAACTTTCAATTTTGCAAGTGACACTGTAATTCTGTCAGAGGTGACCAACAATTTTGAACATCAGTTGAACAAAATGCCTATTATCTTGAGGGGCACATATAAGTGAACATGAATATATGTAAAACAAGGGCAATAGAGTAAAGTCAAATTAAATCAGACAATCCTGAGGGAAATCAATGAATAAATGTGACACAAAATAGTAGACAATGATTCCTATTAGTACAGCAGAAATAATTGTCACAGAAGTAAGGGGAGTATACAACACAGTCTGGCAGTGGCAAGAGGAACTTCCATGAAAAATAATAATATATTCATGTCTAATATAAATTTAAATGTTACAAAGTCATTTCAGAAAGGATTTGCACTGTTGCCTTATATGGAAGTGAAATTTAGATCAAAAACATTACAGTATGAGTAGAATAGAACAGAATACAAGCTTTTGAAATCTGGTACTGCAAAAGAATGCTGAATAAGAGATGAGTAGACTAAATAACTAATGGAGAAACATTGAAATGAATTGGGGGAAAGAGCTTTATCGCAGAACTTGGCTAAAAGAAGGAATAGATTAATAGAAGATGTCCTGGAGCATCAAGGAATAGTTTATTTGGTAATAACGGAAAGTAGGTAGCGGAGGGAGAGCAAAACTGTAGAGGGAGATTAAGGTAACCAAGTTGAAATGGGTGTAGGTTTCAGTAATTATGCAAAGATGAAGAGATTTTCGCAAGTTAGGCTATCGTGAACAGGTGCAATACATCAGTCTTCAGATTCAAGAGCACAACACCAACACTACCCACTGATAGTCTTAGATAATCAGTCACTTGCATCATGTGTTAGGAGGTTTTGGAGAGGGCAATCGAATATTTGATCAGAGCACATCTTTCTCCAGGTACCTCGCCCATGCAATTGCTTTCTTGTTGATTTCCTTTCATGTGTTATGGTTTCTTTAAACTGACACTCTAAGTGACTTGCACGTGTGTGGGGACCATTTAGAAGCAACTAGATACCAAATTGTGCATAAACACCATACACCATTCAGTCAATAGACATTGGTAAACACACAAAACATGTCAGTTTGCACAGTTGTGTCCTACAATAGACAACTGGCAACTGATGATGCTGTACCACTGTGGCACCAAAACTGTAATTATTGTACCTCAGCCACTAAATTGGGCTTCTTGATGAGGGCACACATTGAAGCATACCTTCTGACATTGTTGCACAACTGAAAATAATTCATATATAAGGAATAATCATACAGTTTTCATTATCACATTGAAGAAAATAATGTTACTTTTTATCCAGTCCTGGTACACTTTGAAATTCTCACATCATAGTTCTGTAGTATATTGTTAAGAGTCATGGTACAGCCTTTAGATAAAGCGCAATATCATGTGGTACTTTGTATTCTACAGAGAAACAAAGCTGCAACAATCCATGCTAAATTGATGGAAATGTAAAACAGTGTACCATTGTATGGCATCGTGTTTAGATGATGCAGACACCTTCAGTGTGGTCAAACAAATCTGAAGGATGAATAATGAAGTGGCAGTCTTCTCTGTGAAGAACCCGATTTGACAAGAGGAATGGGGTCCCCGGTGCTCAAAGGTGTATCACAATTGAGGTGATAGCACAAAAAACAAAAACCACTCATGGATCCATTTTCAACATGAACAATCAACATTGAACAGTCAAGTGAAGACTTCTATGACCAAAGCCTTCATCATATTTCTCGTTGGGAAATATATATTGCATTGAAGGGTGAATATGTCGAGAAGGGTTAACACCATTACCAAGTTTTATGGTCCAGCTTGAGTTTCTCTAGGTGATAATTAAAATCTTGTGAATACACCTTATAAATGCTGTTGCTTTGTTGCAATGTGACATAAATCTAAGATACAATTACTGATGAAGACTGTTTTTGATCTACTTTAAAATAACACAAATGTTTTAATGGTTCTTTGGATTGCTACTCATCCAAAGTGTAAAAGCACAGACAATTGTACAGATTGATAATTTTACAGGAATTCAATTTAATTCAACAATCTTATGCTTTCAGCCACATCATATGTTTAAACTGTAACTTAAATAAAACCTGAGGTTCAATCATCAACTTTGAAATATCTGCTTGATAAAAAGTAAGACAACAGTGTCTGCATTATTAGTCAAGATTAAGATCACAAAGATGACCTAAAATAATGGGTATATTGCTTTAAAGATGACCTGAAAATAATTAGTATATCACTTGTATATTAAACTAAGTCAGTACCATATATCACACTAGGGCTTTCTCTTAGCAAACTCAAAACTATACGGAAAAATTGAAAACAATTTTATACCATATTGGCCTGAGAATAAGCCGTACGTTTTATCCAAGTTTTGGCCTCAAAAAGGTTAGAGTGCTTGTTATCATTTGCAACAATACATCTAGTATCTGTAACTGAAACAGACAGCATGACATTTTAGTATGCAACAATGCAAACCTTTATCAGTATTTTATTGGCATTAACCATCGAGCGGGTGCACACATGTATAAAGTGCACCAACCAGAAAGGACATTGTCTTGTACCACTCCATTGTTGTTTCACAATTACAAGCCCATACCTATTCCTTTATTACAGCTTCAACTAACACAGTGATAAATTGTGTTGTCATTCGTCCAAGTGAGCAACAATAATATAAGGTAAACAGCAAGCAAAATGGGAAAAATATAGATCAATGCAAGAAGATGACCCAGATTCCGAGCTAGCAGTGAAACCCCACAATGAAGCAGTTGTCCATGACATAATTAGTAATCGAATAAGAGTTTGGCTGGCTGGGATCCGATGTGACTGTATTTTTTAATGCTCCAAGTGGTTTATTACTGTGGGGTAACACTTGTACGTGGCAACAGAGTGCTGTGAAAGTTTGTTTTGTTATTGTTTCGCTTAACAGTGATTTAGCTCATATAATAGGTACCTTTTTTCGTAGCTTAATTATGCTGAGATTAAACTGTGATTTCACTCAAATATGTTTACCTTGGTAACATAAAGACAGCTTTTCCTTACATGTGTGTACAAGTACACCGCATGCCTGCTCATGTTACCAAAATCAGCACGCCCCCTCGAGGGTTAACATTGTACAGGTCTACCAATATTGTTTCATTAGCTTATAACTCAGTTTCAGTTGTATTGTATTTATTGGTTCTGTTGTCTACAAAGCAACTTATGCATAAGACATTGGACAAGTCAAGTTATAAGTATACAGCTGAAATTCATTTCTAGACATACTTATGTAATGTTACAATAATACAATTTATACTTAAGTATTTATATAACACACTTCATAAATTTAAATATTCTTCAATGGAGTAAAAGCAGCGATGGTGTAAATTTGACTTTAGAGGTTTTCCACAGGTATTCATCTCAGTAATAACTTTTACGTTTTCAGGAAGTTTGTTATAAACCTTAACTGTCATGTGAAAAGTACCTTTTTGGCACAGAGCTGTGCTGATTTGGGTTATATGTAAGTTTCTGTTTTGTCTGGCAAAGTGGTCATGTACATCACAGTCTTTTTTCAACCTGTAGTCCTTACCTATTACATTTATTTTAAAGAATAAAAGGGTTTCCATAATGTATACACATGGTAATGGAGGTAAACAGAGGTTTACAAGAGTCTCTAGGCTTGCACCCAAACAAGATTCTAATGACCCTTTTTTATTTGTAAAGTTCTATTAGCTGTTTTAGTGTTTCCCCAGAAAGAGATCCCATATATAAGATGAGAATCAAAGTAGGCATGACAAGCTTTCATTACTGTTTTCTCACTACAGCATGATTACAGTGAGCAAAGAAGGTAACATGTTTTGCTCAGTTCTGCAGTGAGATATCCAATAAGCTTATTCCATTTTACGTTGCCCTGCAGCCAAAGTCCTAAGAATTTGGTTTCAGTACTGTTAACAACTAGTTCGTCATTGATAGAGACCGGTGGAATAAATGTGTCCTTGTTAGGAGCATTGTGGAATGTTAGTGCAATGGGTTTTTTACTGTTTAATACAAGCTGATAATTCTGTGCCCAGTTGCTAAGTTGTTTTGTTGCCATGTTTTCTGACTGGTGAGAAAGCCTGATTTATGCTAATATGAACAACCATTTAGAGCAAAAAGCATCATCAAGCCCAGGAATTCAGCACAGTTATGATGCAAGCTTCAGGCCAGCAGTTGTGCATTATAACCAAGCCACAACCAACAAAAAGGCCAGAAGAAAGTATGGACAAGACAAATCTAATGTACCACAATGGATTGCTTCAGAAGAAAAATGAAAGAAGGCCGTATCAATGAGAAAATGTGGAAAATATTTGAAACTTTCTGTTCATCTGTACAAGGTAAGGGGAAAGATGGGATGCCTATCTCACAAGAAACAATTCAACTGAAAACCTTGGAAACTGCAAGAGTCTTAAATGTGCCACAAGAAGAATTCTGTATGAGTAATGGTTGGTGTCATTGGTTTGCGCAGAAAAATGGCCTTGTTCTCTGACGAAGTACTATACTAGTACAGAGAATGCCAGCAGATTTTTAAGGAGAAACTAGTTAACTTCCAGTGGTATGTCATCCAGTTGCATAAGTGTTTTTGATATGTTGAGCAATATGACAGTAGATTGAAAGGGGCAAAAAGTATCTCATTAAAAGGAAGTGGGAATGAAAAAATAGAATAACTGTGATGTTTTCTGTTACAGCCAATGGTGGACTCTTACCCTCTTATATCATTCTGAAGAGAAAAACTACATAAAAAAAAAACTTGCGTAATGACTTACAGATTTGCTGCCAAGAAAAGAGCTGGATGACAATGCAACTAATTGTTGACTGGCTGTCTGCTATTTGAAATTGGAGACCTTGGGCTCTGGTTGCTAAGAAAGTCATGCTAGTTTTGGGTGCTTTTAAGGGACATCCAACTACTGAAGTAAAAGATAACTTGCTGCACAAAAGACAATCCTTGCCGTAAAACCGGAGGAATGACTTCAAAAACTAAAGGTTCTAGATGTGGCCATAATCATGCCGTTCCTCTAAAAATGGGTTCAGATTGGCTGCTGGAAGAACACAATAGCCTTACACTGTCAGGTAAAAGTAAGAAGCCATCAGTTGCCCTTCTCTACGAGTGGGTTCTTGCTTCATGGTCCTCCATTTCAATAGAGTCCACCATCAAGGGGTTCATGAAATGCCACATATGAAATGTGCTGGATGGCAGTGAGGATCATGTGCTGTGGGAAGAGGATGGAGAATATGATGGGAATGAAAGTGAGAGTGATGAAGTGAATACCAATACTGATAGTGATGAGAGTGAATAAGACAAAATATGGTGCAGGTGTGTTACATGCCAGTGTGTTGTATCATATGTTAGAACAAATATTTGCAGTACTTACCTATGTCTTCCATGTAAGTACAAATAAATTTCTGGTAATTTTTTTTTCTCAGTGTTTGGCTTATTTTAGGGCAATTTTTTTTAATCTCTTCCTTCTTAGGGATGCAGCTTGTATGCAGCAGTAGCTTATTATTGGGCCAATATGCTATGGTCAATTGTAAAAGAAGCAGCAGGGCAAAGAAGAATGCTGAACGTTGAGATGAATCAAAATATTAGTGAGGTAACAAACATGCAGAAACTTAATAATCACTTTTTGTTAAGACTCTTTGAATGTCAGTGTTCCATGGTACATATAAGTCAGCTACAAGAAGCAATTATTATTGTATCACTGAAGAGCAGAGATTTGAGTGCGCAAGATAGAAAGATATCACATAGACAGGTAATGCCAGTTTCATCACTAACATCATTTTGGAGGTTTTTGAGGTCATCTACAAAAGACATGCATTGTACATGATCTTTTGTATGACAGAATTTGGCCTCATCAAGTAGCTATCAACGAAGAACTCAATTTTTCCTTTCTGTGTAACACATTGCCAGCAGTAGGTATCTTCTCTGATTTAATAAAACAATTTGATTTTGTGCACTACACTGCACTAAAATATAATTGAGCTAAGGAAAAGACCAACAATAGTTAATTTTGTTTCTAGATGTAAAGCTGACTAGAAAGTGTCAGATTCAGAATCCTATTTAGAAACTGGCTGCTACTCATTTTACTGTCAGAAAACTCTCCATTTTCCCTGGCACCAAAATGCAAAAACATTTGAAATCTATGGGTTTTCATCGTATTAAAAGCATACCCAGAAACAAAGTTGTGTTTTCAAATTGCATTGAAGGACATGCATGCCAGCTAGCAGGTCCCAAGAGTAGGACAGGCATGTCATTGTTGCAGGACAATAAGCAAGTGTTTGATGGTAGTTTCCAGTAAAAGGCAATATGTAAAGGAATAGTAATAGATCTGTTTTTGTAATTTGTTGGTGGATTGACAAGTGGTCAACACTGAAGCATCAACAGATTTTGCATTTAATATATTGTTTGTTAGGCACATGCATGGCAGATAAGTGGTTGAGGAAAGTATGAATTTTCTTTGGTTTAGTGGTTGCAGTTGATAATGTGAACTATGTTCTATTTTTTATTCATTCATTCACTTACACATTGTGATCAGCAAATCACATTCTGAAGGGGAGCCTTCATGGATAGGGAACAAGTCAGACAGAAGAGTCACTACTGGCACTTCATGTAATGTGTATTAAGAATAATTTATGTCATGTGCTATTCTACTCATACAGGCAATAATGGAATAAAGATGTAACTACTTTGAGAAAAACCACTGCTCTTCCTCTTACAGTATTCAGCTTCTGTTTCTGTCTATTGCTTTGTACTAAGCATTTATGTGTCTTTATTGGTTTCAGAAACTAATATCAACAGCATATGTACCAGAAAAGTTTAAAACGTATTTAATATGGATACTAGTGTTAACCAGAATTTACACCCATTAGTCTAAATATTTGATAAATTATGGGAGGAGTAGTAGTGTTATCTCTCAGGTTCTCTTGATGTGGTTGATAATGGTGTTCTTACAGGTATTCGGTTGAGTTGTTGTTTCCAGTTGGTGCATAATATTTAGATACTGGCACCTCTTTCATAAGCTGTGAGTTTCACTGCTATGTGTGCTCACTGCCTGAATGCCAACCAACAGTAAAACTGGTTGCAGCTGTAGAAGAGAACTGGGTCATTTGTGGAAACATTGTGCACAAAAGTGCAACACAGTTGAATACCCAGAAAACTGCCCTTATAGGAGGAGCGGCTGATAAGGTATTCGTTTACACTGTTTCCTCCCCTCACAAGCCATGGATCTTGCCATTGGGGGGCGGAGGCATGCGTGCCTCAAGGATACAGATAGCTGTACCACAGGTGCAACCAAAATGGAGGGGTATCTGTTGAGGGGTCAAACAAACACATGGTTCCTGAAGAGCAGCAGCAGCATTTTCAATAGTTGCTAGGGCAACACTGGATGATTGGCTGATCTGGCCTTGTAACATCAACCAAAATGGCCTTACTGTGCTGGTACTGCAAATGGTTGAAAGCAAGGGGAAACTACAGCCATAGTTTTCCCCGAGGGCATGCAGCTCTACTGTATGGTTGATGACATTCTCTTGGGTAAAATATTCCAGAGGTAAAATAGTTCCCCATTTGGATCTCCAGGTGGGGCTACCCAGCAGGGTGTTGTCGTCAGGAGAAACAAAACTGGAGTCAGAGAATGAAATGTTAGCTCTCTTAACTGGGCAGGTAGGGTAGAAAATTTAAAAAGGGAAATGGATCAGTTTAAGTGAAATATAATGGGAATTAGTGAAGTTCAGTGGCACCAGGAACAGGACTTCTGGTCAGGTGAATACAAGATTATAAATACTGAATCAAATGGAGTCAGTGTGGAAACAGGTTTAATAATGAATAAGAAAATAGGAATGCGGGTAAGTTACTATGAACAGCTTAGTGAATGCATTGTTGTAGCCAAGAAAGACACAAAGTCCACATCCACCACAGTAGTACAAGTTTACATGCCTACTAGCTCCGCAGTTGATAAAGAAATTGAAGAAAAATATAAGACGAGGTGAAACAAATTGTGTTTCTTTAAGTTTTCCCGGCATACTGAATATTCTATATGGTTTTCTGATTGATCCCATATCATGTTGACTTCTTGCCACAATATTTTAGCTGGCAACCGTCCAGCCATCTTCAGATAAGTGTCTGCCACTGGAGACTGTCAGTACATGATCTCGGGTTTATGCAAAAATTGGTACGGTAATGCATGCATATTGGCAGCCATCACAGGAGCGTCCTCTATCAAAATCCACACCCTCTGCAAATACTGTTCCATCTGTGGTGTGCAGGCGCATGCGTAAAGGTGAAACTACATGTCCTCCCTCTGTCAGAATCGCACTCGCAACGCTAAAAGCAAATGTCAGATGTCACCTGACAAGACATTACGAATAAAATGTTTTCTTTCAGAAGAAATTAAAGAGATCGCCAGGTCCCAAGCCTTGTCCAGTTGAAAGTCACCATCAAAATTTATAAGCTTTTGTGCTAGACATACTTCAACAGATTCTTTAATTATTGAATCCCAATAGGATGTCACCGGGGCCAAGATTTTTGTGGCAGGATAATCCATAGTGTGCCCTGTGGTAATACAATGCTCAGCTACAGCCAATGTACTTGGTTACAAAAGCCGAATGTGGTGCTCATGTTCACACACCTTTCATGTACTTTGCCACACTGGCAAGGAATTTTGTAAATCCCGGCCTTCTGCAGACTCAGATCATCCTTTACAGAACCAAAAAGGGCACTAATCTTTACCTGTGGCCAGAAGACCACTTTAACTCAATGTTTCCCTAGGTTCCTGCCTACTTTAGACAGAAGATTGCCGACATAGGGAAGGAACACCCTGGACTTGAACAGCTCCTATCTTCTTGGTGTGGGTGGGTGGTCACATTTCTTCCATGTTTCCAGTGTACTAATCTGATGTGGAGAGTAATTGTCATCTTTGAACACTGATTGTAGGTGTTCTAGTTCCTTTGTGAGGCTGTCTCCATCAGAAACAACATAAGCCCGATGCACCAAGTTCCAAAGATGCCAGTAGTCTGTGTAAGGTGATGGCAGCTTGAACCTTGCAGATAAAGGTCCATATGTGTGGGCTTACGGTAGACGGAATGCCTGATGACCCATCCACTCTCCTAGTAACCATGACATCCAAAAACAGTAAGCAGCCATCCTTCTTTCTTTCCATCATAAACTGGATGTTCTTGTGGATTGAATTCAGATGTTGCAAGAAGTGTGACTGTTCTTCTTCACCATGGGGCCACACTGCAAAAGTGTCATCTACATGTCACCTGAAGACTCTCGGTAAGGTCTACTGAATCACACACCCTTTCCTCAAGATCTTCCACAAAAAAGTTTGCTACCAGAGGGGAGAGAGGACCCATGGGAACACCATCAGTCTGTTCAAAATATTCATGGTTAAATAAAAAGTAGGTTGAGGAAAGGACATGATGAAAAAGAGCTGTTATATCAGCTGTGAACTTATTGCTGATGAGTGACGAAGAGTCTATAAGAGAAACCTTAGTGGAAAGTGAGATAACATCAAAGTAAGAAAGTAGTAATATAATAGAAGAATGTGCATGCATTTCTGTGCCAATTTTTGCTATAAAGTTGAAAATTCGAACTAGCAGTCTCCAGTGGTGGACACTCACCTGAAGATGGCTCGACGGACGCCACCCGAAATATTGTGGCAACATGATCTGGTTGCAACCCCAAAACCTCATAGAATATTCAGTACACCAGGAAGACTTCAAAAACCACATCAGATACTTCTTCAGTGAGGCAATGGTATTACAAATCCAAAGGTTGGACAAGCTATGCAATAAACAAGCAAGATTGTTAAGTTCTCTGCGTTTTTTACTCATGTGTCAGTGCAATGGCCTTATTCAGAAGTTTGCCAGAGTGAAACATTTTATCCAGACCACCGCTGCAAAATTCATTGTATGAAAGGTGAGCCTAGTGCTAGTGAAGGAGAGGATCCGTCTTACTCACCATGAATTGGATGCCGTATCAAAACAACTGTTTCATTAGCATATGGAGACTGCATCCAGGCTGCCATCACTTTTCTAGGAATGGGTCGATGATGTGACATGGGCAAAGTTGGACAGGGTCCATAAGGAGTCTACTTCAAGACAGTTTCAAAGTTCGCCCGGCTGTCAGCAACGTTACTACAAAAGATACTTTTCAGCACTCCATGGTCAATTTAATTGATGAGGTTTTGTGACATCGTAACACTGTCTGTTCTTGGGAAAGACCTGAACTTTATCCCTTAGCTGAGAACGCTGTCTCTGTCTGATTTTATTAGTGGTGTTGAGGAAGCTGTTAGACCTCTTTCTAGTTATGCTGCAGAAGAAGTAAGACATGAAACACATAATAAATTCATAAAAGCTCCACCTCAGAAGAGCAATGTTTCTGCTATGGAAAGGGATGCTCTATGAAAGTTATGAGAAGATCCTCACATGGTGGTATTATCAGTGGATAAGGGAAATGCCACCATGCTGTTGCCATGTATGGTTTCTGAAGAGAAGATTTATAACTTGCTGAGTGAACCAATGTATTGGAAGACTGACAAAGACCCCAAAGGGAAAGTGGAAAGGAAAACATCAGCACTGCTGAATTCTTCTTCCATTCTGCAAGAAGTGGCCAAAAGATTAAGATCTCATAGTTCTGTGCCACCAAAGTTATACGGTCTTCAGAAGATTCATTAAAAAGAGGTTCCGTTACAGCTGATCGTCAATAATATTGATGCCCTCATGTATGATTTGGCAATAAATCTTGCCTCCCTACTGAGACTTTTTGTGGGGAAGTGCGTGCATCATGTTTGCGCAACTCTGTTGACTTGATCAGTAGACTGAAGCCACTTTAACTCAGTGAAACTTTCTTACTACTTTCTTATATATAAAAACAAAGATGAGGTGACTTACCGAACGAAAGCGCTGGCAGGTCGATAGACACACAAACAAACACAAACATACACACAAAATTCAAGCTTTCGCAACAAACTGTTGCCTCATCAGGAAAGAGGGAAGGAGAGGGGAAGACGAAAGGAAGTGGGTTTTAAGGGAGAGGGTAAGGAGTCATTCCAATCCCGGGAGCGGAAAGACTTACCTTAGGGGGAAAAAAGGACAGGTATACACTCGCACATATGGATATGTGTGTGTGCGCGAGTGTATACCTGTCCTTTTTTCCCACTAAGGTAAGTCTTTCCACTCCCGGGATTGGAATGACTCCTTACCCACTCCTTTAAAACCCACATCCTTTCATCTTTCCCTCTCCTTCCCTCTTTCCTGATGAGGCAACCGTTGGTTGCGAAAGCTAGAATTTTGTGTGTATGTTTGTGTTTGCTTGTGTGTCTATCGACCTGCCAGCGCTTTTGTTCGGTAAGTCACCTCATCTTTGTTTTTATATGTATATATAAATTTATATATATAAATGTAAATGTCATGTGACTAGGGCATCCCATCAGGTAGACCATTCGCTGGGTGCAAGTGTTTCGATTTGACGCCACTTTGGCGACTTGCATGTCGATGGGGATGAAATGATGACGATTGGGACAACACAACATCCAGTCCCTGAGCAGAGAAAATCTCCGACCCAGCCAGGAATCAAACCCAGGCCCTTAGGATTGACATTCTGTTACGCTGACCACCTTTTTTCCCCACAAAAACAGTAATAAAAATGGCTAGTTTACAATGAAATGACATAAATAAGGTGGCAGATGATTGCAGTCATAAATTACAGCATTCAGAGAATGAGGAATGATATGCAGTCTTTAGGAGTAGCATACATTTAGTACCTCCACTGTCACCTTCAACTGGTGGCAGTTCATCACGCACATTTTCTTCTTCTGCAGCCTGATGTTCCTCATTGTCATTTCCCACAGCTACTGGGGGTGGACAATTTATATATATAAATAGATAGATATAATAGAGGGAAACATTCCACACGGGAAAAATATATTTAAAAACAAAGTTGATGTGACTTACCATACGAAAGCGCTGGCAGGTCGATAGAAACACAAACAGACACATACATACACACAAAATTCAAGCTTTCGCAACAAACTGTTGCCTCATCAGGAAAGAGGGAAGGAGAGGGAAAGATGAAAGGAAGTGGGTTTTAGGGGAGAGGGTAAGGAGTCATTCCAATCCCGGGAGCAGAAAGACTTACCTTAGGGGGAAAAAAGGATGGGTACACACTCACACTCACACACACACACACACACACACACAGGTGTCTGTATATGTGTCGATGGATATGTGTGTGTGTGTGAGTGTATACCCGTTCTTTTTTCCCCCTAAGGTAAGTCTTTCCGCTCCCGGGATTGGAATGACTCCTTACCCTCTCCCTTAAAACCCACTTCCTTTCGTCTTTCCCTCTCCTTCCCTCTTTCCTGATGAGGCAACAGTTTGTTGCGAAAGCTTGAATTTTCTGTGTATGTATGTGTCTGTTTGTGTTTCTATCGACCTGCCAGCGCTTTTGTATGGTAAGTCACATCATCTTTGTTTTTAAATTTATAAATAGATAGATAAATTTAAGAAAGTCAATGGTGCACAAATTAAAGAAGGAAGGATACAGTGCCGACTAGAGAAGGAAAAGCAAACTGCTGATAAAATATTAAACTGGTGATATGAATAAATGTGTTATTCAGCAGCAATTTCTGCAACACAAAGAAATAATACATTGAAACACAAACTTCATGCAAACAATTTATAGTACAGAACTGGACCTCAAGAGAAGCCTGAGATATATTTTTCTGTTTTATGCGATTTGGTTTTAAAAGATTAAATGCGATGTCATAATGTGTAAATGAGATGACATAGTGCTGGATTTTTACAAAATGTTAAGCATAAGAATTAAAGCAGCCATTTGTTAATTCAGACACATTAGGCTGTGAATAAATGTTGTCGCAGTGATAGTGTGTGAGGCATATTCTCAAACAAAAGTATCCATTAGTGTTTAATTGTTGTTTAATTGGGCGTAGGCATAGAGACATGCAGTACAAGATAGCGCTCCACTTGTAACTATTTGAGTGTACACTGTCACTACTCCTCTACCTGTGTCTCAGGGGTAAAACATTATGGTGCAGTTACTGTTTCTTTAGTTCACTTGGCTGGGTAGTAACAATTTTATTTGCAAATATCAATGTAATCAAATAAATATTAAGCTGCCAATAGAAGGTACACAGCAGCTATTTAATTTAACTGGAGAAAAACAGCTTTTTTCAAAGTAGCAGCCTTCTTTGTAATTTACTGGTTAAATTTAACTGACATACTCATGCACAGCATTAAACACTGTAGTAGTTGTTTAATGTTAACACAGTGCATATATTAAGTGTCTGTGATTTGCTTGTTTTTGTTCATATATTTGTTCCATATCACTGATTGTTCTTATTCTTCTGGGAATTACAGTACATGACAAATTTATATTTTAAGGTACTGTGTGGTGATCTCTATCATTGGAAATGAAGAACATGCTTCATATACTGGAATCACAGTATAGAAACTTTTCTTGTTCCAAGAGGACTGGTTTCAGCAGTCTTATGCTACCATCATCAGATCTTATGGAACTTGTTATAAAAGCGCCAAGTTACATTACATGACGTAGTAGCACAAATGGAACTCCGTGCATCTTCATATCTTGATAAAAGAACATACAGTTGATAAAATGCACACAGCAGACAATATCCTTGTACTATCCTTGCCTACCAGCATCGAACATGACTCTCCCAAGCTTGGCACACAGCACTATGCCCGTACCGTAAAGCTATTAAAACCAGTCATCTTTGCACAATAAAAGTTTCTATACTGTGATCGTGGCATACGAACTGTGTTCTTCATTTTCATGATGAATTTATTTATTCATTCTTTGATCGATGTTTAGAGCAATACTGGATATGTCAGTATACATTTACAGTTACAGATCAGGGTACATTTGATCCCATTTATTATTTTACAATAGACTTTCTTATACAGAGTAGTAAGAAACAGTCTGAAAAGCTTGTCAGGGTATTGCAGAGTAGGTTTGCTGAGAAATAATTGTTAAGAAAAAATTCAATATGTTGTCATTTCATTTTTATTTTTATTACTTGCTGTTCTAACCGAAACATAAATTTGAATATGAGAAACAGAAAAATATGCACATTCTCGAATTTTATTCCATCTTCTTCCTTTATATGAGCCATCACATTGTATTCAATTTTAGAATGATTTCTATAATCAATTTTTATTTTAGGGGCAGTTTTTAAATTCTGAACAGTTTTAAACTGTCAGAAGATAAATGTTTTTTTTCATATGTTTAAAGGCTTTTCCAAAAAATATTGCTTTCTTATATACAACTGAAAATATTTTAAAGATCTCTACTTTTAAATGATTTCCTTTCAATTACTTTGTATAATTATTCATATGGTATGTGTGCATCAATGATCTTTAGGATCACTTTGCTTCCTATATGTAACTGGCTGAAGCATGCATGGCAGTTTTGACTCATGTTATTTTACATCTTATGATTTGTTGCAGTGCAGCAGAATGAGAAGTATATCATGTTTTGTATAACTGTAGTCACTTGTTTTTAATCTCTAAATTTAATAGCTAATAATGTACTTTGTTTCACTTTCATTGTAGATTCTGAAGATGGCTGCTGCATAGCCAAAACTAATAATTTTATACAAAACACTTAGTGGACAAGACAAATAAAAAAAAGTACGTTCATCATGATACTCTCCAGACTGTCATTTTATATCAAATTCTGTTCAATTTATGTAGCTTTTTCAGACAGTACTTCATTATAGATCACTACTTCAACTGCAAAAACAAGGTCATTAACATACAACATGAAGAGTGAGGGACCCAACACACTTCCCTGGGGCAGATTTGAATGTATTTCTATGTCTCTCAGTGCCTTTTCAGTCAAGATAATAGCATGCTGCACCCTCTCTACCAAGAACTTCTTAATTCAGTCACAGATTGCACTTGATATGCCATACAATCATGCTTCCAATAAAAAGCATAGTTGTGGTACTGAGCCAAACGCTTTTCAAAAATCAAGAAATACTGCACTACTTGACTGCCTGGATCCATGGTGTTCCATATGTCATATGAAAATTGGAAGTTCGATTTCACATCATCATCTTCATCATCATCATCACAAGGAGAATTTTGCCAAGCAGAGGAGATGAAATATCTTTCTAACTCAGTGCTAGACCTACCACCAGTGGAGACCAACCTGACATTATCTTCAGAGGCTAGTATCATGTCTCAGCCACCACCATCGCTGCTGCCAATAGCAGCAGTTCCTCATCCCCTACGAAAATCACAGGGATTGTTTCAGCCTATCTGGCATCTATGTGGATGAAGTTTCTTACATATCTGCCAGATATGGATATACCTACAACATTGATAATGTGTATTCCACAGTTCCATGGTAAAGTTGTATCACTATTGACAGCCATGCCAACCAGACACAGGGCAAGCAAAGGAAGGACTGTGTTACTATCCACAGAATAGTGCTAAGACAGTTCACAATGGGCATGAGTCAGCTACCACTAGAAACACCTTTGCTATCTTACAATGGACTTGACCATTGCACCTCACTCTGCTGCATCTCTATGGACTGTGACTTCATCTGCAGTGTTCACTGGGAAATGATTAAATCTGGAATGTTGCTTGGATTCAGCTAAAGAAGCCTGATAAACTTGATAAACTCTAAACACTCAGCAGTGTTGCTAATGTTATTAGTGATTAGTGATAATCTTGATTATTCACTGAAATCTCCTGAAGAATATTTCTAACCTGGAACTACAACCGGTGAAAAGTTTAATACTTAATGTGGGGCTTTCCTGGATAGGAAGATCCAGTTTTTGATTTGTGTGTATAACTAACTTGTAAATAAACTAAGTGTACCCAGACAGGGATTTATTATTTGCTGTAGGTTTCAGCAGAAGTATCTCAGCATCTGAAATCTGTTGTTTACAATCGAGTGTCATTGGGATTGACTGAAACATGAAAACTCTTTTATGTTGCTTATTTTCATTCCATTATCTCCTATGGGTAGCAAATTTTGTGACACCTCTGTGCATTCAAAAGGAATATTCTTAGCCCAGAAAAGCATTGACAGAATGATCTACATTGTCAGTTGGTGAACTTCCTGCTGGTCATTACTGAAGCATTCTGCAATGTCAGTGCTGTCATCCCTGTTCATAAGCTGGAATTTGGGATTCGTGGATGTTTCATTGAAAAGGAATTGGTACATTCACTCAACGAGCACTACACAAAAATACTATTTGCCCTTCACTAACATTTTTGTAATCACTGTTCAGAAAGATGTAACCTACACTGTTCTTTGGGTTCTGTTTTCAATAGGCTTTCAGCACAACTGCAAAATGTGAGAGGTAACTCACATTTTCAAATATAAGGTAAAGACTTTCTTGTGACATGCTTATGTTATTCTGTACATGAGTTGCTTATAATAGTTTAGTGACTTTCTCTGCAATATGTTACATATCTGTACAAAATGTCACAAATCCCTTGGTTTTCATTGGTAGTTGGTTACAAAACAGCTGAACTTGAAGGATCAGACAGATAACAATGGCTGTGTTAGAAGAAGTTGAAATTTCTTGCCCACTGCTTGTAGTTGTTGTAGTGCTACATGTTTCTATAAAGCATAGCAACACGCCTTTCTTTCCTTTTGCTAGACCGATGAAAGATGTGTGCATGAAAAATGTGACTTTAATTAGTACTAGAGTAAAGAGAATCTACTGTGCCTGGGTTTGTTGGAATTTATGTGCAGATATAAGAAGGAAAATGCTGGCACAGCACAGAAAGCAATGATAGATGTGTAACACAGTAATGAGATTCACAACTGTGAACGTGTTTTCCAATGTGACTTTCATCCCATTTTAATAATTCTGTGGCTTCTCAATTCTTTATCATGCCATTAAGGTGTGGTCACTTATTACTGGACTGTTTTGTAGCAAAAATATCTTAATATTTCTGTCTCATTAATCTCATAACTCTAAATTTTATTTATCTCATTTGTGCCTTTTTCACAGGTACCATTCTTTTGAATTACTTTCTTTGGCAAACAGTAGACTCATTTCACATTTTTTTAATGTTATTTCAGACCTGAGCTTTTTACTTTAGTTAGAGAGAGGCATTCATTTCTTGAATGTTGCCCTTTGGTGATCATTCTATGCTTCACAGAAATGCTTTTGATCTTAGCTGCAGGTTTCCTGCTTTTCGAGTCACTAATTGTTTGTTTCTGTCCTCTGCATAAAACACTACCTATGTACCAATTTTCAAATCTACACAATTTTTTTTTTCAACTGAAATGCATTCGGTCATAATTTTTTTCCTTCTGCATTTCTAGCATGCCATACTTGAGAGAGCCACTTTCTTACAACAGAAATGCGTCCCCTCACCCTCCCCACAACACTTAGTGAACAAATTTGATAATTAAATTAAATATGCTCTTCCTTCTTTGTAATTATACCTTAGGTAGCTCTTTCTTTCTCTCTCTCTCTCTCTCTCTCTCTCTCTCTCTCTCTCTCTCTCTCTCTCTCTGCGTGCATGCGTGCGTGTGTGTGTGTGTGTGTGTGTGTGTGTGTGTGTGTGTGTGTGTGGGTGAGAGAGAGAGAGAGAGAGAGAGAGAGAGAGAGAGAGAGAGAGAGAGGGAGAGAGAGAGTAGGAGTGTGTGTGAGTGCAAAAATAGCCAGATGATGAAATATAATAGTGACTTTTTATAAAAATATTCATAAATCACTTTGCACAGCTTCTTTCACAAACTTTTCTACAGAACACTCTAACATGTATGACAGATAGTCTTGTCAGAGTGCTTGTAATGTCCTATATGTATTTACCAAAACTGTAATCTCTACATTTCAAATTTATATATTGGAATAGCTTTTTACTTATTGAATGGGTGAGGCATTGAGCAATAGACAGGCATGTACCTGTAGCCTGTAAACTGACTCTTTCCCACACAATTTCTTTATGTATTGTATAACCAATCTGTGAGCCACGGAATAAACTATATACTTATTTAATATAAATAAGGAAATAGCAGTTTTTGAAAGTACTGGTATTCCTGTTAATTTTAATGTGTCACGTTTAACTTGACAAGAAATAAAAAATTTATAGCAGCCTAACAATGTTTAATAATTAGTATAGATTCTGATACCAGCTTCCCTTACTTAATGTATAACTTGACTTATTCAGTATCTCTGAACATTCTCCTTTGTTATGTTAAAGGATGTCAGGCAAAGGCTGCCATTTTAAGAAGCAGATCTGGTAGTATAATATCTCTCACATATATTGGCAAATGCCAAAAGTCCAGTTGTACAGCAGCATTACAATGTAATTACTCTGGAACAAGGCATCCATCAACTAAATCAAAGGTCTCCTTTCCACATGCTCAAAATGCGTCTAGTGCCTTAAAGAATATCTCATAGCATGCATGATCACTGATTAAAGATAATGACCATCTGCTAAAAGAAATCTGGGACAGTATTTGTAACTTATCTAAGCAATTTGGTTCTACTTTAACTGCAAGGTATCAGGCAGGCCCTGAAAACTTTCAGTACTGCTAACTCTATTAATTCACTGTGGCAGAAAAAATTTGAAGCCTTTCCCAGATCCGGAGAAAAAAAAGGAGCATACTGAAGACACAGATAATCTATCACTGAACACTGGGCAGCATTATAAATTGCTTAGAGTGAGTATTAGAAAGAAAGCCCAAATGCTGCATACATGAGGCCAAAAATATTTCCAACTGAGGGTGCTGCCACTACAAAAAAGGAAGGGTTATGGTTACTTGCCTACATGTTAATTCCAGACCCACCTGGCCCAGTATCAGATTTTCGTAATGAGCATATGCCCACAGCTTGGCTCTTAACAGACATTTAGGATGGAGATACCACTCGGATAAATGAAGGATGATTAATTATGGGGACTGAGGCCCCTGTATCAAAAAGGCATTAAACTGGAATCCTGTCTATTTTGTTGAGAGGTTACAGTGGCATGGTTCTGTTGTTGACTTGTGATGCAGTTTATTTGCATTGGCGCACCTGACTGTGGCGACTCAATTGGCTCTGACAAACATCTATTATATGGCCCCGGCAAAACATATAAACACTGTTGACAGACATCATTATAATATGGACAATTACATCTAGCATGTAAAGAAAACCAGTCCGGAGAACTGAGCAGTCTATGAAAATTTCACGGAAACCGAGGCAAAAAATAGCACTGGTGCAGGGTTTGATCCTGAATGGTTGATTGGGGAACACTCCACTTCAACCTAGACTGCGCATGACGTTTTTGCAGTTTCACCATCAGAAGGGCCAAGATTTGCCACACTGTTCGACAATCAAGATGACAATTCTGATATATCACGTTCTCCAGAAAAGGTGGTATAAGCTGCTTGTGAAGTAGTGACAGGCCTGGCAATATACAAAACTTCAGCTAAAAAAGGATCTGGCTATCAAATAATGTTTAGGTATGCACTTCACTGTTCAGTGTCAATCTAATCACCACACCATGTATTAATAATTCTGTGTATATTTTCCACAAGAAGACATGAATTTTCATTTTCTACTCAGGCCCTGCAACTGCAATCCACAATGCATAACGTTCTGATCCTGCCTTATGATGTTGGAGGAACTCTAAATGAGTGGCTACCACACACTTCTTTGTTACAAAATATTCACTTAAAAGTGAGTTAACAGTGTTGAGAGGCAGCACTGGTGATTCAGACAAAGAGGCCATTTTTTATGCAAGATGATAAAGCTGTGGGATTGTAGATAATAAAAATTCTTGTTTCCCACAGGACACCTTCCTGGCAGTGCTAGATGGTTCTGGTATACTTTCCAGTCTTTCTGAGCTTCATTAAACAGCTGAAAAGCCAGGACTGCCACTAGCAATTGCACCTGTGCCAGACACGTCACTTTCTGTACAAGTGCATGCTGCTGATCAAGCAGTTGTTTCCAGAGCTCAAAAAACTGCTTGTCTAACACTCAGCAAAGCAGCTTGATAAGTCCTATTTCAGCACAAAGATGGGCTGTAGTTCCAAACAACCTTCTTCCCCATTATTGTAAGTGCGCTTGTTCAACAATATAAGGTTTTCTGAGCACCAATTACTTCAAATAAATCACAGAATACAATAGACCCTGACTCTCCTTGAACTAAACAGAAACAAAGACTTCTTAGTCATTAAAGTACTCTGTTAATTCACTGAACATCTATCAGTGCTGGAGAGCAGTATACAAGATGTGTGCAATGAGTAATGCAACAATTTTTTTCTGAAACAGGTTGGTTTTATTCAGGATTCCAATACACCAAGTCACTGCTCACTCTTTTGGCTACAAAAATCTATTTTTCAATATAACTTCCATTCAATGCAATGACCTTACGCCACCATACTGCCCAGTTGGTACCACTCTACTGGCCAACATCAGAGTCAACGTCTTGCTGCATCAATAACCTCCCCATCATCCATGTATTGCTTCCTGTTGACTGTGTCCTTCATTGGAAGATGGAAGTCAGAAGCTACGAGATCTGGGCTGTATGGTGGATAAGATCAGACAGGTTTAAGCGACCTTGCTGTGATGATGACAGGTGCCTTGCCCAGCAACTTGCTGTGCTTTTGTTCACCACCAGGTGGTTCAATGGAGAATGGAAACAGCATAGTGTTAGGGAAATGGATATGCAAACCAAGAGTCGATGACAGGAAATAACAAATTCTACATCAATATCCAGAAAAATGCCAAATTTTGCAAGGTCATCACAAATAACTTCACTGGAGAGCTTGTAGTACACATCATCGAGCTGAGATAAATAAGGCTGGGATGGTCTGCAGCAGTCCTTAAATCGGCCATTGTTGTTCACCCAAGTGACTCCGAATTTGTCGATGTATCACTCCATGATGCACCTAGAGTCCTTGCTTGACCTATGCATAAGTATACTGACTGATGCATAATTATACTGTTGACCCATCAAAACATCCAGTGGGATTACAAGAATTTTCATCAAAATGGAAGAAGCTTCCTCAATTAGAAAAATGTGTTTCTCACCCCAATACAGGTCACTGAAAAATCTATTGTTATTTCTACAGATGTGCTATATCTAACACATCATCATCATCATCTGAAAGTCACAGAAATTCAAATATGCAGCTAGATGGATACAAGTTAGTATTACTGTACGCATAATATGAAAAAAGGGAGAGTGGCTACCATACACATAAAAAATCCTTCACTATATATCACAGTGAATACAACACTGAACAGCTGTTTGAGTACTATACTTCTGCAATAGAATTAGAAGCATACAAGATAGCAATTCTGACAGTCTGCATAGGCCCCAATAGGAATGTTTTAAAAGTTTATCAGGCAATTAGATGGATTACTTAATAAAATTTAATAGAAACAACTGGGAAGTGATTGTATATGGAAATTTCAATACAGATTGCCTCTTGGATACTTCTGATTGAGGGCTCTAATAGTTAATGACGCCCAGCTTTAGTACGACTGCCAAAGTAACTTGCACAACATGCATAGAAACACAAAGTGCTACAGCAGTTGGTAATTTATTTCTAAATCCAATAGTCTTTAGGAAATAGATGCAAGCCCTGTAATAAATGGTTTACCTAACCATGCCAGTCAAATGGCAGCAATAACACACCCCTATCAATTGAGCTTAACTACGAAAAGAAAAAGAAAATCTCACAGAAGTGTAAAAGTCTACTCAGCTACATTTTTCAGAGAGGATTTACAACATAAAAAATGGCAAGAAATTTAACAAGGACACAGATTAGATGAGAAATCTAATTTTTCCCTAAAAATATTCTTACAGCATTATGGACCCAGTTATTCTTTACTACAGGTTAGTGACATTTTAGTGGAAGCCAAGAAAAAGGGTGACTAATATCTTGAATCAAAATCCCTTGTACAGACTAGTTATAAGTACACTTTCACTACTTGAACCAATGTAGACAGAAAAATATTTACCACGTGGATACCAAGCTATATAGTAATGATGCTCAGACTGTGTGTTGCAAGATTTGCTTTGTTAGGCATGTTAGTGTCATGAATTGCCAATGGGTGGCAGTTTTGGTATGGAAAAGTAGGGCTGAAACACAAGCATCAGCATGCATTATAGTTGCAGATAATCAACATGGATGTGGTCAATGTGAGTAGGGCTACTCATAAAGCTGTTTTATCAAAACAACAGCAATGGCACTGCTGCACCTCATGAGTATGGACACATTAAAGGAATACAGAGTGGTCCTCTTCTGCACCTGCTTGAAGAACATAATTTGGATGTTCAATTTGGAAATTGCTCCTGGGAGAGGCAAACAGCCAACTGTGCCATAAACTGTTGAAGAAGTTACTGTTTCTGCAGCTGAGGATGCTGGATTCAATGTGCAATCTTCAAGCAGTGCACAAGCTGTGTCATGGCACCTGAATAATCTGCAAACCCACCATTCGAAAAGTGCTGTGAACAATTTTATCTCTATTGCTGGTCCATGATGTCATGGATGTAGATGGTCATCACAATGAGAAACGTTTGTAGCTTGAAACAAAGTACACAATTAACAAATTTAGCCTCTCACGTGAAAATTAAATTTACTTATTATGTCTCTTCCATGTGTCCTTACAAATCTTTCCACAAGGTTTCATTGTCTTATGATCACTTATTTTTCATTGGGGCCCTCTCAAGTAGTGGAAGTTTAATTATAGCCACCCTGTACCAGGAAGAGAGAGCTTCATAAAATGCAAAGGGCTAACTCTAATCCAGGCTTTAAAATGCACTACAAGTAGTATTGTAAATTCTCCAGTATGCCATCAAAAAGCATGTGCTGCACACAAAAAAATAAAAAATCCAAGAAAAAAGGAAGCACAATTTGGAACATTATTTGGCATGATATAAATAAACATGGCAGAACCAATCACATTGACAATAACAACAATTCGGAGCATTATTAGTCATGGAATAAAAAAAATTCAGCAGAGCAAATGATACTGAACTCCCAGCAACATTATCAGTGAGACATCCGATGCTTTGAAATTCAGATCATTAGCTACTATGTTAACGAAATTGTCTTTAGCAGTAGCTGAAAACAAGTGGGCGTGCACACACGCCCACAACACACACACACACACACACACACACACACACACACACACACACACACAAAAAAAAAAAAAAAAAAATAATCCATCGAAAGCAGATTCAATAAATTTACCTTGACAGGTGATACATACTCTACCACCAACCATCAGTTTTGCCAATTCTGTTAGAGAGATCATGTCATGTTATCTCAGCTGAAGTACTAAAATCCTGTGCTGACTTTGTAGTGCCACCCTTGAGTTACCTTTGTAACCAATCTCTGAACTGAGGTTTATTTCCTGAAAGACTTAGAGGTTTGTGAATTTCCTGGGCATACGGTTGATAATCAAATAAAGTTATACTGGAATGTGGATAAATCAACTAAAAAGTTCGGTTCTGCCTGCTTGCACTCGAAAATCTCTCTTGCAGGATTGCTAGCATACTTTGCTTACTTTTTCTCTGTTCTGCTGCATTGCATGATCTTCTAGGGCATTGCAACTAAGGTGAAAAATGTATTCATTCTACAGAAGAGTGCAATCACATTTTCTGTAAGGTTGATCAAGAACATCTTGCAGAAGCCTTTCTGGGACCCAAGAATCCTTACACTTATGGGCCAATACATATAATTCCTAATGGTATTTGCAGTTTACAACAAGGGTGAATTTAGGACGAATGGAGCAACTGACAACCACAATTCTAGAAGTAGAAATCGTTTCCATATATACTATGCATCCCTCTCTAGGTCTCAGGATGGAGTTTCATTTTCTAATACAAGTTAACATCTAGCGAGTAACTCAGCATCCCCAAATATTTAAAAACAAAGTCAAAGAATACCTTATTAGCCACTCATTCAACAATTTTTCAGAATACTTGGACTAATGAATGTAAATTCTGCATAACTCTACTATTTGTATGAGATAGACCCGACTTTTCCAGTATATGGACAGTTGATAGTGGCTATGAAAAGTTACATAAATGCTGTGTATGAAGTTTTGGATAAAACTTCCAGCTGAGTGATACACGAGGAGAAACAGCAGTCGCTTTTTACAAGTAGCTGCTCTTTTTCTAACATGGACGTATAAAGTGATCTGGATGTAATTACTACAATTATTGGCACGAGTAGACAAGTGCTGGCCATAATTTATTATAGTTGGAGTCACAAATGATGGTGATCAAGTTTAGGCTTGTTCTACGTACCTATGCCACATGTTCTCCAACAGTCAATGAGGATTCAGTAGTGTTCCGAGCGCTCTCCTACGAATGTTGTATGCAGTGCAAGCACTATATGTGATCATAGTGAGTTATTTGGTGAATTATTATTCCTTTTGTTGCAACATGTGATGCCTGGTGGCGGTGTCAAGTGACAAATTCTACACAAGGAAGCCAGAGACATAAATCGTGGGATACACGCTTTCATCAAGCACAAAGCATGTGATTGCACATACTGCGCTGTCACTTGGAACCAGCAGCAATGCAATCATCATCCCTATCTCAACCTGCACAAACCACCATTGTTCGTGGATTGGACTACTGTACACTTTAAAGAAGTAGCCAACAGGGTAGCTTTTGCCTGTTAATATATAACTTGACAAATTGCACAAATGAATGAAAGAATTAATTCATTAATTTGAAAGTTCATCAAGGTTAAATGAACACACATTCCACGACTGAACTGTGTGAAGCATTGCCAATTTCAAACACAGGTGTTCATCTCTGGACATTTCAGGTGAAGAAAGGGGTGGTGATTCAGTAATTCCAGTACATAATCTAACAACAGTTTTCTTTATTAAGAAAACACAATTTAAACAAAAATTCATTTGAGAATATAATGAGGAGACAAAAGTCTGGCCATTACTTAATTTCAATTGTTAAAAATCTAAAAACTACCAATAAATACATACAAAAGAAGAAAAAAATATTCTAGCTTTCAGAACTGGTTAGTTGTATCCCTAGGGAGGAAAAAAATAACTGCCTCCCAACCTGCAATCCTTATGACCTAACACTCCTTATTAATTTTCTTGAGCTACCTCTCTTTCCTTATTGAGGAAGGAACTAACAGTTCTGAAGGCTAAGACATTTATGTATACTTCTCTATGACCCTGTTGGCAGTATTTACAATTTCACCTCCTAAAGGAAATTACCAGCCAGCCATTTTGTAACCATAAAAAGTAAAAAATATGACTTTTAAAAATTTCATGTGGTTCACTGTAACTTCCTCTCCTACGAATGCCATCTGTCTTCGTGTACAGTTTTTTTCCTCTACGGCTCCCTCTAATAGCATGGATGTCATTTTATTCCTTGATGTATTACTATACTTCTTGTCATCCTGTCCCTTCTTCTAGTCAGTGTTTCCCACATATTTCTTTCCATGTTGATTCTCTGTAGAGCCTCCACATTTCTCATTTTACATGTCCACTTATTTTTCACTACTCAACACTTTATTAATTTCTTAAACACTGACAGATATTCTTAATCACTGTAGTGCAGATGCATTGAAATGGCCAAACAAATTTTTCACCAATTCATTTGTCCATCATGTCCCGCGTATTCCATCGAGAAGGAAAGATCAATGATGTGGAATATTAACTCATCTCCATCTAGGTGTACATCTTGTATTACACATTATTTTCTGTTACACATGAAACAGTTGGCAACATTCTACTTCCTCTTTCATTTTTGATGGTAACACATGATCCTTTCTATTTTTGAAGTAATTGAAAATCCAGGACGGAATAATGACAGTGTTTTGAAAAGGAACATTGCTACTCACCATATAGTGGAGATACTGAGTCACAGATAGACAGTGGTGCCTATCTGCCACTCAGTGTCTCCACTATATGGTGGGGCAGCTGTACTTTCATGATACTGTCGTTCTATTTTTGATGGAAAATATTTAATGAGTTTCCTTTCATAACCATGATTTTTAAGATCCTTTAGTGTTTGAAATGTAAGTAGCTACTAGGCACCAATAAACCCCTTTGGTTTCTCTTAACTCTCTTCTTTCTAGTCTAATTTGTGCATTCTCTCAAAATACATTTTGTCCATAGCCTTCAAACTATTGCAGGGATGATTTTAATTTAACATGCCATCAGCTCATTTGACACGGAGTGAACCTTTAAGTAAACGAAGATGATAACGGAGGTTGGCCGCAACTTTTTCAAAGGAATCATTTGCGATTTATGACCGAATGGTCATTAGAACCACTCTCCTTCCGAATGCCAGTCCAATATCTGATCCTCAACGCCTCCTCGCTCGTTTGAAGTTATTGGAGGTCTCTAAACTGGGACTATTGCTTCTTTTGAACCTTTTAGCGGATAACAAACATTCTTCGAAAGTTTGCCCCCACGTATTTCTGGGATATATTTATTACCTCTGTCTTTATGATATGCACGAATACTGCTTATGTACACAAGTGCTTATCATTGTAATACAGACGACATACAGCGTCTCATCCAATTTGTTGTTGTGAACTTGGTGATGTAAACAACGAAAGATGTTTCCTGTATTATTATTATTATTATTATTACAATTGTTCCGTGTATTGATAAACAATAAGTCAGTGTGCAGAAAATACATTTCTCATACTTCATTTGCAACGACGATCAAATATTTACTGAAAAAACCGCCGTTCACTTATCACACAATACTGTGAATGAAACATGAAACGAACTAGTGGCTTTTAATTCAGTTGTGTCTTGTCATAATTCAGTGTCAGTGCTGACATTTTTGATATGGTGGCAGTACTGCGATAGCAAAAAAATTATTTCACTGTGATATATTCTAAACAATAAATGGCAACAATAAATGTAATCCTGTGGTTATATCACAAAGAAAGTTCAATTCGAAATGAAACAAGATGATACATTATTTGTAATGAACAACGATGCTAGGAGATATGTACCGCTACGTTTGCGACATCTAGCGACACACACGTGAAGGAGAGCTGAGTGGCGTCAGTCAACATCCATGTGTTTTGGGTGAGGATGCAAGCCACGAGGAAGAAAGTGCTTGCATCATGCGAATACTAACAGTAAATTCAATGTGTAGACGTGTAGCGCGGAGGCAGTAGATTTGTCTGGCAGTTTTTACTGAAATTAAAACTATTAAAGCTTCCACGTAAGTTATTTTATATGGAAGAAATAGCTTTGAAATTTTTTTGTTAGTTAGATCATTAGAGAATAAGATATTTGTTTTAACCTGATCATTATTTGCCGTTAGTCAGATACTTAATCCGCAGATTTGTTTTTCTGTTTACGTCTCGTGTTTGTTTATTTACAAAAGTTGTCTTCATCAACATATTGTATGTTGTTATTTTATTGGTCGTGTCGTGTTTCTGTAAATGCTCTACCATTCGTTCAGTTTAGTAATCCATAAATTGCTTCCTTTATTTTTAGAAATGCCTGTGGCTTCTATAATGATGTTTTCTTACGTTGGCAGGTAACTGCGTCTTGCCTCGTGGTCGTGCTAGTGTTGCGGCATAATAATCAATATGGCGGCACAAGTGGCTGCTAATTCCAATGACTGCTCACAGGCTCGTGAGAGTGCTGGCGCATCATATGCGCATGCAGTGCTTAATTTCAAATCTGCGGACAGTAATAAAGAAAATATAGGAGAGACTTCAGATACAGTTACGAAAGAACACAACACGAAGGAAGTGCCGGCTGTGGGTAAATACTGTTACCAGAAATCGACTAAACAGCAGTCTCATATGACAGATCACCATGCTACCGGTAGTGATGGAGAGTGTTGTAGCGTTGTTACTGCAAGTAAAGAAGGGCTCGAAAATGTGAGTACTTCTGATGTGAGTGGTATCAGAAGCACTGACGCCGGATGTAACGAAGAGACCACGGGCGATATACGAAACTCAGAAAATGAAGGCGGTTGTAAAGAGGACGAAAAAGTTCCTGAGAAGATAAAGTACGTCGAAGCTCCTCTTCCAAAGGTTAACCCCTGGACGGCAAACCGAAATGCTGCATCAGTGATTACGGGAAAGTTAGAAAGCAAGTCGCAAAATATGCCCCAATCAAATTCGCCAACGGGGCGGAGAGTGTTGCAGCCGCAGCAACAAGGTAAGTTGCAAAAATATTTAGGTTTTCAGTTGCTTTGAATGTATGTATGGATTTTCTGGAGCCATAGTGTGTATTCCGCTTAAATGACATCGTTCCATAGGGTCTATGATTGCCAACAACTCTTCATAAAAAGTTAACACTTCAAAATACGATCTTGCCTGCTCTATAAGTATATTGTTTGAACAATCTCGGTTACTAATACAGTATTAATCCCAACCATTTTAAGAATTCTTTCTACTACGAAGTAGGAAGAGGAAAGTGCTTGGGTATAAAAAAACTGCAACAGTACTGGCTTACGTGTTGTCTACTCACCTAAGTTATCGTAAATTGCGACACTCATTATACTTTCCCTGTGCTCTGGTATTGGCACATAGAAGTTTTCTTTGCCAAATATGGTTGATGTATAATTTGACACTATTTGTATTGTATTGAAGTAAGATTTATTTATATATACCTTGTCACTTCCAAGACAAGACATACTATTTCAATTTGGATAAGAGTTACATAGTGCTCTTCCTTTTTCTGTTGTTGTGTACTACAGTTTTTCCCTAATTTATCATGAAGTATGATAAAAACTATAGTGTATGGTGTGGATAGGCTGTACATCATAGTCTGTTACAAAAAAAAGATCTGTTACCAAAATTTTACTTAGCATTCATTGTCTTTCACAGCTTTCAGCTTGCCATTTTGTCACCCATTCCAGGCCTCGGACTGCATTACAGACTTGTTTGTCGCCACAACCAAGATTACTGGGAAGGGAAAGGGGGGAGGAGGCTATCACATTTGAGCCAGTGAGAAAGATCCAGTGAAAAGTAAAAAATAAGCATAACAGAAAACAAACACTTGACTCACTGAATTTGCAACTTAGTCACACATTATTAAAGTTATTACTTCTTTTCTCCCTCTTTCAAAGATCATTTCAAGGGAAAGAATTGAAAAACAGAATACTTAGCTCCCTCATGGAATATAGGACTTATAGCCTGTAGTCTTTGAGGATTATTTTTTATTCTGAAGCTTTAAGTAGATCGAAATTTACTTTATTATATCAGTTAGGGTCTGCACGCCAGCTGCAGGTGCTGTAAATCTTCCTCAGAAAAATATCATTCTGTTTCAACCAACATGTTTAGAGGGGAGGGGCAAGGATTTATATAGCAAAGTTGCATTTACTGCCACTTTAGCATAACAAACTGTTCTAAAAAGACACGTGAAGGAGAGATCTTCATTGTGGTGTATAAATGAAATGGTACATTTTTGTAAAATGTGTAAGCATGATGGCCCATGTAAAGCAGACTTGCTGAGGTTTTTATTCTTACCCCACTATCAAACACAGATGACAGAAAATAAAATCAAAAGTTCTTGTATTGGCGGCTAGTGTGGTAGTGTACCAATAAGTATAAGCAGTAATGCTGCTTTCTGCATTGGCCTGTGTCATTGCAATCAAACTAGTACACAATCTGCACTTCTGGGTGGGGATCAAATGGTGTGAGCAGAAGAGATACGGGAAATGGTAACACGAGGTAATGGAAAACAAATTAGAGAAGCTTTAGGCCAGGGGATTGTGAGAGTGCAGGATATGCTGGAGAGAAATTGCCACGTGTGCTTAAGTGAAACTCACGCTGGAAGGGAGTATCCAAATGGTCCGTAAAGTGAAGCAGCTGTTGAAGTCATTTAGGTTGTGGTGCAAGCATGTTTACCAGCAGGATGGTCAGGTCTGTGGTTTACTTCAGTTTGGTGATGCCCATTCAGATGAATAGTTAATTGTCCTGTCCACATTGAATGAAACCCACGCTGTAAGGGAGTATCCCAATGGTCCGTGTAGTGAAGCAGCTGTTGAAGTCATTTAGGTTTTGGTGCAAGCATGTTTGCCATCAGGATGGTCAGGTCTGTGGTTTACTTCAGTTTGGTGATGTCCATTCAGATGAATAGTTAATTGTCCTGTCCACATAGAATTCTATACAGTAGTCAATATATAACATAGCTGCTTTGGCACCCAACTCTGCCTTTTATTGGATAGAAGATGTCTATGACTGGAACTTCGGTAGGTGGTGGTGGTGAGAGAGAGAGAGAGAGAGAGAGAGAGAGAGAGAGAGGGGTAGGTAGGTAGGTAGGTGTTGCATTGCCCACAAGGGAATGGCCCAAAGGCAAAAGGTTAAATGGATTTGGGAGTAGGTGTTGAAGCTATGGAGGAAAAAGCAAAGATTGTCTCTTTCATGAGTTAAGATCATGAAAATGTCCTCAGTGGATCTAGACCAGACAAGGGGCTTGAGGTTTTGTCTGGATGGTAAGGATTCCTCCAGTTAGTCCACAAATAAGTTGGCGTAGGATGACACTATGTGAGTACCCATGGCAGTACAGCAGATTCGTTCATTGATTTGGACTTTGAAAGTGAGATAATTGTGGGTTAGGATGTGGTTGGCTAGGAGGATTAGGAAAGAGGTGGTGGGTTTAGTATGACTGTGACATTGGAAAAGCCAGCCACAGTGACAGACAAGGAGTCTCATGGTAATGGAATAGGAACTGTGGAAAGGTGGCTAAGGAAATGAGCAGTGCCTTGAATGTAGGGCAGTAGGTTTCTGAAAATAGTTAAAAGGTGTTGGTCAACAAAAGCAGAGGCCTGTTCTGTGGGAGCATTGTACTCAGCCACAAAGTGACCCCTTGTAGAGACTTGTGGGGTTGGCTTGTAGAGTAGACAAAAGGTAGGAGTGCAGTGTGAGGAGGGAAATGACAGGAATGATTAGTAAATATTATTTGGATTTCAGGTTTTGAGGAGCTGTATGTTCCATAGGAGTGATGCTGCTCTCACTGGGAATGGAGTTAGCAAAGCAATTTGAGGCCAGGGTAGTGAGGAATTCCAGAAAGATAACCATGGGACAACTGGATGGGAGGAGGAGGATGATGAGGATGATGATGATGATGATGATGATGATGATGATGATGATGATGATGATTGGAGGGAAGCTGGAGCTGCTTTAAATAATGTTCTGTGGGGTTTTCAATTGGCTGTTGTCAATGGAGTTCCTGACGAAGAGATGTTTTTGCTGCAAAAAAACTTCCCAAATCGTGTACACCACATCTGCAGTGGAAAGTAGGACTTGTCAAAATATACCAATAACCTTACCAGAGCCTGTATTGGTAGACAATACCCCCTCCAACGATGTACAGAATTTGATTTATCCACTCAGACACCAATTCCATGGGTCATCCCTTGTGGTTGACGCAGGAGCAAGATCTGTCTGTACACCCATCCACCACCTCCAGTCAGGGATATTTCCTACTCAATAATAGGCAGAGCCACATTTGAAAGCAGCAATTTTATATATCAGGTGCAATTACTGTACAGCTTTGTGTGGGCAGAACAAGTAATCAACTCTTTACTCTCACGAATAGCCACTGCAAATTTAACCAGTCAGTTGCTGAACATGTGCTCCACAACACATGTTACTTCAACAACTGCTTCATTTGACAGGTTATTTGGTTACACCCTTCCAGTCCAAGTTTCTCTTTGCTCCCTCCAATGCACATGCTCTCCCTCCCTCCCTCCCCTTTTCTTGTCTCTGCCTTCCTCCTCTCTGCCCTCCCTTCTCCTTTTCCTCCCTCTCTACATTTTTTTTTTTTTAAACTGTACACTCAGAAATAATTTCACTTTGTTATGTAGCTGCTGAGTCACCTTTCAAAAGACTTGCCTTGCACAACCACACTATTTCTCATTGCATTGTGTGCTTTTCCTTACAAAGTTTCCACCTCCATCTGCCCTGGCAGCTTCTCTCAAAAATCGATAATCAATAACAAGTCTCACTGCAGGAGTGTGATTTTGGCTCTCTGTGTGTTTGTGTGAGTGAATGTATGTACTTTTGGTAGAAAAAAGATAGCTATTGTTTATATATATTGTTTTCCGTTACATGTGTTTTTGCGCCACACATCAGTCTGATATAAGTGAGTGGTTGTATTTCCCTTATTTTACGCATTGTTCCCGTCAGGAATTTCCTTTGTTTTTACAGTGTTGAACAGTTTAGTAAATATTGTAAAACCCAAAATGGAATGTAACAATATTACGAAAACGTTAGTTGCTGTTCACCATATAGTGGAGATGCTGACTCACGGATAGGCACACCAAAAAGACTGTTGAAAAGTGAGTGTTTGGGTAACACACACACGAACACGACCACAGTCTCTGGCAGCTGTGTGTGTGTGTGTGTGTGTGTGTGTGTGTGTGTGTGTGTGTGTGTGCTGTCTAATTTCAAAGAAGGCCTTGTTAGCCAAACGCTCACTTTTCAACAGTCTTTTTGGTGTGCCTATCTGCAACTCAGCTTCTCCGCTATGTAATTAACAGCAACGACCCTTTTCATAAAATTTATAGTAAATATTGTGGTTTCCTGTAGTTTAAATGCATAGGTTCTCGTAGAGAAGTGATGAACTAAGGGAACAGGATTTTTTGATGACGTATTTCTTGAATAAATTTGTTTGCTTCCTTGCCTTGTTGGGCTCAGAAATTCAAAGCTACTATGATTGTGAGGAACTGACTGTTATAGTTGATGTTATGGCATTTGCCATTTTGAAATCTCAATGGTGTAATGTAGTGGGCTCCAATGACTTGGGGTAAGGGGGGGGGGGTAGATACAGAAAGCAACAGTTACTGTTTGTACTTCATGGTGCAAAAAGTGGATTTTACCCATTGAACATATCTACATGAAAATATTGGAAAAATAGTGATACGTCCTACCATCTCTATTTTAGAGCCTTCACCCTTTCACAACATCCTGAACTCCTGTTGTTTGTTATGTCTTCTCTTCTTTTCTGATCTTTTTTGGTCAGAGACCTAGGAATGACATTTCCATAGAGCTCTAAACTGTTCGAAGTTTCCTTTTGAAGCTTCATTACAGCATTTAAGTGAATACACAATCTTACGAGTAGGCCATTAATATGTTTCAAATGGAATTCTATCAGAGATGATAAGCTGACTTCAGTATGGTGTTTGATGATCATTTTATGGATGCAAGAGCTTGAAGAATCCATGTGATTCTTTTTGAGTAATATTGCTAGTTTTGTAATTAAGGTTTTGAACCAGTCTACTCAAACAGAAGTAACACAAAGTATAAAGTGATGCATCTGATGCTGCTTCACCCCACAACAACAATCACCTTTCGATCTAACCTTGGTCTCAGATTGCACTGAGGGTCAATATTTCATAACTAAGGCTTCATATTCACATTCAGTGGCTTTGCCAAGTCATACTGAATTGTCTTCCACCACAACCTCTAGTCCAGAAAATAATATACATCTAAAATATAACATTGCCAGTATTCTGTTTGCACACGTTGTCACACACGACAACTTTATGGTGTCGAGACGAAGCCAGTATCTTATATCAGTATATCACTTGATCCAATGTGATACTAATATACTTATGCATTAATTGTGATAACAATTTTTTTTGTAACATATTGTTGAGAGAGTGAAGTGGTATTTAAAATTACTAGTAGAATTTTTTATTTTTTTTAAATGTTATTTTTAATTTGTGCTTTTATCAGCACTGTTGGGCTGAAATTGTATTTAAAAGGTAGTGGAATATGCCTATGCACATTTATCAATGATTTCATATCCACAAAGTATCCTTTATGGAGTGAATTAATTCCGAAAGCTGCACTTTTAATACCCTCACTTTCCTTGACAATGCAGTACTGATGTGAATCACATTCTGCATTACCAAAGTTGACGCCGTTTTGGCTAAAGAATTTTTGAGGAATGTGATGAGTTTCAGTAGTTCCTGGTTTTCCCATCCGTGTTATCAGTGATTCTATTAGAATTTTTTGTGAATGCATTATAATCCCCTTTCTCCATTGTTGTCTCTGGTCATCTTTGATTTAAAAAGCAGGAGAAAATCTTCTAAGGCACCTACCAGCATTTAGACCTAGTTCTAGCAGTAGTCTGTTACCCATTGTTTCTTTGTCATCAAGCTATGCCATCTGGTTGATTTCCACCACAGTATTCTACTTTGAAATGTGTGTCTTTTCTCCGAACGTCTAGCCTCAAAAATTTCTATAGCAGAATTGTAGATTGTGAAGAACAACTATTAGTGATGATAAACTGTCTTTGACGAGAGTTTCCTTTAGGGTGTCAAGACTAGTTTAGTGTCAAATGCTCCTTTCTGCAGTAACTCATAAACATAAGATATTGCATCCTCAGCAAAGGAATTGTATTGGACTTCTCCATTTACCAATATATGTGAAGCCTATTATACTACCAGATCTGCTTTTCTAAGTGAAACATCCTTTAAGTGCCATGGCTAATATTAAAGAGTTGGACTGGCTTATCCGACTGGAGTATCTGGGAATTGTTGACTCGGATTATACAGACTGTATGACGTCATATTGTAGGTTTTGTTTGGATTTCTCTCTGTTACATACAGAATCTTGATTTGTCCATCTCACTGCTGTTAAGTTGTGAGATTGTGGTGCATTACTTGCACAAAATTGCACTGTTTCACCATTGTCCCAGTCATGTGTTCTAAATGTGTGGTGAAACATGAGCATAATGTCAGTGCATTCATAATACAAAATTTAAAGTTGAGGCAAAAAAAATCATCCAAACTATTTGTCTGTTTCCAGTGTTGATTACCATCATCCGTGTGTGTGTGTGTGTGTGAGAGAGAGAGAGAGAGAGAGAGAGAGAGAGAGAGAGAGAGAGAGAGAATGCTAAGCAGATACCTCTCCATAAAGGCAAAGCTTTATCAACCCAAATGTTGTTTTGAATGCCACGTTGCTTTATTGGTGATGGTGTGCCATTGCATTTGTCTGGCCTTTGCACTGTCTTATAGGTGGAACTACAGTTACGTTAAACTTATCACATATACCTTGCCACAGCTTCACATCTTCCATGTTAACAAGTCATTTCGTGATATAAAAGCCAAAATGTGTGACAGAAAAACTTCTTGGCGCGACTGGAGATTGAACCCCGGACCTCTGGATTTACGCTATTGAAACCAGGATCTCTGGATTTGTAGTATGGGACTTAGACATTTAAAGTCTAGGTTAGGGTCAGTGGCAATCGTGGTGGTGCTTATCTACTGCTCATGGGTTGGGAACATGTCAGTTTTGCGTAGCCAGAGGGATGATTCTTTGACATAATGAATGAGAGGCAAGAACAGAGGCATTGTCTTTCTAGTGCCAGAATTTAAACCATCATTTTGTTTGCTGTTTCTCAATGTATTAGTGACTTTCGTTAGAAGTCTTATTTTTTTTTTTACTATAGCAGTGGAGTGCTATATAGTAGACTGATTTAAGTGATTTAATTCTGCATGGTGACATCATTCATTGGTGCGTTTCTCACAGATTAATTGCAGAAAAATGAAAATGAATCAAATGTAGTGGTGAAATTACTCTGTGTGAGTCAAAGGTTTGCGTGGATGGAATCTCTTGGAAGTGTAGAGAAAGCTGTCACTTTGAGTAAGCGCATCAGTGCTTTTTTAATTTAATCATGTGAGAAGATAGATGCGTCACTTTTCATTAATAATAGACACACACTTTGATATATTAATATTCATAGATCCACCTACTTTCTCCCATGATTTAATTAAAAATACTGAGCCACTTACTCAGTGAATCCTGCAGGTTGATGGCATAGCAATGCGGAACAGAGAAATATTTCACTGCTTTTATTGAATATGTCAGGGGCTGCAAAGCTGTCCTTTGTTTGAGGATAGTAATTCAGTAGGCTATAAAGAACTGTAACCCAAACAAGGAGCAATTAAATTTATAATCCTCGTTTACAGCAATATTTCATCTTTTCTTCCAAATGTATTACTTTTGGAACATGTCGTCTGCCTCCTGCACTCTCATCAGCTGCGTAACACAATCAGCTGGCACACTTTCACTTGTTCCCATCGTGCCTCACGGCAAGTGATGACAAGTCCTGCACGAAAAACTCAAAGTACACACCGCTGATCCTTTTCTCCTCTTCTACCCAGGTACGCTTGGATCCACTGAGTCACACTCCATTACCTCTCCAAATGATGCCACTGGTACAGGGTGGAGTGGTGAATGGTCAGAAATATGTGATCGCAGGTCCTGATTATGCAATTAATTTTTTACCAAGTAGTCGTAAGAGGTCACCCATTGTGTTCTTGTAGCTGTAATTCGCCTGTAGTGTTGATGGATCTGACCACCTGTGAGGTGGTGGTGACGAACACATGCACATGATTGCTCTGTAAGATGTGTACTGTTAGCTGTGAGACACAATAACAAAGAAATCAGGATCTCAGTTTTATTCCATATAAATAATATCCACTATGTGTGAATTCCTACACAACATGCCTGATGATACACTATTTAACATGATAAATCATCTCGAGAGGATTTTTAGTGATTTCCTACCATCCAATGGGCACATATCAACAGAAACTGTGATTCATTAGTGCAGAGAACCTATTTTATGCTTTTTGCTTTTCACGTCAAATGACAGTGTTCTTGAGTCCACCTTAACGTACCTTTCCTGTAATGTGTTGCATTTATGTGCCAGTGAGCTGGTGGTTTCTATACTCCATCATTAGAAGGTAGTTCTGGATTTCATGTCTACTTACAGGTTGTGGTTGCCCAGCATGAATTAATAATTGATCTGCTGAGACCAGCATTTTTGTTCACACAACCAAGTTTTTGGTGCAACATAATCAATTAAGGTCTCGGCAGACATCTCACTTATCACAGCTGGAAAACACGGAGAGAATGTGTGTTTCATAGAATAACAATGCAAGCTTTGAAAAACAAATGAGCATAAGAGGGCATAGTTGGTGCAGGGAGTAGGACTCAGGTATGCATAGTAGCTTTGTACGAAACGTAGTTCAGGCAGTGAGTAAGCATAACTGCATAGCTGGCAGCAGCTGCAGGAGACAGTTCGGTTTATCACCAAAACATTGTGCATGTAGTGCAATCAACAACTCTGTTGTATACATGAAGGCACACCATTAATCAGTCATGCGGAGAGAAACTAAGGGATCATAAACTGTGATTTGACCACAATCAAATTCACTGATGTTGCATGTCTTGGCTGTATTGTGTGTGCAACTGGTATGCCTACATTCGGTATAGTTTCTGGTAGCCTCCTAGGTACCGACCCACAAAACTCTACTTTTAACTCTTCTAAAGGAGAGTGCTGTTCAAAACAACATTTCTGTGAAATTAAATTGCTCTTATAATGGACAGGGATGTGTGATTCATAAACTTCTCCCTGCATAATTCATGATGAGATAGTTTGTAGGTGCATGGCTGGATATCGGTGTGCAATGGGCACAATATTTCGGCAGTTAAATCACATTTCCATCATCTCCTTTGGACAATGACATCTTGTCATTAATATGTGAACTACTTCATCAAAAAATGGTTTTAAACTGTGCAGTTTTCTGACTTTTCACCAACTAGTCCAAATTTTAGTTTTTAATTGTTCTCAATTTTAAGCCTGAGAAAAAATAGAAAATAGTTGACATAAGGGGGGTACATGACTTTTACATACAGTCTGTATGATTTTAGCTTATATGTAAGTTGTGATTTGGCTGAAACTCGAAGTACACATAAACAAAGTAATTCCAAATACAGGTTAACAAAAAGCCTAATATCTGTATCAGGAGCAGAAATTTGCTTGGAAAAAACAGGGGAGAACATGCGGTTGCAGGTCGTGTGTTCACCTACTTTATGAAACCATAACATTGAATTTGCACATGTACAGATTATATTTTACTGCTATTAATGATGATGATCACAGTTGCCAATATTTGGTATATCTGAAAAGATTGAACTATAGATGTAATATAATCAGTATAAGAATTTCTCTGCTTCACAAGAATGCAATACCACACAGTGAAAACTATATCCAATACATCACTGCAGTATCCATCCTGATTTATGAGAACTTCTTGGCCCTCTCATTCCTGCCGTGCCTCCCCCTCCTCGCCCCCTCCGTGCCTCCCTCTCCTCGCCCCCTCCGTGCCTCCCCCTCCGTGCCTCCCCCTCCTCGCCCCCTCCTTGCCTCCCCCTCCTCGCCCCCTCCTTGCCTCCCCCTCCTCGCCCCCTCCTTGCCTCCCCCCTCCTCGCCCCCTCCTTGCCTCCCCCCTCCTCGCCCCCTCCGTGCCTCCCCCCTCCTCGCCCCCTCCGTGCCTCCCCCCTCCTCGCCCCCTCCGTGCCTCCCCCCTCCTCGCCCCCTCCGTGCCTCCCCCCTCCTCGCCCCCTCCGTGCCTCCCCCCCCCCCCATCGCTCTCTCCTTGCCTCCCCCCCCCCCCATCGCTCTCTCCTTGCCTCCCCCCCCCCATCGCTCTCTCCTTGCCTCCCCCCCCAATCGCTCCCTCCTTGCCTTCCCCCCCCCCCCATCGCTCCCTCCTTGCCTCCCCCCCCTGCTCGCTGCCTCCGTGCCTCCCCTCACTCTCCCTCGCTACCGTGCGCGCTCCCCTTCCTCGCTATGGCCTTCTTCTCGCTCCCCATCCCCCCTCCTCCTACTCCTCACCGCTTCCCTGCTGTTTTCCTCCTCCTCGTTTCTTCGCAGTCCCTTCCCCACTGTCCTCCCTCACTTCACCGCTATATCCCCCCTCCTCCTACTCCTCACCGCTTCCCTGCTGTTTTCCTCCTCCTCGTTTCTTCGCAGTCCCTTGCCCACTGTCCTCCCTCACTTCACCGCTATCGCCCCCTCCCACTTCACTGCCCCCCTGCTCATCATCCCTGCCCTCTCAGTCCCCCTCATCGCAATCCCCTCTCCTGTCTGTGCCCCCACTCCCCCTCCACCCCCTTCTCCTCCTCCTCCTCCTCCTCCTCCTCCTCCTCCTCCTCCCCCCCCTCCTCCCTCTTCACTGTCTTCCTTCACTGCATGTTCCGTTCTACCTGACGCTCCTTCTCGATAGCGCCCCACTTATATCCACCACTACCCCCACCCCGATTTGTTCTTACCGTCCCATTATATATATATATATATATATATATATATATATATATATATATATATATATATATCGCCTCCAGTTCAGATGCAACAGAACTGTTAACTTATTTAAATTAGCAGAATCCTTATACACATTAATGTAGACATATAAAGTTGAAATCTGTTTGCTCTGTAAGATTTATAAATAAATTTCACAGGAAGTTGAATTTAAAAATACAAGAATCGTGAATATAAAATTATTAAAAAATAATCCCGTAATGGCTTTCTGCTATTTCTTAAGATCTTCAGTTTTACCGTTTGATTTTACATTTCCATTGCATTGGACATAACGGGGGATGTACTTGACAGTTTGGACCCAGGCAGCAAACACGGAAGTATAACGAAGAATCTGTTTTGCCGAGGAAACATGACAGTGGGAACGGGGCCCACCCGTGTGAGGCAGGCATTTGTGCTCGCGCCTAGGGAGGTGCCGGGCACACGCCCATGCCTCGAGCTGTCTGGAGCGGCCGTAGCAAGCCGGAGAAATTCACCTTGAGCACGCACGGGAGTGATCAGACCAGCCCGCCCCGTGTGCGTGCCGTCTATTCTTGTTGCTAGGCAGAGCGCCACGACCTTACGGGAGAGCCCGCTTTCAGCCGCCAGCTATCACAAACATGTCGCGGGAAGCCAGCCTCTCCACTTGGCCTCAAGGACGCAGTGCGCGCTCGTTCAGATAGCAGTTTTCCCGTCATCAAGCGAGTCGTAACTACCCAGGTATTTTGAAAATTCCCCCTTTTGGTATGTCGCCAAACCGATACTTTCTTCAGAACCATACCAACTCGTGTAAATTTACAGGTCATGCGAGACTTTAATGCTGCTATCCCCGTTCCGCAACATTTTAATAACGGTTCTTGGTATCGAGGCACTTTTTTTGGCAAATAACAGGCCGCAAAGGGGCGAGTGTAATGTGTCAAT
This sequence comes from Schistocerca piceifrons, assembly GCF_021461385.2. Classification (NCBI taxonomy): domain Eukaryota; kingdom Metazoa; phylum Arthropoda; class Insecta; order Orthoptera; family Acrididae; genus Schistocerca; species Schistocerca piceifrons. The sequence continues at coordinate 405,466,472 of NC_060144.1, read as the reverse complement.
CATAACTTTGATGGGGTATTGCGGATTTTTTAAAAAATTAGAAACAAATACTTTTAGCGGCATTTTTAATGCTGCGGAAGGAGATTAATCATGTCAATCCTTTCACAAAAATGGCTTAAAACACGGCAATTTCACTTTCGTTGCCTTGTAAAAACTCTGATGGCCAAAAGTACCCGGTGGCAGCAGTTATTGGTGTGATGTTAAGCAAACTTTCAAACACCTTTTCCCCCAAAAGAGGTCGTTAATATATGTATCACTGTTACTTTTACCAGCTGTTAGAAATATTTTGTTCACTATTGAAGCAGAAATGCTTGTTTTAAGTTGTTATGCTTCATGGAAGAACTACAGGCCGGCCGGTGTGGCCGTGCGGTTCTAGGCGCGTCAGTCTGGAGCCGCGTGACCGCTACGGTCGCAGGTTCGAATCCTGTCTCGGGCATGGATGTGTGTGATGTCCTTAGGTTAGTTAGGTTTAAGTAGTTCTAAGTTCTAGGGGACTGATGACCACAGATGTTGAGTCCCATAGTGCTCAGAGCCATTTGAACCATTTTTTGAAGAACTACATAGCAAGTTGTCAATTGCTGGTGGGTGTACTCCATAAACTGGTTTCCTTACAGCTGAGGCAACATCTTGGCCTGGTGCTGGTTTGAATTAGTTTACGTTTCTGTGGTTTTAATGTACACCCTGTTTCTGTATGACGTGCCTTACTATGGAATCATAACCCTGAAATTGATAGCACTGTGAAATGAACAAACATTGCAGTTGTAATGAAAAAACAATTTACTGTGAAATTTTGTTTCAATATCTTGATCAGTTTATAAAATGTGTGCTCACATTACACTTGACACCCTGTAGAATGACAAAGTGGTCGGAAATAATGATTAGGTATACATAAATGTTTTAGGGGAAATGTTGTCATGGCTAGTTTGGATTTATAATCGTATAAACAAGTGCGTAAGTTTTGAAATGCTTCCTTAACAAAGATTCAATTATGAATACAGCTATTGTTGGTTGTTTATTTAATGATTTTCAGCAATGGAAGTGTCCAAAGAGGGGGCAAAGTCACATTCGCTACAGATTTCTCATATACTTGAAAAGTAAATAGATAAGCATAAATTCTTTCCTATATAGTAATTTTGGCACCTGTAAAATGTAGTTCTTACGGCGTGACATATCTCGAAACTGAGCAACTTTTTTACATAATAAGCGGCAATTTCAAAGGCTGACACCCCTCCTCTCCGAATACATTTTGCGGCGCCTATCCCCTCTTCAGACGGTATTGCCTTTAAATCTCATCGGTAGAGTCATCTCAAATCTTATCGTGCTACTGTGGTCAGCCTTTGTACATTCCCTGAATGTGTAGTGCAAGGTAATCGGCAGGCTGTTGGCTTACCTGACGAACAGCCCTATACGCATTTGACTAGACTCCCAGCGAAAATGACGAAATGAAATGCTCGGAATCATTTTTGTCATTCCGAGTTTCTGCTTCGGAAACTGTAGTTTAGTGGAGTCGAAAAGAAAGGTGTAGTACAGCCCTATACGCATTTGACCAGGCTTCCAGCGAAAATGACGGAATGAAATATTCGGAATTATTTTTGTTTGTCATTCCGAGTTTCTGCTTCTGAAATTGTAGTGTAGTGGAGTCGCGAAAAGAAGGTGTAGTACAGGGGTGCCCAACATGTAGCTTATCTGGGGCACACTGAAAGAAGACTGATATTGTTGGGCCGCACACTACTAACAATAAACAGCAGATCTGTAAGAGAGAGAGAGAGGGTGGGGGGGAGGTGTGGGCGGGGGATGGACCAATGGGATTACAGCATCTTGCGGAGTTTCAGACGGAAGATATTCAATTTATCATAAATTAACATAAACGGAATATTATGGAAGTTTTTTGCCGGTCAAGCTCACTTCTTGGCCCTAATTGACAATTGCTACACCTTTGGGGTGTAAGGGGTGCGTGAGAGTTTGTAGCGTAACTGTGAAATTGCATTTTATAAAGAAAATTCCAGTCTAATAGTTTCTCATTTATGTTGGGGGCTGTGCATATGGTGTAGATTAAGTGCTTATTTTGAAAATTTCTGTAGTAGTTGCAAAGGGCCAGCGCACCATTCTCATAGATCAGAACAGTTCTCTTACCAATGATAGCCACATTTGTGAACTTTCTTTGGACTGAGTAAATATTTATAGGATAATTACGCACAATATCGTGTCAGTCACTTCTAATGTATTGTGTCAGAACAGATTAATTTATGAATTTGCGAAGGAAAGAGCCTGCAAACCAAATGGTTGAAAATGCATTAAAAATTGAGTGCTCTAGAGTATGCGTCGATCCCCAGAAAGCAAAGCAGTTTGATACGTTTCCCAATATAAGCCATTCAGACATCTTAACGTGGGTATTCCGATATGTTATCCACTTCTGGTGACAGTTTTGTTTTGATGATGCGATATATGTCGTATGCGCTATAACAGTCTACCTAAGGTTAAATTCCTTGTCTCGGAAATGATGGCGTGTTGTATGTAATACTTTCAGTCGTCCATATGACAGCGTAAAAACGGAGGTGTTGTAAAAAACTCCAAATAGTGTGGGTGGATGTAGTTGTATAACACTGAACTTTCGTTTCGGAAGCAGTCATTATCGCCAGTCTGTAGCTGCTATTTACTTCTACCGCCATTAGCTCTTGGCATTATGTCGCCGTTGACTTAACTGTTTGACTTTCCAGAAGGAAGAACTTCTTTGTTTAGAAGTTTACTGTATTTTCATGTGGCTGAAAACTGCTACTTCAGTGATCTACGAAAATGGGATTACCATAGTTGCCAAAGGATGAACAATGCATTTATTGAACAGCTAGCCAAACAGTTATTTAGTCTCGTCGGGATTGTTGGCGTCCGTTTGATGTATAGTATGTTAGCGTGACATTTAATCCTAGTACTACTACGATTTTGTTCTCCCACTGAGTACCTTTGGGGTCATATAAACCCCAGTTATTTACACTATGTTGGCATTATTTTAATGAACTAACGTAAAACCATTACAGCTGTTCAGTGTAACTTAAATGATTTTATTTTCATAAATATTACATTCAAGAAACAAAACAGAAATTTAGATCGGGCTCATGTTAATTTCAGTGGTAAGTGCGAAAAAAATGAATAAATTTTAATTTGTTGTGAATATAAAACTGACGAAAACATCACTGGATACAACTGACTCAGAGAAAAAGTGGCATATTTTGAAGAAAAAAAAGCTTTAAAAGCAACGGAGATATCAGTTTGCAATGTGCTTACAGGGTCATATTGACCATAGTGGTATTAGGAAGGGTACAACAACTGATGCAAGAAACTCCAACAATGGTTACAAAAATAAGTATATTTATTATTTTAATGTTTTTATTGTTGCAGGAGTTTTTTTGGAACAGCTAGTTAACATAGAATTCGTCATTCTGTTTCATAGATGTTACGTTTAGAAACAAAGAAAGTTGGTCATATTGATGCCAGTGGTACTCAGTGCAAAGACCGCGAAAAAAAAGTGGAATCTGTTGTAAATATAAAAATGAGCGAAACAGAAGTGGATACAATTGACTTGAGAGGATGAAAGTTGATTGTTTTGAAAATAATAATTTTGAAAACAAGGGAGATACATATTTCCAATTCTCTTTTGGGGTCATATTGACCCCAGTATGAAGGTTTAGGGCACTCATCTGCTGGGTTCTTCAGCACATTTGCAAAAATAGACGAATGCTGTAAGAAGTCTAAAACTTACGGAATTAAAATGCAGTCTTAGTTATCACAGTGACTCAAAACTTGTATCTTCTACAGAACTATACAGAGAGCTAAAGCAGTTATCAGTCTTAAGTGTTAATTTGACTTGCACCATTTCCTTCCACTGTGAATTAATTTATTCACTTATCCCCGTAACGTAGAATAATCAAAATGCAAAGACTCTTTGATATACATAGTTTTGCCAGAGGTGAATCTCGTTAAGTGCAGGTTACGGAACAGGATATCCAAGCGGGAATCGGAACACTGAGCTTTGCGTGAAAGCCATATCTTTTGTATGGTCTTTAACTTCGGAGTTTAATACTATCCATTTTAGGTATCGAAAGAATAATTTGACAGGTGTGTTATGCCTAGGTAATACATGTTGCAGTAGAAGTGCTGTTAGCGAATCTGACACAACGTTTGTGCAGCTGCAGAGTAGTTTGTTTGTGTCACACGTGTGCGCCTGTGTAAAGTGCGATTGTCGTTCAGTCCAACATGATGGAGACGTAGAGACAGAATGGCAGACCATGTTCTTGGAGAGGACGGGAGAAAGAATCCTCCGAGTTTAATGATAAGTTATTATGGCGAATCCATCAAAATATGGCCATGAGCTTAAGATCACATGACTAGAATTGAATTTGCTAGCCCCTGTACAGCAGTGAAACTGTTTGCTGGAAGCTGGATTAGCTTTGCATTTGCGACTCTGAAAGAAACGAAATACAAAGTCAGCCTCCTGAGTTTCGTACTCAATTTTAACAAAGCTAGGAAGCCAGATGCAGAAACACACTGATGGCCAAAAATTATGTAGAGAAGATCCGTGTACAGAAACTTGAGAAGACCGGATGTTATTTTTGTGTATAATCTCGTTCATTTCAACTAGCTGAATGCTGTTCCTCCGATAAGGAACGAACACTTCTAGACACGTCACTTTAGCGACGGCCTTCGCGCTAAGCCATCTAGCTGCAAATCTGGCGCAGGTTGAGTAAAAGTCACTGTGTGTAATGGAGTTGGCGTTCTTGAAGCAGCGCATAGGCGTGAAGATCACTGGCGATATGTAGCAAGATGCAGCTTCGTTAAGAGGTAGTCGTAATACGGCTAACTGCCCAGCTAGGTGTATTGCCCTTGTCTGGAGCTTGTTAGCTGCTGTGTTGCTTCTGAGATTGCTTTGCAACACTTGTAATAGAAACAATCTTTTCTGTCAGACGTAATTACCTTTTCCAGCTTTTCCACACGACGAGTCAATTAGAATGCGATTTTTTTCCTGTTTCGATATTCGCTGTCGGTTAAGTATACAAATTTGGTCAAATATATCTTTCTCAATGATTTTGCAGTGGTTTCATTTGACGAATGTGATAACTTTCGGTGATATCCTGACTAGTAGCGTCTAGATTAAATTGAAAAGTGACAGTTTTCTTGTTAAAAATCAAGGAATCTGACTGAAATAATGTTTGTCGTAACAGGGTTGTTCTGTAATGTAGCCATAGTTCTTGGTCCGCGGTGGTATTTCCTCCTTATCTAATAGTGGAATTATGGAATGTGAACCGTGAAATTTTAAATGGTTCAGGTATTTCCAGTTTCAGTTCTTCCCAACATTCTTTTCGTATTTAAATAGTTTTCTTTACAAGGAACTGAAGCGAAAAGGTAAATTCGACAAACGTTATAGGAAATAATAAAGAAATAACAAACAAATATTTTAGTAGCAGGAACAGTGCATCGCACTGCATCACTCTCCCTTGATGCCTACGGCACTTTGGATTTGTGCTCATCAATCTTGCAACAGACAGGCGCAGACACCAGTTAGCAGTGCGCCATCCTGGGTATCTCGTTGTGCGATGGAAGCTGATTTTATCCTGTCGACGTAAACTGCTACTGACGAATATTTCACTGCGCAAGTTAAGTACATCGACCAACACAAGGTGACTGGAGCTTTGCGGTCAGTACTCGATAGATCTGTAAACACAGGTACTGCACAGTCAGAAGCTCAGTAGTGTCATCCCGTTCGTCAGCTAGATATTCACTGGGCAGTCGGAGTGTTTGTCTATGCACGAAAGCAGTCGCATCGAATTGCTACTCCAAACGGTCTGTCCAATCTTGGAAGTCATGATATTGTGAATGAAGTAAGAGCAGCGAGGCGTTTAGTGATGCTGCTAGCAGGAGACGGGTAGGCTGCTATGCATAATTTCATACCCGACAACGTTACTAATGTTTTGTGTAGATGGGACTCGAATTTCCTGTCCTTGTCTATTGTAGTGTGGAGTGCACCAAGAAACACGCAGTCCATCGTCGTTGTATGAATTTGAAGATGGTCGTTACTATTGCGTCGGCCACTGCAAAAACTTCCCGACAGCATGAAAAACATGTCAATCCCCATCAGATAGTGTGTGTGTTTTGGCGGCGCTAACGGGCAAACCATGCCAATATGAATCGGTTCAAATTGCTTATTTGACAGGTAGATGCTCGACTGTGGAGTCACGTCGTTTCTAGCGATCGTTACTTCAACAGTTGTTGATTTGGTGAACAGTTATCTGGGGCGGGGGGGGGGGGGGAGGGGAATGTTCAAATGTGTGTAAATTCCTAAGGAACTTAATTGCTGAGGTCATCGGTTCTTAGACTTACACACCACGTAAACTAACTTACCGTAACAACCAACACACACACACACACACACACACACACACACACACACACACAGACAGACAAGCGCGCCCGCCCCCGATGGAGGACTCGAATCTCCGGCGGGAGGGGCCTCGCAAACCGTGACATGACGCCTCTAACCATGCGGCGTCATCTAGCATTTCCAGTGTCTAACATCTCTATAGGACTGTATTAGCGAGATTGGTGGCCCACCCGTTGAAATTTTGACGTCACAAGCTGTCACACACACAACCTGATTAAGTCGCACAATATCACGTTTGAGTTTGGTAGTGCGAGACGTGGAATCTTCGAGTTTGGTAGTGCGAGACGTGGAATCTTCGAAAGTAATGGGGCAGTGAGGAAGGACTTCAACTTATGTTCACGTCTTGAGCGAGAACTAGTGCTTAGAAGTCCAGTTCCATCATGATGGCGCCTTTGCGGGTCAGTGCATCAGCTAGCACATTATGTTCGCCATTAACTGTGCGAGAAGATAAAACTATCGTAGCTGACGCGGCGACACCTTATCTGTCATTTGTCGAAAGGCAAACGTGGCCGGTTTGTGCGTCGGGAGGACTGAATTCGCCGTCGTCCTAGCACCTCGCAATAACTATTTCACTGCGACAGTAGCCGTCCAAAGCCTGTGTTCTTCAGGGGTTGGGTTTATCTGCTTTGGAGACTCCTTTCTTAATTTATTTGACTTCGATTTGTATTGAGTCATCATCACTTCCAAACACTCTGCCCTACATCAACGAAACACTCCAGGATTAACAGTATTTTACAATAGCTGAAATATTTCGAGCTTTCCATTGGTATGTGTTCAGAACTCTTAAGTTTGTCTTTGAATCCTAGTCGCTATCGAGCTCTTCTGTAAAACTGTAGGCTACTCTACAAAAGATCCTCTCGGCCGTTTGTGGAGAAATTATAAATTTGTTTCAAAATTCTTAAATCTTCCATTCTGCATTCAAATCTACATGAATTACTGCAATTTACACTTAATTACTTGTCAGGAGATAGAAGAGACCACAGTTGAATCACGTCGCCATCATTCCACTCCCGTATAGCCCGTCAGAAAAATTAACACTCAAGTGCTTCATAGCGAGCTCTGTTTTATGTCGATGGTCATTTCTCCCTATAGAAGCAGGTGTCTCCAAAATATTTTGGGATTCGTTGGAGAAAATAGACATCGCATGAAGATTTACCCACAGTAAAAAACGCTTTTGTGTTCATGATCGCCATCCTAGCTCACATTCTATCCGTGACACTTCTATTTCGCGATCTCTCAAAAGAAGTCGCCATTCTATCTGTCTCGAAGTCCAGTGAATCGATTCTAACAGGTCTAATGAACCTATATCGCGCGGCACAGAAGCGGACAGACAAGCGTAGTGTAGGCCATGCCAATAAAAAGCTGACTCAAGCCGCCTTTTCGAAATCATCGTTGCAATGTAAGATGTTCTAACTAATCTGTTGGTGTTATATTGAGGAGCTGTAAATTTGTTGCCTATCATTAAAAAATTCAGCAGTTCCTGTAGCACTCAAGGAGGACATCACACTGACTATAGTTCTGTTATCTGTCACTTGTTGACAGTAAACGGCGGTGTCATGTGCAGATTGTCTAAGATGGCTGCTTAAGTTTGTGTCCGGAATCACGTATATAATCAGCAAAGGCCAAAAGGGATTAGCGTTAATAGGCTCCTGACATCCAAACAGTATACATAGCTGCTTTAGGACTCTCTTCAAGTTGTCAACCAAAAACAATGATTCTCCGCAATCACAGTTCAGTGAGGAAGTAGGGGGAAGAGGGGGCCGGCTGTTCCACAGTCTGTAAAGTGTACTGAGATACGGCAATCTTTAAACTCAGCAGGGAACTTTACTGAGGAGGTTGAAGTTGCTAGTACTAATAAATTCGAATGGGTCCACCATCAGTGTGAGATGCGCGTGAGGTTGAGGGAGAGCAGTTTTTCTCTCATCTAGCCATAGCAGTGTGTTGCGTGCGTTCCAAAGTTCATGGTTGCAAACGAAAAGTTCGCTAGAAATTCGTCGTGCGTAGGTATATCCACAATTCGCGCACCGTATTTAGCTGGTTGAATCGAAAAATGGCTGTCTGACGTTCCTTTGGTAGTCAGGTATCTACGCCGATGACGGAGATCTGGTAGCACCTAGCTGATGACGGAGATCTAGCAGTACATTGGAAGATATAAAGGGTACCAGGAAAGTTTTACAATATAGCTTTATTTATTTAATTTTTTCGAAGTAATTTCCGCCACATTGAATACACGTCTCCATTCTCCGAAACTAGTTCCTAAACAAATTCTCCCAACTTCGTGTAGAAGTTGGCACACTCGTTGTCAGGTACATTTTCACATGTGGGAACAGTTCAAAGTCACTAGGAGCAAGGTCTGGACTGTAAGGAGGGTACTCAAGAAGTTTCAGTCCTGTACCCCGCAAGTATTCGATGCATGCTTTGGCGCAGTGAATTGGAGCATTTTGGTGATGGAGGAACGAAGTGTCCATTCTTGATTTCGTCTGTTAGTTCTTCAAAGATTGGATGACTTGGGGCAGGCACTGCTCAGTGTACCACTTAGCTTTGACTGCCCTCTGTGTGTCCAAAAAGCACGTTCCACAATTCCACTCGTTTTAGAAAAAAAAGCTATCTTTTTCTTCTTTACTGATCGGGATTTTCTGACAGATACTGGTGCATCTTTATCTTCAAAGATCCAAACTTTGTTTCCAGTCTTAGTCGGTACGTCATAATCGTACAGCCTAGTCTCATCACCTATGTCTCGTCACCATGTTATTCACATACTGAGATTGTCCCTTAGAAAACTTCTTTAACATCTCCCGTCACCAAGTCAGACGTCGTGTCATCTGTTCTTTCGTCATTCAATGCGGCATCCAGAGAGTGAAATTTCTTTAATTGCAAATGATCATGCAGAATCGAATGATTTGCTGGCGCTTTCAGCCCTAATATATCCTCTATCTACTTAGAGGTCACTCGCCTGCCTTCATCGAGCATTTTCCTTCACAGCACCAATGTTTCCCTCCGTTACTGATGAGCTTGGCCTTCCCGTCCTCTCAGCGTTCTAGAGTGAAATTTCCTCCTTGGAATTTTCAGTACCTCCTGAATATAATTGTACGATGTGGAATCACATCACAGAGTGCGGTAGTCATTTCTTCAAAGCCCTGGTCTATGTTTAAACCACGCGCGACGTTTTATCGCAAAAATGCCCGAATCTCACTTCGTGACCACGATGCCATAGCAAGCACTTCACCTAACCATGCAAGTGAACGACTGCGCCCACAGTCTTGGTACAGCGGCTACAATACAAGGCAGCAACAATCAGCCTTCTGCGACTTATTAACGCGTCGTATTGCAAAACTTTCCTAGTATCCTGTGTGGAAAGCGCGCCAGTGATTGGGTACACTACATCGGCGATAATGAACTGCCACCCAAATTTGCGACCAAAGCTTAGGTTTACTGATGTGATTTTAGCATAAGCCATAATGTTTGATCTGTTTGTAGCAAATAGATAACTGTTACCCCTAAAACGTCGCTTGAGGTAGGTCGATGTATATTCGGACACATCGGCTCCCCTATCGGCCACAGTTTCCAGTTTTTGGCACGTGCTCCATTGTGAAGACGGCATGGTTTTCTCCTCAGGAATCATATGCTGTCGTTACTGACTGTGGGCCGCTTTATCTACGTCGCCTGTAGTTGTGGCATTGTATTTTAGCACCATTACTTCTGTCTTTTTTCGGTTCACCCGCAATCCGTTTTCTGTACTGATCAGCCTGTCCGTGTCATTCAACAGGTTCTGTAATTTTTCTTCTGTTTCACTGAGTATAGCAGTGTCATCAACGAATCTTATAATTGTTGTCCGCTCATCCCGAACTTTAATCTTACCTCGAAACTTTGGCGAAAGACTGCATCCCAGTCTTACAACCAGTTTAAATGCGAACATTTTATTCTTGGTCTTCCACTCTTCTTGATCCCTCATGTTCTTCGTTCATATTTTATATTATTCTTCTTTCCGTGTTACTTAATGGGCGAACGCTGCTATTATAGTGCTCGCCTGCCGCGTCCACTCGCTATGGCTGCGACTTGCTGTACCACTTAATGGCGCAAGGTACTTTCATAGAATCTTCGATCTTCTTCTCCTGTGCCCACCTTATAATTTCATTGGCACCCAACGTCCTCTATTATTCGTTGGATGTACACCAATCTCTCTTTTTCCCCTCTACAGCTTCCTCCAGTACCATGGAAGTTATTCTCAGATGTCCCAACACATGGCCTATCGTGCTATCCCTTCTTCTTGTCATTGTCCTCCATATGTTTCATTCTTCTCCCGTCCTGCACACAACCGAGTCGTACAGTGCTGTGCTCCTGATGTACATTCTCAATAATTCCTCCCGCAAATTAAGATTAATATTTTATACTAACAGTCCATGAACGCCCACTTTGCTTTTGCTAGTGTGCTCTTATGTCCTCCTTGCTTCGTCTTTCATGGGTCATTCCATGCAAAGTGAACGTTGTGTTACGTCTGTTACTTCCGGTTCCGTAGTTTAATGGCAAATCAACACAGCTCTCGTAATCAAACCTGCTGCATGTACAGATGTTACGTCCGTAACCATAGAATGACCCTCGTGGGTTATTTTGCTTCCAAGGTGGCAGGACTCCTTCACTTCCGCTACTTCTTGATTACCAGTTTAGATAAGGTTTTCTGCAATATCGTTTCCGCTACACGTCATTACTTCTGTCTTTTTTCGGTTCACCCGCAATCCGTTTTCTGTACTGATCAGCCTGTCCGTGTCATTCAACAGGTTCTGTAATTTTTCTTCTGTTTCACTGAGTATAGCAGTGTCATCAACGAATCTTATAATTGTTGTCCGCTCATCCCGAACTTTAATCTTACCTCGAAACTTTGGCGAAAGACTGCATCCCAGTCTTACAACCAGTTTAAATGCGAACATTTCATTCTTGGTCTTCCACTCTTCTTGATCCCTCATGTTCTTCGTTCATATTTTATATTATTCTTCTTTCCGTGTAGCTTTTTGTGACAATTTCAAACTTTTTGCGCCATTTTAAGTTGTCGAACATATTTCGCATGTCGACAAATCCTGCGAACGTGTGGCTTGACTATCGCTTCAGTATTACGCGCAACGTCGAACTGTTTATAAAGTTTGTGAGGATTCACAGTCGGGAAGAATAACGCCTATTTGTGGATTCCTCAAAGAGTTACACTCAAAGCTGTTCTGTTACCTAACGGAAACGAGAAACCTTCGATACCAGTGGCCCATTGCGTTCAGTTAAAGGAAACGTACTAGAACATGAGGCTACTCCTGAAGAATACTGGCTGTTCGAAACACAAATGGGAAATCTGTGGTCATATCGAAGTTCTGGGGATGCTGAGTGGTTACACAAAATATTGCTGTTTCTTGTGTCACTGAGATAGTAGAGCAAGGAACACCTGTTATGTAGTCAAAGAATAGCCTTTGAGAGAAATTTTCAATCCTGGAGAAAGTCAGATGAACCCCTTGCTGAGACAGTGTGCTGTTACCAACACTCCATCAAAAAATATGGCTTCATGAAGAATTTTGTGAAAGCAGTGGACAAAGATGGCCAGGGTATTCAGTTTTTACTACCTAAATTTCCTGCAATTAGCACACTATAAATTAAAGGAATTTTCATTTGGCCTCAGATCTGGGACTTGAAAGATTACCATTGATACTGAGAAGTCAGCTTGGCTTGCTTTTAAAGATATATGCTACAATTTCTTGGGAAACATAATGTCTGAGAATTCCAAAGAACTAATGGAACACTGCTGGACTGTTGCAAGGGTATGGGGTGCAACATTGCTCAGAAATTACATTTCCTCCATTCCCATTTGTATTTCTTTCCACCTAATCTTGGAGATGTGATGAACATGGTGATTTCACCAAGAAATTTGATACAAGGAAAGATTGTCACAAAACCTTTTGGCAGATTACTGCTGGACGCTCCTGTACAAGTATCACCATCCACCCACATGCCAGAAGTTTCCAGGAAATAGTTTGTAAGTACATTTCAGGCTTAATTCAGCTTTCTCGTACTATTTTCATTTATTTTATGTTTTGTTACACAGTTACTTTTGTTGCCTGATTTGTTTATTAATAAACTACAAATTCCTCCTGTATTGTTACTGACTCATTTCAAGTTGCTACAAAGTGGTATATGTGGCGTATCTTTTCCAGAAAAATTGGGACGTGATGGAACATTTCTGATTTCATTTCCGTAATTATCGTATCTAATATTGTAAAGAACACATACTTTCATGTCGCAGCAAGGCACAGTTCAAATGTGTTGCACTGTGCAATCGGACAAAGGCTACGCTTCTGCAATTTGGTTGGGAGACACTGTGACATACCAAATCATTCTTGGGCGACCATGAGAAAGACAGCGTGGACATCTGTTTGTCTGACGAGGGAGTGTTGATCCGTCAGCGGCCGACCTCATTCTACTTTAAAAAGAATCGATCGTCTCTTTTTTCCTGTGGGATAAGTATTTAACACTCGTGGTGATTACTTTAGAATTGATTAGTTTCATGGCCCCATTGTGGCGGGTGTTCGGTTTTCATTTGACTGCCCCTTATACGCGTAATTATCGTAGTAATGATTATCAATACGTTCATCAAGTATCCCGCACAGGAGCGACGATTACCTTCAATCCGTTGCTCGTTACGAGCCCGTTACACACGAGCGATTTACCAAGCAATTTCTACGGATATTACCAACGCCATTGTTTTGAGAAATATGCTATGGAAAATGAACCGCTGTGTTTAGCGGCAGTGACAGTTGATCGTGTGCCTTTTCGAACACTTGCAAAAAATAAATAAAAAACTGATTGTAATGTAATTAACTTGTTTTAAAACACTTTTCAGGAGTATTGTAAGTTATTTTAGAGAGTAAGTTAAGTACTTCAGTAATGCATGTAGTAGTTTGATGAATGACCCAAAATCAGATGGAGCCCAGTGTATAGTGACAGGTACTGTTAATTTCCCATCGATTCCATTTTGATAGCACAAGCTTCAAAATGCTTTGTTGTGAAAAGTCGGTGTTTTTACATTTATATATGCGTTCCGTTCGATATAAATTACAATTGTGGCCTGATCTTCACGTCTCCAACTCAATCTGGGCAAAGCGAAACGAAACAAAACATCTACGGATAATAACTAGACAGGGCCCAACCATATTCGTCACACGTCACAGGCGAATCGTCAGATTGCATGGGAATTCAGAGTTATGAGCGATCGATCGCCGCGATCCGCCACATGTGTGCGGGGGCTCCCTAAAATCGTTGTCAACATATTTTTCGCCGCTTTGGCGTAAATTAGAAAAGGGAGTTGAATTATACATTATACTGTTTCCTTTACGTTGCTTGACAATGACGCTGGTCGATTTATATATGACAGAGGCAAGCTGCTGCTATATTGTATGAAGTTATTTAATATATAATCTTGCATACTTAATTTGCATTCAACATTAGGGGTCTTATTGAGATCAACCCTGGGACTCGTATATGCACAAAAAATTTTCACAGAAATTACCATTACGATTCGGTGGAATGGGAGTTAGTTGAGCTCAGTTGTCGAGAGGGAAAACGAACGTAATTAATAGTAACGTAGTATTATTTATCCTTTTTCGACTGCCAGATATTTATACGTTGTTAAAAGAACTTGCAGTATATAGCCTAGTGCGATTCAAACAATTAACACATATTTCAAATGGCTCTGAGCACTATGGGACTTAACAGCTGTGGTCATCAGTCCCCTAGAACTTAGAACTACTTAAACCTAACTAACCTAAGGACATCACACACGAGGCAGGATTCGAACCTGCGACCATACAGTCGCGCGGTTACGGACTGCGCGCCTAGAACCGCGAGACCACCGCGGCCGGCAACATAGATTTCAGTCGCAATTTAAACAGTATATTTTCATTTGCTTTGTTACATTTGGCATTTAATGTTAGCTTCTCTTTTTTAAAGAAAATAATTTCGTCTCTCTGCGCCTCATATTTTACATAACTTCTGTTCTGTCACTAAAGTTCAGCTACCATATCATTACTAGTAAATGTGCTATTAGTGATCAAAAGCTCAGTAGTCTGGTATCTGTGCGGAGTAATCTAAAATAAAAGCAATTTTTTTGTGATAAAGCGCATGTGGAGCATACATCTCACCGTAGGAACGCGGGCGAGCCGTTGTAGCGTGACGAAAAGTGAATGTTTTGCGAGTGCAGGTAATGCGGTAACCAGTTCCCCGCGGGGCCGGGCTGTGTCGGTCGCTTTCTCTCGCTGTCGGCGTGCTGGGCCGCGCAGTGGCATGCCGTCTGTCGTGTTTGTTGCCAAATTCTGTCGAAAGGGACCGTTAGGTTTAGCTTGTTGGATAACTCGCTCATTCCCGCCTGTTCGTGCTTATGGGAGGAAAGGATGAGATACGCCGCGCAAGGTGAGCGCGTACCCACCTGTTGGGTCTGGTTTATGTAATGTTACGCGGCGGCGGAGCGCAACGCCGCCACGCGGTGACCGCACCTTTCAGGGCCCCTCGCACACGTTGCTGCTTTTGTGTGTTGTTGATACTGAAAATAAAAGCTGTTAAACTCTGCTCAATTTCTTAGTTACAAGTAGTACTTATTTATTTCAAAAGCTGTGTTGGCGCTATTCGTATAAGAACTTTTAAAACTCGCGACGTATTAGATTAATCTGTGTTAGTAGTACTGTGCAGTGATGATGCAGTTCAGAGTAACTTCATGATTGCATTTCATACCTTCGTGGTCCTGTAAGTTCTCTAAAAACCGGGTTAATTATCTTACAGAAAAAATGCTTGCAGAATACCGCTGTTTTCGTGATTTTTCTGCGGTTTACTTCTTCCTCGGAAATGTAGGAGGAATATCTGTGCTTCTGTTCAGTGTGATAGCAATAAGAAATTTCTCTTATACCACATGTATTTCCGTTCGTATATCGAAAGCAGATTTTAATAAGATTCAATATCCTAACACCGCTGCCACGTGGCGCCAAGGGCACTCAGTGACCGACCATATGGTCGCCCAAAACCTGGGCGCGAAATGAGCGTCGCGAATTCGCTGCCGTTAAGAAAGGACTTTTTTAATGTCGATGTTACGTCTTCTGAGTCTGAATCTACAGTAACGGCGGTCATTATTAACGTGTTTTCCTGCGTAGCTTCAAAGTCGGTGCTAAACTTGTTCGGTTGCTATGCTTTTTGTTGACTAGTAATTCATAAACTGCTCCGATTGAGCAGCCGTATAGAAAACACGTGTGCACATCAGTTAAGACATTTTTTATTCTCCGTTATATTGTTTAGTTATCACAGTTTCGTAACTAGCTTATTATCTGAGGTCCAGTTCTCACCATTTTCCTGGTTCAAGGTCACTTGCGGATAGTTGTACCAAAATCCATGCGTGTCAAATAAATTCGTGGCATACTCACCTCTGGCAATGTATTCATTGTGGCGATGTGCTTTGGTTCAGACAGTCACGAACTTGTGCACAACTGGCAAATTCTCAGTTTCAAAATAGACATTGTTACGTATTTGCATGCCGGAACACATTGTATATGATGACTAGATGTATTGCATCCCACAGAACCTTGGGCGTGAGCGAATATTTTTGGACTTTAAGCCAAGAATAGTGAGAGATTTGACCACTGCGGCTTTTCGCATTCAGTCTGTCCCAACAATATTCTAGGTTTACTGCCAAAGCATATATTTTGGTTACTTTTTCAATGTTCTTTCAACCTCTTCAAAACGTTTTGTTTCACGTCAGCATTAGTCTCGCACCCAGAACAACATCCTATAGAATTTTTGTTGTGCTGAGTCTCCCATCTCTGTTCTAATAAGAGAAACCTAAGCAGTATTCGTATTCTCGACCAGAGGCCTGTGCAGATCCCCCTCCCTCCGGTGATGAAAAATTCGCGCACTCGGACTTCGCTGCGCGATTCCTCACATTTCTAGCAATGCAAAAATCTAACCAAATTTCGTTTTATGTATATTTCGGCTAGTATGTGGACGTTGTAATTGGCTATCTGGCAACACCTTAATCACGTGTACGCTGAATACCTCCGTCGGGAAATGTAGTAGTGCTGTGCACTTTGTGCAGGAAATGGCGTTTTGGGTTAGCATGCAGGAGGTGGGTTTTGGGTTAGCACGCACGAGGTCGAGGGTTCCGAGTCTGGGACGAGTCTTATTTGGTTTTATTTGCTAAAAGCAGTCTGCGTGGTACTTAATCTGGCGTCTTAATCGTCATACAGCGATTACATTGGGTTTTCTAGAAGAAATTTGCAGTTACACAATACAAACACAGAAATGGAAATACAATCGTTTTCATTGGTCAGCTTCTAAAGAAACCTTTTGTTCGTCGTTGGTTTTGCACAACTGGATCTACTAGATTCCCTACTTGTTTTATATTTACTCACCCCCCAATGGTCCCATTCCATCGATTAATACCACCTATTATTCTTGCCATGTTCAGGTTCATTACATTTCGTTAGGGCCTTACGTCACTAGTAGGGCTAGCAGCGCGCTTTGCAAATAATTTCGATGGGACCATTTGGTACACAGATTACAGGTTTGGGATCTAGTACACGCAGTGGTGCGAAACAATTCGCATGTACGACGTGCAAAAGGCTTCTTTAAAAGCTGACCAGTGAAAACTGTTCTTTCTCCATTTTTGTGTTCGTACAACATAAATGGAAATGTTTTGTAGAAGACCCCACTATAATCCTATGTACGACGATTAAGACGACATATACCGTGCTACGCAGACTACTTTTAGCAAATAAAAATAAATAATCCTCGACCTCCTGCATACTAACCCAAAAAAGCTATCCCATGCACCAATTGCACAGCACTACTATATTTGCGGAAGGAGGTAGTTAGCGTACACGTTATTATGGTGTTGGCAAATTGCCGATCTTTAACTTCCATTTGCTGCCCGAAATATGCGCAGGACGAAATTTTGAGAAAGGTACTTTTGTATTGCCGGTTGCGAGGAATCGCGCTGCGAAGTCAGAGTGCGCGAATTTTTCTTCACTTTGTGTATATATATATAATTAAAATGTGTAGTCCTTAACTAACGTCTCACGCAGTCTCCAGCACGAATAATAATTCAATTACAGTACCACGAAACATAGCCCTCGTTCAAAGTGTAGAATCATTTTCTACCCTGTCTACGGTGAACATCATCGAAAACGATGTGCGGTTTTTCGCCACACGCCACTGCCGTGTGAGGAAACGTTAAGTTACATGATATATTGTTCAGTAATCTGGCGGAAAATAATTGGATCCAGTTCTCGACGTCTCTAAATTATTTCATGTACCGGTTTACTAATTTGCAGTACTGCGCAGCTTAAATTGTGGCAGGTCAGATACTGCAGATGCTCACGGGTCTTAATTGTTAGTATCTTTCAACGCCGAATGGTGTAACATCGAACAGCTGTGTGGTCAAATTAGGCTATCGGAAACACCGCTGCCTGATTTCATTTACTGCTTGTGTAGATTACTTAAGTGAACTGTTTCCGAGAGTCACATTAGAGTTCCGTGTTCAAACAAAAGCTGAATTTCAGTTTTCGTCTTGCATGAACACCATGTCTTACCCTGATAGATAGTAATCGATTTTACTGCATTGAATCAGTCTTCGGATTAAAAAAAGAGCGGAAATACGGGGGGGGGGGGCATTTTTAGTCCATACTCTGGAAGTGGCGTTGATGAATTTTTAAAGTGTTCATCGCCGAAGTACCCTTGTTATAAGTTTCCACAACCATTTTATGATATTTAAAATATAAGTAACTGACCGTAGTATACAGTTCATTGACCGGTGTGATAATACCTTTTATGGTGTAATGCCCAAGCGTTAAGCAGTCTGTTCTTGTTATGAAAGTTGCGCAAGTGTAGTGGACGTGGCAGGAACCGAAGAGAGAATTTCGCAGCGTAGCTGACATCAGTATATTCACTTGCATAGCGGCTATTTCTCGTTAAGAGTATCTGTTGTTCAAACTATTGTTAATGACGCATTGGGTTGAACACGCATTGCACATAAAAAGAATGTGTAGTGTGTAGTATAAATCCCTCGATCAGGGTAAACGCGCATCCGTGTGCTCGCGGCGTTGAATGTTGTTCGTAATTCTTCCACTTTTTGCAGTCCTTACGAAAAATAGCACAAGGTTAGGTAGTGAGGCTAGAACTCTCTCGGTAGTGATTTGTTGCTACCGTCATTTTACGGTGTAGAGCGTCACAAGTCCCTGGCGCTTGATGCAGAAGGCGTTGTTCTAACATTGAAAAAGCTTGAATTGCCCGCTATAGATGCTCTCTGGGCGTCGTATCACAGCTGTAACTAAATGATTATAGTAAGAAACCCGCGTGAAACTTTTGTGATCTGGAAGACGTAAATTTTTTATGGCCAAAAACACAAACTGTTGTCTCAGACGACTGATTTCTTTGGTTCTTCATTAACATTAGCAACAAAGCCAGACGAATAGTGTTTATTCATCCATTTAGCTGTTCGACAGAAGACAGTGTACGAAGATTCACATGCTGGCGCCACAATTGTTTCACTGTAAACCAAGGTTTGGTTTGGTGTTCCTGCACACCAAGACAAATAGAAATATGATTTGAAGAAAGAAAATGACACTTCATACTTCACAAAATAAAACAAACCCTAGACCAGAGGAGGAATGTTGCTGTAGATACCCAACGCACAGTGAGTGGGAGATACAGCAGTTTGCTTCTTGGCAACGCACCAGTCCACACAGCATGGGGAAATGTGTAGACATTTAGGAAACGGAACACTCAAAACTACTACCCTCGCAGTTTATAACTTTTTTTTAGGTTGTATAGTTTTCACGTAGTTTATATTCATTCTCACTACTTCTGTCAGCTGCTAACACTGTTTTCGTTACATCAAGAACTACGTGTGTTACTACTGCCAACTCGTTACCACAACTGTAACTACCACTATTGTTATCTATTTTTCCGTACTATCACAGCTGCGCGCAGTATCTAATTAAAAATCGTCCTTCCGCAGGCACGTTCACTTAGTAATATTTTTATCAAATACGAAGGACTGTGTTCCGTCCGCTACACCATTGATTTCACCGTGTCAACCATTTTTGTCTCAATCCTCGTGCTGGCCCCTGTTGGAGGTAACGCCGTTTACACGCTGGACGAGTTAACGTTGTCATGGAGCCGTACGAGTTTTGTGAAGTGACTTCCTATTAGTTCACGTTGAGGAACAAGAACCGTTGTCTCGCGTGAAACGCAAAGCTAATTCTATGATATTTATGCAACTTGCTACCAAAGGTTTGAACTAGTAAAAGGACAAGAACGCCATCTACGTCGCAAGCAAAACCTTAGAAACGCCGTATTGTATGTCCTTTTCAGTTGGTCATATTTTGTGGTTTTCATGTTACTACTTGTATCCTTTGAATATATACTGTTTCTGAGTACCAGCACATTGAGGATTTTTCGAAAGCGCGTCGTTATTGGTATAATTTGTTGTAATGAAATGACGATGGCCTTCATATTGATGATTAAAGAATTTTGGTTTTTATATTCGTGTTATTTTTAACACACGTATTATGGAAGTATGCCGTTTTAAGGCAACAACACTTTGAAGATTCATCAGAAACGCGTCATTTGTTGTCATTAAATATCCGTTAATAACGTATCAGCGATTAAAGCCTCAGAAGATGGTCACATAAAAGGTCATCCATTGCCGAAGTCTAGCGTAGCGTAGTTTGTAGTCGCCGTGTTACATTTAGTGGGTTCGCGTCTTGCGTTTTTCCAACTTTGCGTTTTTTAGAAGGTTGTGAGGCTTCCTTATTAAATTAATAGAAATATTTTCTGTGATTTTCAGTGTTATGTAAATATGTTCGCTCTTTTAGGGGTGGGTTTGTCCGATTTTGTGAAATTTTATTAACCGATGTCCTTACTACTAGCTGGACTTGGTACTTTACTGTTGCCTTACATGCTCATAGGTATTGAAGTTTTTATTTATGTGTACTGCTGACAGAACAACATGACTAGCATATGGATAATGGAAGAAATGTGCTTTTTAGCAGAGATTACGTATAAATAATACGCGTATCCATTTTCGTAAACAAACAGTACAGTGCTTTGCAAACAGGCACAGCCAACAGTTGCCGCCGCTGCAGAGCGCTACATTCGCAAATAGCAGTAACTGGCATGCCCCATAGAAATTAAGGACCAGAAGCAATCGTCTGCTAATGTTTTGGACATACTAACTTGGCGGCGCTGGCTATAAAGCAGTGCGCAGCGGAAGTCTGTTGCGCCATCTCCCTTTATTATATATACCCCCATGGAGCTACCAGCGAAGCTCCAAAAACTGCATATAATATATGCTGACTGCAGACAAGTTTTTTGGCAGGAAGGTACGATAAATTCTGTATAACAGATTGCACATGTTCGTAACGATGAAAGCGGGATAATAGGTAATTGTCGATAGCAGAGTAGTTACGATGCCGTGGAACGTGAGTGGACGACTTGAGGAAGGTAACGGGTTACAATGTTACATTGTTTGGCTGCTCGCAGCCAAGGTCACAGGGAAAGGACGCCTTGCCGTTCTGTTTTCTGTGGAGCCGAAAGTAGACCCCACAAGCTGTGATTTTTCAGTGTACTGTTTGTTGCTGGGGTGTAGTGCTAACTATATCATAAAAGGGTGCTGTAGGCCTAAGATGCCCCTCCCCCATTTAACGTAGTGTAGTAGCCGCAGACTAAACCATGCTAAACTTCGATGTTATTCCCGACGAAACTTTTCCAACGACAAACAAGGGCTGCGGTAGCCCAGTTGCGGAAAATTTGTGAACTAAATGGCATTATTTGGGATATTTCAGTAAAAATTGCAATGACTTTTACTCGAAGGGAGACATAATTACTTGGTGTACGGTGAACGGCTGTTTTTTCGTAATCTGTATCGGCTTCCAAGGTGATGGTGTGTTTGTGACCTAACAGTACAGCTTAAGTTTCTGCGAATGAAACGAGCAGCAAATATTTTTACAATCGTTATTGTCACACACGTCTGGCGCTTCGGTTAGAATATGTTGCGGTGTCAGAGATAGTGGTGCACCTTTCTACAGGTAATTTGACGACGTATATCGAAGGAGTGCTATTATTTGTCCCCCCAGTCTCGTGTAATCACTTAAAAACTCACTTGACCAACTGCTATTTTCCTTAAAATATTGTTTTATTATTTTTTTTAGTAGTAGATACACATCTTGTTTATTTTTCTGTGATACATCGGTGTCGGACGTCTACTGAAGTTTTACCCACAATAGTTCGAAAGACGGGATATTTGCGAGCAGAGAGGTGACACTTAAATCAGTAAGAATGTTGTTTGTAAGCTGGATACACGAGCGTATGAGACTAAGTGAATGCTGTTTACAAACGACTCCCATCTAGTGATGATGACTTTCAGATTACTTGTCCTAATTGTGATGTTGGTTGTTGGAAAAAAGTCTATTCTTTCATAGCTACTGTACTTCGTGAATCAAAATTGTGTAGTCATTTCCTCGTATATAGCTGTGTCAACTGCAGAAAGTATTTGTGTTATTTAAACAAATCCTTACTAGTGCAATTTTCGAGTTACAGTACTCTCTTCAAACTGTTTTCACAGCGATTATATGGAAAACAGTGTCACCCACGCTCGTTTCTCACAGTGTTTACCCCAGCTGGTCTTATCTTTCGGGAAGATGTTTAATTTATTTCAGACTGCCCATTGGAAGCTTATATTACATAGACGGAAATTTGCGTTAACTGGAAGGAGGGAACCCTTTCTCGTCCCATGCAGCGACGCAGGTAACTTGTATTTTGCCGAAGGTAACTTGAAAAAGTATTACCGGCAGAAGAGGAAAGTGAAATGTTTGCGTGAAGAAAATCAGATAAAAAAGAAGTTTCACCATTTCCGTAAAGGAGAAAGCTGTTTTTAGCCCCATTCAGCGGTCATAGATTTGGAGGTGGCGGACCTAGTATTTGACCAGAGATGAAAATAATGCTACCATGATATGTAACTGCGAATGTTCCTTCAAGGGGTTTAGAGTCCCAGTTATGGTTGCTACAGTCACGCAAAAAGACGTCATTCCTTTAGCGACCCAAATACATTGGCGTGCAGCTGTGCTACACCTGTTAATAACAGACTTCCTCACGGCTTTGTTTCTGATGCTGTTACTCTCTGTAAGAAACAAGTGTAATAACATTTCAAGTCCTGAGTACTTGTCATCACACGAGGGAGGAACAATTCTTAGCTGCCTACATCGTATGTGTAATCTGGTCAGTAAATACACAAATTACTTCCACCATCAGTTGCGATATGCAAAGGCACAGTGTAGCTCTTGCCCCCTAGTGTAATATTTCAGGCTGAAGCCCGAATTCCACCAAAAACTACTTTGAAGTTTAGTTTCCCAGCAGAAGGGGCTAGTAGCTACATCAGACGTTCGTTGGTTGTAAAAGTCATGTATTACAGTCTCTCACATAATAGCCATATGTTGTATGTTTCAGCGTGCTGTGGTAAGATTTTGGCATATGAAGGTATTGTGAACAGTTTCCGCGTATAAACGTACTGTCAGTGTAACATTCAAAATGAAATTGCCACAGTAATTGGAGTAGGTCTCAGTCATTGAATTCTCAATGATAGAGTTGTACAGAATAACAACTGATTTCGGTATCAAGTTGTTTATTGATTAACTTTCTGCATTGATGTGCAGGCTTACGTCTCTCCCAGGCACCATATCTAAATATTGCGCCTATGTAGCCTGCTTTGGAGAGAAGGGTGGGCTATCGCAGCTCACCTTCATCATAGGTGCTTGGCACTATTTTGCTGGAGGATGGTGTAAGATTCCCTTGAAAACCATAAGGACCTGTATTTATCAGTTCCGAGGCTGTTTTGAAGGCTAATGCGTTTCCTGCGTGATATGAGACACCCATTGGTGTTTCCATATTTTTATCTAACCCTTGTATGTCGATTTTGCTTTTGTTTTACATGCATTTTTCCATTGTCTGCTGGATAAAGACCGCCATCGTATTTCTCCATACAGCATGGTTCTAAGCAGCATACATTCACGTTCGTCCCGCAATTTTTTTGTTTTTTTTTTTTGTTATTGTTTTCCACCCCGCTTCCATAGAATATCGTCTGTGTTTTGTCACTCTTGGTTTCCCACCAGTCTGATACCTGACATTTATTTTGCTCTTCCCCTTGTTACTCCGATCACACACAAAGTAGTGACACGACTGCCGTAACATGAAGGATTTGAGTCACGTGGCACACCTGTGTGTCGCTGATAGGAGGTCAGTAGTATGTAGTACAGTGAGCGGCGAATACTGTGTTTGAGTCAGTTTCTGTGTGTTCTGTCTGAAAGCGCGGGAGGCAATTTTTAACAGTGTGTTCAGGAAACAGGAACAACGTGCGTGGATCAAGATCGAAGTGACACGACAGTCTTTGCTTCTGACGCTGCATCCCATCGTCCTTCACGACAGTGTGCGATGCTACACGAGGGACGCCGTGCAGGACCGCCTGCGTACGTGGGGGTGGGGGATATTGGAACATCCAGCGCATTCACCAGATACGAGTCCGTGCGAATACGGTCCGTTCGCGAAAATGAAGGAACCTCTTCGTAGCATGCGCTACAACCCAAAAGAAATCTTTCGTGCCATAGGGCGGTCCTTGAGAGACATCGACAGAGATGGATGCGCAAACGTTGTACGACTCTTACCACCTCTGTGAGGGAAGATGATTGAGATGTGTGGCAATTATATTCAGGACATGTAATATGGTGAACGTCTGGCAAATAAAAAGACTGGTATGAATTATAATCCTGTTGCCATTACTTTTCATTCAACCCATATACATTTCTCCAATTTTGAATGATTTTTCGCGTTAAGCGTCCATGTGTGTGTGTCATAATTAATAATTGCTAACAAACTGTTTTGTAAACATTGTTTTTAGAAACAATGAAAGACTTTTTTAGTTTACCAAGAGAACAAACCATTCTTACTCACCTGCTACTTAAACCTCCTATTTAGTCTGTTTCCAACTGCCATAAATACGGAAATGATCGACAGGCTCAACAATTTCGTTGGTAACTGTTAGTATTTTTTTTTTTTCGTGTTATTAATTCTTGTAGATTTTCGGGCCTACTGTGAAACTTCCTGTATTAAGATACATTGCACTTAGATGCACGCTGCGTGTAAATACTTGCACAAACTGACATACCGCCAATGTAGTGCAAAACACGTAAAGGTATTTCATCGGTGATATTAAATTCTCTCTTACAGAGCAATATTTCCAAATACCAATCCTCTGGCTGTGTAAGCTCCCTCGGCCGTGTGTGCAAGGGATGTAACAGAAGCTTCGTCTCCGTCCCAAAAGTTCGGAACTTTCAATGAAAATTACGCCTCCGGCACCTTTAGTTTTGAAATGAAACTTCAAAGTAGGAGCGGCAACGTTGTCGAAATGTATTACTGTTTCCAGACCTACCTCAGCCCACCACGATGGAACGTCGGTGTTTACTTCTCCATAGGTCTGCCCGCTGTGGGGAGGATTAGAGGACCTGCCTCGGTCCTCCACAGTGGAACGTCGTTGTTTACAATTCGTTTCAGGTCTGCCCACTGTTGGGAGGATTAATGGAATTTCCGTGTTTGACAGAAGAGTATTGGGGTGTGGAAACTGGAAAAACCCCAGAGATAACTCAGATAATGGCTAGAGCTCCAGTCAGCCTTTAATAGCTGACGTGCTGCTCAGTTATTCCTTGCGTGGGCCAGTCTTCATTATTAGGCGCTTCTGAGCCGGAAAGCCTAATAGTTGTGATTAGGAATTATGTAAGTGAAGTCGACGCAAATACTGTGAAACGTAATATTTGCGAGACACGACTATTTCTTTAGGAAGACATTTTAAAATCTTTACACGCCACACAATCTGAATGCAGGAGACTTGAACGTGAAAGAAATATTACACCACCCTCCACATGAGCTGCGCTATGACGGTTCGTTAGACGGAAAGTTGAAAATAGGACACATCGAACCTCAAATGAGTATTATTTGAAACGTCGGTTGCCTTTCATGGCCTTCCGTTTGATCTCGTGATGTACCTTGGGTTTCAGTGTTGAATGCAATTTTGGTGTATTAAGCTATGAGAATTGGTCGTAATTGCTTTTAGTTTTCAATAAACATGAATCACGTGTAACTCTGATTTTTTTATGTATTAAGAATTTGATGTTTTTACACAGTGCTGTTATTCAGAAATGATAGATGCGTAAATACTGCTTCAGACTTTGACTCGGACGAAGCAGTTGCTCTCTCCCATTCTGAACTCGGGTTCGAAGAGAACTGCCTCCAAGACATCCCTAACGTACTTAGAAACGCAAGATCCGCCCGCTATTCGAGAATAGCCTAGCAGCATGCAATATAAAATAATATCCAAAGTCACAAGTTTTTATGTCATGTGTTCAGGAGCCGTGTTTACAGTTTTCAGGTAAGCGGAATACCCGATTATGACAATTCTTTAAAATTTATGCGGACTTAGATATGTGCCTGAGGTAGGAAGTGTCTAAAAAGAAGAAATTGAAGTGGGGGGGGGGGGGAGAGAGAGAGAGAGAGAGAGAGAGAGAGAGAGAGAGAGAATGCTAACACAGATATTTTCCGATACTGCACGTTTATAGAACCAATAAGTGTCTCAGTTTGTGTAGCGTTGTCTCTGTACCTATATTCATTGTGCAAGTAAATAAAGGCAAAAAATTCTGTTAAAATATAAATGTAACAGTAAGTAGTATTAGGACGTGACGCGTATTGAATCAACCATAACGGTCAGGTCACTATTATTAAAATCATACGTATGTGCTCAATGGGTATTTGGCAAGTTGTGTTAAAATACACAAGAAAATTGACTGCACAATGTTCGACAGCGGTGGAGGACTGTTTTTACACACAGCACATTCTTTAGCATCCCGAATAAGAGGAGTCTTGTTCTGTGGTGTGCCCTTTAATATTCATCCACTGTATTGTCTTAAAATTTTCATTAATGTATTTTGAAAAAGTGTGTGTTTGTATAAAAATGAATGTATTATATAGTAATGTGCCCAGTATTTTATCGCAATTTTGAAATTCATGTCTAATTACTGGCCATCTCAAGTACTACTGGATTTGCCTCATTAAATTACGAAGCAGCACCATTTAAAAACACGTTGTCACGTCAGAGAGTACACATCTCGACCGCTCTTTCCAGCATTCGCAAAAAAGGGGGAAAAGGGAGGAGCGGAAAAACCGGAAAGAAAGTTTAAGTTAGATTTGCTAATAATGTTTAGCCACAGAGAAAGTGATTCGTAAAGAGAACCTGCACATTTGTTGAAAATACCCCAGCGTATGCGTCACAACGCAAATCACAAAACTCAACACCTTCAAAGTAAAGGAGAACGCAGGAAGAATGATTCCTCAGTGCACCTGGTTAAAACGACAAAATTATCGGGAATGTCGAAAACTTCAGTCAAGACGCCACTAAGCGTACCATATCAGTTCAGACGATTATTGCAACTAGAAATGTTCCGTATCGGACGGACGTAAAATATTGAATGTGTACTCGTTTTGATATGTTGTATTTAATCTAATTTTTTCTTTTTTAAATGCGAAATTCTTTACATTTCAGTATTGTATCCTTATAAAATTTGGCCTTTCTTACGCCTTTGAAGTAAAAGTATTTTGTAAAATATTGGTGAGTTCCTTTTACCATGCAGGAAAAATGTACCCATCACTAGCGACTCACTTGGAACAATTTGGTATTTGGAAATATCTAGATACGTCATCAGTAAATCTGACAACTGAGATTTTAGTCTAATCACAGTATTATGCATAGTCACTTCTGTGATGTAAAACAAACGTGCTTTGCTCACGGCCCCCTTTCACCGCTTTTACTTTCTTGAGCTTTTTGTACTTCGAATGCGCAGCAGAGTACATGGCGCTAAATTCACACACCAGAACGATCAATGTAGGGCATTTACTGTACGGAAGGCCCCATCAACCTCGAGACGCGGAGTGGAAAAAAAAGCTTGCTCTAGCTGTTTCATTGGAGTAATGAAAATACTGTTACATCCTGAGAGACGGAGCGCGCGATAGCGCCGCCAATACTACCCCAGCATTGCTGGAGAGCAATAGCCAGCCAGCTAGTTCGCTGCGCAGTGAGCCCGGCCTCAATCCAAGGTCACGCCGGCTGCTCGCGGCTGACAGCTGCGCGCTACTCGCCCCCTCAAGGACACGGCAGCGCCTGAGCCACGCAGCACTTGCACGTCCGCCGCACAGCTGTCCCGACACGTGGGTATATTCTGCTGCTGGCAGCCATTTGGCACCCTATGGGAAGCTACACAGAAATATTGTGTGGTTTGTGAATTAGTTGCTTTCCAGTGTCTGATTAATGATGCATACTCAGTTCCAGCCACAAAATAAGACACGACTTTTTTAATATTGGTCGACACGCTTTAATGCGTTGAAAAAAATTGTGTGCCGCCGGTAATTGCGCTGCATCGGAAAATGCAGTCGCAAAATTGCCCAGATGTGTGTCAGCGCTAGTCATATTTTGTTAGAATTTTTATGCAAGTAACCAACGGCGGCTACTACCGCACAGACACTCATTCCCAGTCTGAAGGCTCCCCAAGGTAATGGGATTTACGAAACACTGGGTACGAAAGAACGAGTGAATCGGTAATCCCATCGAAATAAATGAAAGCTACTAATCCTGTTACATCCTTAAGAGACAGTGATAAAGAAAATAAATCTGTTGATTTCAATACATAGCAAGGAGTTAACAGAAGTAAATCAATCACTGAAATGTATCTTTAAAATCACTGACATCGCAGTTCAGAACGTGCCTGCTTTTCTAGCTTTATATCTCCTAGAGGACAAACACTAAATATTGATTGGAGTTGCACTTCCTCCATATACGAAGATGAATTGCATTGACTGTTCCGTTGGTTCTTGGTAGAATATTTTATACTTTGCGAATGAAACACACAAAACACTGGTGTAATACTTCACAGTATTTATTATTCACGAACCTGTTTTCGGCTGTTATGCCAGCATCAGGTTCAAAGATAAATATTCTATTTAGTGCTGGATCAAAGATTTTAAACTAGTACAACTACAGAGTATCTCCATTTTCAGAGAAAAAAATTTAATGTTAGAATTAAGAGGCCTGCACACGTTCAATATTTATTGACAACAGTAGTTTGTCAGGCCTTCAGTATATTGAAGCGACCTCACACCATCAATAATATTGACAAAAAATGTCAATTAATGCAGTTTTAAAAGGTTAAGATGTTGAAAACCCAAAAGAAAGTGATAGCTGCAATTACATTAGTAATGGCTTGCAGGCGACAGAAAAAAGGAAGAATGGGTCTGTGAATGGTTTGAAAGAAAGGAGCAATTTGTCACGTTAATTTACTGACACACAAGACGCACGGGCCTGAAGGATTTCATAAATGAGGTTACCTTCCGTTAGGAACATGGGTGCACTCAGCGACTGTGATGTAATTTACAAATGATAGGGCATATCAATCAATCATCCTTTTTTGCAGGTTTTATTTGGCAAATCTAGATTTTGGCTAGTGCCTAAACATTATCAATGCATTATTTCATTGCATCAATGCATGGCAGTTCCCTGTTGTTCGGGTGTCTGCCATAGTTCTTTCAAGATTATACTATGAAATAATGCATTAATAATGGCTAGGCGCTAGCCGAAATCTAGATTTGCCAAATAAAACCTGCAAAAAAGAATGACTGATTGCTGTGGTCTATCATTTGTAGATTTCATAAACTATATTCTGAGGAATCCTGCATCGTACAGCAAGGTATTACGTTGATGCAAGATAAAATAGAGAAACGGAATACATTAATGAGTGAGGTAATCAATGTAGATGGGAGATTAGGAGTAACTTTTGAGATTTCTGGTGACAAGCAGGTATTTTGAATGCTCGAACTTCTGTTTCTGTAATATCAGCAAACACAGTAAAATCCTATGGAAACCGGTGAAGCAGTTATATCTGCCTGGGAAAGATATGTTCAGGCAATTAGCATAAAAACTTCTTTTTACTGTAATTATTTGGTGAAATGTGGAAAGCAAATTGAAGAACTGTACTAAAGGTAGAGTTTTAATGTCAGCAGTTTCAGTACACCTTGCCATGCATGATCTTTTGTTTGTACTGACGCTACTTATGTGAAGGTGACTTATTTCCTCATTTGTCTTTTACACAAACATACCATGTCTCATGTGCACATGTGCTGTAGATAACTACCAAGTTCCCAAAATTTTATTCTTAACTAATGATACAATTAACTAGGATTCTTTTTTTATTTTATTTGCAATATTATTATTGTTTATTCCTACTGTTTTTATTTTTTGTACTCAAGTGCAATCTTGTAAGGGCATCCTCACCTAGCCCAGACATGTGTGTTACAATACAGAGAAATCTTGTTGTTCAGTTTTTGTTGTGTGGCATCTACATATAAAAAAAGTTTTAACACTTCACTCATTGGTATTTTGTCTTCCACAGAAAATGCCAGTACACAAGCTCAGCCACCATTTGTCATGAAGATGACACAGGACCGAAGATACACAAATCAGCGTGTGAGTTCCACAGTTTTAAAATTACTGTTTTATAGTTATGATTACTGTAAAATTTTTAGTACCACCGTGTATGGCATTACCAAGAATGCTGTTCTGCAGGGAATATCAGGAAACTCACTGAGAAGTAATTGATGCTATGACATCAACCAAGAAATAATGGTATGGAAAGACTACTCTCTTACAAAGTTTTGCCTCGCTTTTGTGGAGAATTACTGTAATGGTTTAACAGTTACTGGCTGGGTTTGGATAGAGGAATTTGTGTATAGTTAATTTGGTGGTTGGGGGAGGGGGGGGGGGTTCTTCCTTGCCTTTAGAAGGAGACCCTAAACTGGGTAGGTTGTTCTTAATGATCAGCCAGCTACGTTTTAAGATCAGCTGTAAATTTATATGTGGCAGTGGTATGTACATGCTGTGATGAGCATAAACAATTGTCTTCTTTTCCCAACATAGGAAAAGTTATGCTGAAGTCTTTGTCTCTGAGCAAGATACTCTGTCTTAAGAATGTACGGTTTAATTTTCATAATTTTTCTCTTATTGGAATTCATATGATGATATTAACACAGCCAGCAAAAGTTTGGTTAAAGTAGACCTATAAATATGTGACATTATTATTATTATTATTATTATTATTATACATTTTACATAATTTTGTTCAGCTTTGGAGCGCAATTGAACTTATTTCGCTGATTACCTATCATTCTTCTTCTTCTCCTCCTCTTCCTCCTCCCAAAATCTCGTCTTTCCACTGTGTTTTATCTAAGATTCTTGTGTCCATGTCTTCTTAGGTTTAACACTTGGTGTGGTTTTGAACTGATGCTTGTCAATTAAGGTACTGACAGCAGCTCTGTTCTGTAGAATTTTGTTTGCAGTGCCAATTTCCTGAAGATATTTTTTATTTTTAAGTATCCAGTTGTTTTCAACGTACCGGGAAAGAGCAAGCTAGAGAATCCTTTTGGTCAATTTTATTATTGTTCATTCTGTGAATGTCAGAATATGGCCATAAAATTTCAGTCTTCTCTTCCTGAATGCGTGTGAGATTTTCTCCAAAAGTTTGATACAGCTCATTAGACTTCTGTCTATCCAGATTTCCTCAACACAGACCATACCAAAAATTTTCGTTAGTATTTTTCGTTCTTCTTTTTCTGTGTCTTTACTGATTTGCCCCCAGTGACTACAGACTGTGATGAATATATCGCTTCATATTTAACAACAGTGATTTGTTTTAATTTTGCATTATGAGACATTGATTTTTCATTGCACCTCTTTTGTGTAATTCTATACACATTTTTTAGATAAAGAATCTACTCACCAATCTACTTCCCACCTGTATGGTAAGTCTCCACCTCCACTGACTCAATGTTCTGGGTGACTCCCAAAATCTACCCCTCAAAATCTACCCCTTTTCCTAGACCTCTCCAGCCCTTTTTATTTTCACCCTTCTTCCTTCGGCTTCAACCCTTCTGCCTGAAGAAGGAGCCACTGGCTCTGAAATCATGCTATCATAACAGTCTTTTATGTGTGTGTTCTGCCGCTTTTTGGTGAGTAGATTTTTTATCTGTCCAACTAAATAATTTTGTCTGTAAGCTGTTTGTAATTTAATGCTTCTTTCTTTACAATTTAATCCAGAGGTTTGGGTACCTGTAACAACATTTGCTGGTTGTATCTTTGTCCTTAGTATCTTAATTTTCTAATACAGTGAATTTGTTCTAATTGATTTATACATTGCTCATAACCTCAAATCTCTACATTTACTCTGCATCATAAGGTTCTGTTATCACCTTTCATACTGAGTTTGTTTAGGATCTTACCATTCTGTAAAGTTTCCTTGTTTGGTAAAATATTGTCAGTTCCACATGTAGCCTCGCTCGTCTTTCTCAAGTTAATTTTCTTCTGGAAAAATGTGTTAATGACAAAGTAATAGTATGTCTCAGCAAATTTTTTGAAAGTACGTTGTCTTTTGTTTCCAATATTATATTTGAAGAGTTGCTCGTTAGTTTTTGACCCATTTTTTGCATTAAATTTCCCCTTAACTGGTAGCATCCCCCTCCCCACCCACGCACCCACCCACCTCCCTACAGTAACGCGTGTCTTCAATTGGATACAAGCACATTGGTGATACTTTCGAATAATTTTCATAAAATATATTTTGTCTATTTTTAAAGTAATTCTTGCCCTTATGAAATTCCTTACATGTTTTTGACCTATACTTCTCTTAAAATGAGAAATGTTTCACTAACATAATTTGTGTCCTCTTGTTTGAATAAGACTTCTGACTGGCAAATGAGACTCCAAATAGGAAAGGGGAAAAATGCGCGATACTAAGTCAATCTTAATTTTCAGGAAGGCAGTTTCACTGATGTGGATGACTGGCCAACATTGGGACGTTCAGAGGTAAATTTTATTTTAGTAACACACTATACTGGCATTTTACTTATTATTGATGGTATGAATCAAACTTGCTAAAGTCACTTTTTGAGCATACACTGTGTATCATTAAAATGAAGTGTGTCAACTCTTCATGGTCATAAAAAAATTGTGTTTTAAAATACACATGCCAAAATCTCATAAAATTATTGGCACAATTTCATTGTTGTCATGTCATTGGTTCGAAAACCACAACAACACCAAACAGTATGTACATTAGAAGTCAGCGTAATCAATCTATAATTACCATTTCCCACATAATAATTAAAATGGGCTTTACTGTTTTTGTGCATGGTTTGTAAGTCTCAAGATAGAGGTGGCAGTGGTATCTACATGCTGTGATGAGATTAAACAATTGTCTTCTTTTCCCAACATAGGAAGAGTTATGCTGAAATCAATGTCTCTGAGCAAGATACCGTACTGCTTGCCTAGTGGGACTGCAGTTGACTTCTGTATAGTTTCAGATTGAATTCTGTTTCGTCTTTCTGTGTTCACTTGCCTTTGACCATAGCTGTAACCTTGTTTTTAAGAAAGTATGATACTTCGCCAATCACATAATTTATTGAAAAACTTCCATAACACAGACTAAACAACCATTAAAGGAGAGTTATTGAAAATGTTCCTTGCCTTGTCTTTTAGGATGTTGCAGAATTGTGAAATCTTGCGAACATTTAGTGGTGTACAGGAGTTAAATTATGCAACGTAATCTATCACTGATTTGAGTTCGTAGCATTACATACATGAGTGAGGTTATTCGTAACAGGAGCCCACATTTACAATATGACAGACGCAGTCCACTGCCCAAAAGAATTTTACTAACTAATTGATTCCTGCCAATAACGGGGAAGGTGTATTAGATATTACAAGGTCCCTGATACCTGCAACTGCCTATTGGTATAGTTTCATTGCTGCCAATGTAATATCTTTTACTTCTTTTATCCTCAACTTTACCACAGACTTTACTGTGAAGATTAAGTGATTTCTTTTCAAGCACAACTATGAAAAGCAGATTGAATCAGATATTCCCATTTTCTTTAATAAAATTGCATCTGATTCTAAGGTATTGCTTTCCTAGCTGTCTTCTAAGTTACACAATAATGTTGTTATATATGTGCTCCAAGTACTACCTGTTTGTTATAATGTACAATATTTCACATCAAGACTACACATTCATGATAAATGACATGTAAATTAGTTTCCCTGAAAAATCAAAATAGTGTAAAGGATTGTTTTAGAAGGAAACAAGTTGCTCCCACATCTCTCTCTCTCTCTCTCTCTCTCTCTCTCTCTCTCTCTCTCTCTGTGTGTGTGTGTGTGTGTGTGTGTGTGTGTGTGTGTGTGTGTGTGTGTGTGTGTGTGTTTGTTTTCCCATCGCCTCAATTACAGATTTCTTTTCAAGTGGATTTTTTTGACTGCAGCAGTATTCTTTACTCTCTGTTTGGCTGCTAGTGATTGGGAAACAGGGTGAGAAAAATATTTTTACATAGAAAATTTTATGGTGGATACATTATCTTGACTAACTTACCAACAGATGTGCAACATGGATCCACATCTACTTGCTTGCTTGTGTTTCATGAACAGTTCATAGGCAGCCATACTTGGAAACAATGTAATGTACGTGTTATTGCCTACAGTATAAGTACATTACATGCTCCACCTGATCAAAATACTCTACCACCTTCATTGTATATAGTGATTCCTTCGATATTCAGGTCACACATCTTCAAGGTTGTACCTATTGTCAAATTTTGAGGTAGTAACAATAGGTACAACTTCGAAAATGTGATCTGCTTTGATATTAGAAAAGTAGCTGGGCCAGAATGGAGCGCAAATGCTCATGCTCTTTGTACTGTTGCATTGGCATCGGTTTACAGTAGAGAACTGTGCTCCAATCTGGGAGAACTGTGCAAATGCCTGCAAAGCTGATGATAGGCTAAATCGGGCAATGAGAATAATTAGCAGCACTACTAAATCAGCACCACTTCAGTGGCTGTCATGTTATGTAATATTGCACCACCATCAATTGGGCAAAAAGCAGCTGTAAGTGTATTCCAAGAGTGTGCAGCTACAGAATGTACCTGCCAGCACATTTAACCCTAGGACTCACTGGGGTCATAGGTGACCCCAATAATCTTTACTATGGATAAAATAATATTTTTATTTCTTGTAAAAATCCAGAATTTTATGACTTTTACCACACAGTATTGTAGTTCTCTCACAAAAATTTTTAGAGCGCTTGACGCAACATTTAAATCAATAATCAACAAAAACTGCTGTTGGGGTCAATTATGACCCCAGATAGATTATATGTAACATTCATGGAATGTATAGATTATCAACTATCAATCTCTTTCTTAGGTATTTTGTGTTGGTAACACTGAATTCAGGTGTTATTCAGGTGTTACTCAGAACTAATCTCAAACTGGAAGTTCGTTTGTATGTTTGTTGTTGCAGTGTAATTTCAGCATGGATGGAATACGTTTTGCTCCTGGCTATAGTGTAGAACAAGCTATGGAAGACTTATTTCGTAGCAGTAATGATTCAGAAGGTAGTGACGCCGAAGATGTTGGAATAGAGACACAGGTAGACCAAAGTGATGAAATTTGTTTACATGAATTAGAAGAAAATGATATTCTTGCTGAAAATGATGACAGTGGAGAAGATGAAAGTGCAGTACTGGTAAGCAGGGGTCGGGATATTGCATGGAGTACAAAAGAACCATCAATTCGTAGTTTTCCAATCCGCAACATACGATGATTTTCAGCAGGTATTCCTAGTACAGTTAGTGTTAGCTCAGCTGTTGACTGTTTCAGGCAGTTTATTACTAATGAATTGCTGGATATAATAGTTCAGTTCACAAATCAACGAGGAAATGAATTGAAAGTGTCTGGAAAATTAGTTGACTGGCGTGATACAGACAGATGTGAGCTTCTTTCATTTTTAGGCTTGCTGATTCTGTATGGCGTACAGAAGAGCCGGGGGAAACCTATTGACGAATTTTGGGACTCTGAATATGGCACTCCTCTATTCCGTGCTACTATGTCGAGGAGGCGATATCAGGACATTCTGCGTTCACTTCGTTTTGACGACCGCATCACAAGACTTGAAAGGAAAGAGAGGACTGGAAATAAGGCTGAAGCTGTACAGGAAATATTTGATTTGCTTGCCGTGCAATGTCAAACATCATTTATACCTTCCAGCAACATTACTGTTAATGAACATCTTTGCGTATACAGAGGTCTGTGCAGTTTCAAGGTCTACATTCCTTCAAAGCCAGGAAAGTATGGCATCAAGATATGGTGCGCAGTAGACTGTGAACATGGTTATCTGACAAATCTTCAAATGTACACTGGAAGGAGTGGTGATGTGAGAGAAGTGAATCAAGGCAAGAGAGTGGTCTTAGATTTAGTGCGTCATCCGGCTGGCAGTGGTAGGAATATTACCACTGACAATTTTTTCACAAGCTATGACCTTGGCCGAGAATTGTTGAAAATGAAATTGACACGTGTAGGTACTCTACGTTCTACAAGAAAAGAAGTCCCAAAAGAGTTTTTGCCTTCGAAAACTAGGGAAGAATGCACTACCAGATTTGCATACAGTGGTAAAACCCTATTAGTTTCGTATGTTCCAAAGAGAAATAAGGCTGTGCTACTCCTGTCAACTCAACATCAATCATTTGAAGTGCCCAAAGAAAACAACTTGAAACGAAAACCAGAACTAGTGTTGTATTACAACTCAACAAAATCAGGTGTTGATACGCTAGATCAAATGAGCTCTTACTCTTCTGTGAAAAAGGGTACAAAACGTTGGCCATTAGCAGTATTTTATGATCTTGTCGATCTAGCTGCACTCAATGCCTATAGACTCTTCTGTGTTGCTGTTGAAAAAACAGAGACACGTCTTTTTCTAATGAAGTTGGCCAAAGAAATGGCAAAGCCCCAAGTGGAATGTCATTTGAGTTTACCACAAGCAAGGAACAAGGATATTATTAGCAGTATCAAACGGTGTGGATTTGATGATCTGTTAGACAGTGGACATCCAGACGTAATACCCGACAATCAGAAGAGAAAGCGAGGCAGACGCTGCATTTGCCCCCGATCAAGGGACACAAAATACAGTTCAACATGCAAAAAGTGTAACAAATTTGTTTGCAAGGAACATTCTGAAATAGTTACTACTTGCAAAATATGTGCATATGACTATGGTACGGATTCCGGTTAGAATTATGTTTCCTGTTGAGTTGTTCATCACATTTTCTGTAAATTTGAAGCCATTGTGAAACATTTATGAGTGAAACAAATTATGACTTAGAGTAATATTGTAACTTCTGATATGTAATTACTCTGCCATATGTAATTTAATTCTACTATGTACATACCTGTTAAAAAAGCTGTGAAATGTGTCTCAATAATAAATAAAATCTAAACAAACAGTATTAAACGACAGTACGTTGTCCTCTGAATGACTAGTACACACAGTCAATTATATATTGATTGGGGTCATGTATGACCCCAGATCGAGTACTTGGGAAATTTTAGCAGAGTGAGTCCTAGGGTTAATCCAGAAAACTAGCCTGACCAATGCAAGATGCACCTCTGATATATGATGTGTGTCAAGAATGGAGAGATGTTTTGCAGAAGGTTACTCCACCAGATTGTCACCTTGATACTTGATCCCACAAACTGTGTAAATGTGTTTGGTCTCCTCAGGAAACTCTGGGCAACTCTGTATCATTTCTGTAAAGGGATGGAAGTTATGGTGGTGCCTGTTTATATGATGGGGGATTCAAGGACATATGACGTCTCACTGTGCAGACACACTGATTTGATTGAAGTGTTTAAGTAAATTTCCTGTTGTACTCGGTAAACTGCATTTGTTGACACAAGAATCTGAGGACTGTTTCGGTCTAGATATTGAGTTATAAAATTGTGAAGTGCTTGCTTTTGTATTGTGTTTGTTTTTATACTATATATTTATGTATATTCAACCATTTATATAAGACTGTAAAAGGACCAGGAAATTTATTTATTATTATTATAAAAATAAATAGCTAGCCACTTTGTTCTACAGAAAGGGGAGGTATATAAGAAACTACATTGTATCTGAACAAGTATGTTGTGGTGAGGAGAAAGCAAGCAAGCAACAAACACCCTTCATACAGACTTCTACAGAAAGATCAGTGCGGCAAGGGAGCGAGCCTATGTGCACATGCATTGTAGCCGCCTTGTGTGTTCAGTATGAAATGTGTACAAAAGTGGGATACACTGTGGATAAGGGAGCTACTTTTTGAGAAGAAATTCATATGTAAAGTCCAGAATGGACCAGATACAAATTTGTTAATTAGTGTGCCTTAATGAAACAGTACCCAATACGACAAAATAAAGCATAACATTCAGCAGTTGCTACTGAAGTGTTTACTTGATGTGTTTCGGTTCCAATGATACTGTTTACTAATTAAAATTATGAAGTTTCCCAGTACTGTGACCAGGACTTATTATTTACAAGGAAGATTCATTTTAATTTTTTATGTCGTTCAATATCTGTCCATGCCATAATTTTCTTTGGCCGATTTTCACATGTCCTCATATTGTCTTATCAGTCATACATTTGGTTATTGTCTGTGCTTGTTGTCATTAAAACTTAACATGGTTGATTGCCATTTAAATTTTCAATTCACTATATAGCATTCTCATAATGCCATATTTGTCTTCCTATATTCTTGTCATGAAATTGAATCCTATATTGGTGGTAAAAGAAACACAGAAGCATGGAAAACTATAAAAAATTTAAGAAGGAATTCTAAAGAAACAACACATATTAAATATATTACTCATGACTCTTGGGAAAAATATTTTAAAAGTTTATTAACAGAAAACAGGGAAGAATACTTGGGAAACCCTGAATATAATGAAATGATAGATCTACAAGCAGAGAATTACATCCGTTTGGAAATAGAGACAGTAAAAACTGCAATAAAATCTTTAAAGAATGGAAGGGCTACAGGCATTGGAGGTATTCCTGCAGAATTATTAAAATTAGGAACAAAGAAATTAATGGAATTGTTAAGAAACCTTTTCGAAAGATGTTTAAATGGGGAAGATGTCCCAAATGATTTGAAAGTAGGATATATTTCAGTGATACATAAAAAAGGAGCGAAAGATGAGTGTAAAAATTATAGGGGAATAACAGTGACCAATACCTTCAGTAGATTAAATGGAAGAATTATTAAATATTTGTTAGAACAAGAATACAAAGAAAAGGAGGCTGAAGAACAAGCAGGTTTTAGAGCTGGAAGATCAACAATTGATCATATCTTTTGCCTACAACAAATTATTGAAAAAAAAAATGGTTCGGGCACAACCTATACATTTAGTATTCATAGATATAGAAAAAGCCTATGATAGTGTGCCTTTATCCAGTTTATGGAAAGCTTTAATATCAATAGGAATAAATCCAAGAATAATTAAAGCAATTCAAAATTTATATAAAAATTCTATTTCAAAAATAAAAATTGGTAAATATCTATCACATGGATTCCAAGTCACAAATGGATTACGTCAAGGATGTAGCATCTCACCTACATTGTATAAAATATATACAGAAGTAACTTTACAGAATTGGAAGAAAAAATGTCACGCTATGGGAATACCAATAAATGATAGAACAATATACTCGTTACAATTTGCAGATGACCAACTGATTATAGCCCAAGACTGTGAGGACATAGAGTATATGACCAGAAAATTGATTCAAGAATATAAAAAATCAGGTCTAAATGTAAACATGAATAAAACAAAGTACATGGTAATTGGTGGAGTGAATGGAGACTTAATATTAGAAGAAGGGATGGGAACAATAACAGCTACTGAGGAACATAAATATTTAGGTGTGAAAATTACAAATGATGGGAAACAGGACAAAGAAATTAGATCAAGAATAAATTCTTGAAAGACGACAATCTCTTTATTGAATGGAATTCTCTGGGACAAACACATAACAACTGATAACAAAATAAGGATTTTTAAAACAATAGTTAGGAGCATTATTACATATGGTTCAGAAGTGTGGACATCAAAATGGCAACTGAAATCAAAATTATTAGCCACAGAAATGGATTTCTGGAGACGTTCAGCAAGAATATCAAGACGAGAAAGAATAAGAAATGAAGTAATCAGAGACAAGATGAAATGTAAAAATTCAATTATTGATTTCATCGAGCACAAACAACTTAAATGGTATGGACACATCAGACGAATGGAACAGGAAAGGCTACCAAAATGCATAATCGACTGGGTACCAATTGGAAGAAGAAAAAGGGGACGACCACCTGATACATGGATACAGGGAGTTCAGTCAGCAATGAGGAAGAACAACATTCCTGAAGATTTATGGACAAATAGAGAAGAGTGGAGAACAATAAGTAGTGACTTACTGTAATCTAGAGTAGGTGCTGGAAAAATGTACTCATATTGTAAATCCAGAATAATAATAATATAATATTCTTGTCATGCAGCTACAATTTCCATTGTTTGTTTGTTTGCAAATTAATGTTTTGTGTCTCATTGTGATTTGTTTGAAATGACAGTACATTTGTATTGTAGTCTTAATGTTTTTGGCATTTTAGGAAATTTACTTTGAAAGGCAATAATGATTTTTTGGATTGCTCTCTAAGATAATTGTGTTCTACTGTTCATTTGTGTGTATTCAGCATTTCATTATTTTTACTCGTAAGTGATTAATCTTCCTTAAAGCCTATGAATCAATCATTATGGCATTGCTTTCCAGTTGTGCTGTCATCGTTGCTCTTATTCAGCAGTATTTGTGAATACAGCCTAAAGAATAAGTCGATGTTTGGTTGATGGTTAATGTATATGGTAACATGTTTCATGCACCTACTGATTGTAGTTATGTAATATGAAAGACTGAAGTTTTCTATCCCGTGTCAATTCCTATACAATAAAATCAAACAATAAAATTTGATGTGCTAATCTTAACATAAAATTGTACATAATATTTCATCTTCCTAATTTAGTCAGTTCGAAATGTTTGAATGAATGCCAATGGCAACTTTTGACTTCATCAGTACTAAATTTTCTGGTGTCATGTTTTGTAAATAATGATTTATGAATTGATTAATGTATGTTTTAGTTTTGAAAATTTCTACAGCATAGAACAGTGAGAGTGGTTCAAAACATATTTCAAAATGGTAACTCATCATTACAACTTTCTGTAACATAATGTCCTACTGTGCTGAAATCTTTGTCTCTGAGCATTTTGCATTGAAGACATATTTGTTTTTAATTATTTCATTTCTGTGCTATGTGCTTTTATTTGTATTTCATTTTGAATACGTTCTGACACAGAAGAAAGTTCATACAAGTCCAGCCCAAATGATAAAGAACATTGGCAGTGCAAAAGTAAACAATCCACAACAGCAGAATACACCCAGTGTAGAAAATGGTAATTGCTTGGCAACTGATGACAAAAAAGTAGAGCGAAAGAAGCAGGAATGTAAAAAGATTGAGCAGAGGAATTCAAGTCTGAATGGTTCAATGCCTGGAGCAGAAGAAAACCGGAGATCAAACAGTGTACCAGCAGCTGCAAAAAAAAGTAAGTTTTCATGCAATTTGTCTCTTTAACATTGTCAGATTCATGCTTAGTAATGCCCTTAAGTGAGAATAACACATTTCTTCCTGTATTATGTTTGTATTACTAATTCTGTGTGTGTAAAAAAAAAAAGTAAGTTATAAGTGACAATTGTCTCATAAAGCAGTACTGAAATTTCTCCAATGTGCCACTTGCTTGTTTGGCTAGTTTTCCTTAGACTGACTCTGCTCCTAGGCTAATGATGTTTTCTTAACATGCCTGTCTTTGTGTTCAGTACATTATGATGTTTAGTTAGAAGAGAATTTCCAGTTTTGTGTTTAATGAGACAAACCACTTTTCAGTTATAGCAAAAGTGTATTTTAATACTATGCTAGTGGATGCAATTTAGGATTGAGGAAAAGTATGTGTATTAAGTGCCAATTGTTAGAAGTCGATGAGACAAATTATTGAAACAAATCCCCAACTGTCTATGAAGGATCTCTCTTTTTATATAAGTCAAATAAAAGAAATTAACTTGGGTTGGGTTTTGAAACATTTTCCACATTTTTTGTCTTTAACCAGACCCTAAACAGAAGTGGGTGCCACTTGATATCGACATGAAGGCTCCTGGCAAACGAGACCATTCTCCAAAATTTCGAGGTGCTTACTACAGAGAGCGGAGTGCCGATTATGGTAACTATGAAACTGTTAAAATACATTTTTTAACTATCACACTTTAACTTTCTTTGTGTATTGTAAATTTTAATTTGTCCTTGGCCAGTATTACACAATATTTTTCATTGTCGCGGGTAATGAAATATTAATAAAGTAAACTGTTTGATCCCCCTCGCTTACCATTTCAACAAACATCCACCAATTGGAGGGCAAACAGATGCTTTCAATGTGTAATAATGACACATTTGTGTGATTTTGATGTTGAATATGAAGCATGATTATGTGCTAAACAAAATATTAACACTGCATAGTACTGTGTAATCTTTTAACTTAGTGTTTCACACTCACTCTCCCTTTCACTTCCCACTGTACATCCTTCATTCCTGCCCTTATTCTTCTGATAAAAAATAAATACTATGATGCTTTTCTAATTATCACTTTTGTGAGTAGTAATATGTGTGCTTTGTTGAGTGGGGAACGTGAATTAGTGGGAGTCTTCCTTCCAGTGGTTGTGCACATTGTCTTAGAGTTCCAAAAAATGGAAATTTCATAAAGCTAAAAGGAGATGGAGTGGATGATTCATAATGTCAAGGTTTCATTATTCTGGCCTTCCTGTTAGAAGCTAATGGAAAAATGTTGTTTGAAGGTATTGAGGAAAGGGTTTAGTGAGTAGGTGGACGATGAAATGCAAAGTTAAAGATTTAATAGAGGGAATACAAATACTGATATTTAAATTAAAGGCTTTGGTGGTATTTGGGACTGTGGTTTTTTGTTAGAACTCTTTCTCGATTTGATATGTTTGATAAAAGAATATTACCAGCGAAAATGTTTTGGGACTAGCTATGAGTATGGCTTTATTCAGTTTTCATAACTTTGACATTTTTGGTTGTACTTTTAATGTCAGTTAAGTTAGTACATACTCTGATTAAGTCCTACAGAATTCATATAAATATTTTGGGCTGCCTCTTCTCTTTTAAGGTAAAATTAAATACATTAACCTTACTGTGATGAGCTTAAAAAAATTGCTATCTTTTCCCAATATAGAAAAAGTTGTACTGATATCTATGTCCCTGAGCAAGATGTATTTTATTGAGGTGGGTGTAGTTGACTGTAAGTCAAATCGTGTGGACCCAGAGGTACGGTTTATTATTTAAAAATGGCTTTGAATATACATTTGACTGCTTGGTGAGTGAGTGTGCAGTTTTCACGGATTCAGAAAATTACTTTCACCTATTTTTCATTATTAATAGAACTTCATAATCACTCCAGGTGGGCATACATTTTAGTGATGTTAGTCTCGAAAGTTTTGTATTGTCACGACCAGTTGTACACAATTTAATTTTTGCCTCTGAATACTGTTGTTACACAGGATCTATGTAAAATTTGTATGAGTTGTCAGCTTGCCTACAACTCTCTTTCACCCACACATTTCACTCACTTCAAGTGTTGAGTGGAAATGGAATCTACACAATTTGTATTTTTTATGCAACAGTGATAGTATCAAGTTTTTATAAGCCACCTGGTATTAAATTGCTTCTGTTGTGGAAATTAATGCATTAAATTTCACCTGACAACAAAAGTAGCATTGCACATCTTACCATATCTCATACTAAATTGACAGTAGTGTG
The DNA here is from genome assembly GCF_021461385.2 of Schistocerca piceifrons. Taxonomy (NCBI): domain Eukaryota; kingdom Metazoa; phylum Arthropoda; class Insecta; order Orthoptera; family Acrididae; genus Schistocerca; species Schistocerca piceifrons. The sequence goes on along the minus strand of NC_060144.1, from coordinate 405,423,112 downwards.
GAACTATGTCTAGCAAGCAAGAAATGCTGTCTAGAATCATGTCGTTAAATTTGCTTAGCAACACAGTTATAGTGTTATGGAAGTGTTGACACACTTCATGCGTGTGTGAGTAGTTGGGGATGTCATATAGATTTCTTGTGTGTGTTGCTGCTATAACGACCTGCTGAAAATACCAGCTTTGATGCACACTATATATAGTGTCAAAAACTAAAGCACAATACTTGGAGTAATATGTGTACTTGCATATATGTAACATATCGGTGCTTGAAGGGACATGTGATTGTTTACACATGTGATAGAGACAAGATTATGATTGTATGTACAGGTGTTAGTACAGTCTCAGTAAGTGTTATTTGATACCTGAGTATTGTTCTCAGTGTGGTATTATTTCAGTGTAATTATGTGTTGTAGTCAGTAAACCCTCTTCAGAGTTTGAATTGGGAATAATTTGGGACAGGGACAGAAGTGGGGGAGTGTTACTTGTTATTTATTAATAGGTTATTGGGCATTATGTAAAGATTGATACTACAGAAGATGAAGTTGATATGAAAAGTCTACAAACAAAATGAATGGGAAAGAATTAAAATACACTTGCCTCCGCAGTCAGGAGAAAATGATACACCCTGCAAAAACCACTTTAAGTCTACTATGGAAACTGAAAATTTTTCACAGCCTCTTTGTCATTACAGACTACACAATGTCTGGCAACATAGCGTAAACCTCCTGTAAAAACTTGAACTCAATGCTTTGGGTAGGGTCAGCCAGTTAATAACTAATAAGTAAAAGACATTTATCACCAGCAATAACAGTTGCAACAGACTTCAAATCCTATCAGTAAGGTTAATTCTGGTGTAGCAAATCTCTTCATTTCTAATAAATACTAAGTGGCAGTATCAGCCAATACATAAATTAGAAAAAGTGAGAGAGAACCCCATGCCGAGCAAAATGTGTATAAATAACAATCGTCTTAGAAAAATTAAAGAATTTAAATATCTTGGATTTAAGCTACTGTTTTTATTGAAGACAGATGTAAGAGCTAAGAATGTTAACATGCCAGACAGCAGGATACACAAATTTGGACAGAAAGAGAAATGAAGAGATTTGCTATAACGTGAAACTGTTATTGGAGTACGTACACCAGTACCAAGAAAAAAGTGTAAAACATATCAACCATTTTCCCAACAAATGATCACAGAAAAGGTCGTAAATTGTAGATCTGATGGCCAATTTGAACAGTCGCCCCTACCTTAAAACCGATGATGGAGATGCTGTGTGTTACCCGGCTAAATGTACACGATAAAAGATGATGGTTATTATTGTTTCATACTTTCCTTGAAACCTTATTTAATTGATGTCATGTGTAAGCATTGTGAGAGAAATACTAATTATTAATAATTAATTACTGTTCTTATTTTAACTAATTATAATATTGATTTTGTAGCAACTGTCAATACACAAACCTATTAACATACCAGTAGAAGATTAGTGCAGCAGTATAATGTCCACTGCTACTTTTTCAGTGGAGCCAACCTATAGAACTGAATTTTAGCAACAACTATTCCAAAGTTGTTATAATGTTGCCCTTTAAGTTGTTTCACGAACAAGCATCAATAGCTATTTGTTCCTTTAAGTATGAGCCACTGTGGACTAAGTTTATTTCAATTGTTTCTCCATTCTTCAATATTTCTTGATGTTTCTCTCCAGGTGACTACAGATCTGTGTTTTTCATGGAAATCTTCAATCTTTGGAATTTTGCAATTTCTTGTTTGGCAGTCATTTGCCAGTGTATTACGGAGTAATTCAAAGTTCCTCCATGTCCCTTCCAGTTTCTTTGCATCATGTGTTATCCATTTTTAATTTACCAAAATAAGACAACGGTCTTTTTGTCAGACTGTTGGGATTTCCTTTGGCTGCGGCCATAGAAACTATACCTCATTTCCTAATTGCATGTGAAATTTTTTCACTATATGTATGAAGTTGGCTATTCTTCTTCTTCTTCTTCTTCTTCTTCTTCTGCTTTTAAGGCCTCATTGGACCACTTCAGTCAATCATTTCTGGTCCTCTTCTTTGGTATTTTCCCCTTCCTAGTGGCCCAGTATCTCTTCATTAGTTCCGATACTTTTCGTCGTTCCTTATCTGTAAATACCCTTTTCATTGTATGTCGTTTGTCAATTTTTGGTTTAAATCTTATTTCTGTGTCCCTCAACTTCTTTAAATTTGGCGTTTTGTTCTGCAAATCATCCAGAGTTATTTCCAGTTCTTCCATATCCTCTCTTATTTCCTTAAGCCATCCTCCTTGTTCTTTCAAATTCCAGAGTTTCTCAATAATTTTCCTTGATAATCTGGTTTCTGGTGTCCTCAGAATGTGACCACAAAAAGAGATCCTTTTCTTTCATATAGTATCAGTGATGGGCTCCAGTTCTCTGTATACCACTTCATTTGGAACTATCCGCCATTGCCCAGCTTTTTGATATTTCTTATTTATGCATGTTCTAGCAATTCTTCTCTCTACTTTTAAAATTTTGTCAATTCTGTTTTTCTGGGTGACTTTAAAAAGAGTTTCACTTCCGTATGTAACCTCTGGTTGAACCACCGTCTTGTAATGTTTTAATTTTGTTTTAATTGATACATTTTTTATTGTACGTAGACCATGTTAGTTTTTGAGCTTTTATCATTTTATTAGTTCTTGCTCGCCATGCAGGTTTCTCGTCCAATTTGTGTGTTATAATTTCACCCAGGTATTTAAATTGTTTCACTATTTTAATTTCCCTATTGTTCACTGTGATGTGATCTATTACAAGTGGATCCGTTACCATTATTTCAGTCTTTTCAAATGATATCTGGAGTCCTAATTTTTGTGCTATATTTTGTAAGCTTGTTATTTGTTTTGTGGCTTCCTGAATATTATTAGCTAGTAATGCTAGGTCATCAGCAAATCCCAAGCAATTTAGGTTTATTTTATCTTTCTTAGTTCCAATTTTAATATTCATAGGATTTTCCTTGTACCATTCTCTCATTATATATTCAAGAGCACAATTGAATAGCAATGGTGATAAACAATCTCCCTGTCTCAACCCTGTTTTAATCGTAAATGGTTCAGATATTTCTCCTCTAAATTTTACTTTGGATTTGGTGTTTGTTAAGGTTAACTGTATCATTTTTATTAATTTAGGATGAAGTCCAAAATTCCTTAATATTTTCATCATTGAAGATCTATGGATGCAATCATACGCCTTTTTGAAATCTGCAAAGGTTATGACTAGTTGTTTTTGCCTTCTTTTGTAGACATGCATAACTAACTTCAAGGTGATTATCTCTTCTGGGCAGCTTCTCCAGGATCTAAATCCTCCTTGATATTCTCCCAGTTCCAGTTCTAGTTGATCTTTACAGCGGTTGTATAGTATTCTTGACATGATCTTATACGTGCAGTCCAAAAGGGAAATTCCTCCATAGTTGTCTGGATTTGATTTTTCTCCTTTCTTATGTAATGGATGTATTATAGCAGTAGTCCAATTTTCTGGTAATTTCTCTTCATTCCAGATTTTTACTATGCATTGGTGTAATGCTGTCTTTACTGGTTCTGCTGCATATTTCCAAAGTTCAGCAAACGTTTGATCTTCTCCACTTGCTTTGTAGTTTTTGAGTTCTTTCAAAGCTCTGTAGACCTCATTAATTGTAGGTGGATTTATATTTTCTGCTGGTGTTTTAATTGGGGTTTCTGTGTTTTTCTGAAGAAGTTCTGGGGGATCTTCACCATTTAGTAACTTGTTAAATGTTTCTGCTAGAATTTCTGTATTTTTACTATTGCTATGGGCTAGGTTATTATCTTTATCTTTTAACATTAATGTTGGAGGATCATATCTTTGTAATTGTCTGCCAAATATTTTGTAATAGTCTCTTGAGTTTGTTTTTTCACTATTTGTTTCTATCATTAGAAGTATGTCTTTTTGGTACTGACGTTTAAATCTCCTTATTATTTTTTGTGTTGTCTTCCTTTGTTTTGTGAGTTCCAAGTATGATTTTTCTGTTTTTTCATTTTGATGCCTTAACCAGGCTTGGTGTCGATCCAACACTGCTTCATCACATTCATCGTTCCACCACTGGTGTTTTTTCCTTGGATTTATAGGGGCAACTTGTTCAGCTATTTGTTTCAATTTGGGAATTATTTCTTCCAGATCATCTGTTATTTTTATATCCCTGGTTTGCGCTTCATAATCCTCATTTTGTATCAGTTTATGAGGGTCATAGGTTCTCTTCTTCTTCTGGTGGGATTTTTTCTTTGCTAATGTGGTTAATTTAATTTTAATTTTTATCATGTAATGATCTGATCCGGTATCTGTCTCTCTCAGGACTTTCACATTGTAAATTTCCTTGTGGTAATTCTTATCCATGCAGACATGGTCCAGTTGCCATTCTCCTTTTTTCCAGTCTGGATGTTTCCAAGTTTTTAGTTTACTTGGTCTTCTCTTAAAATACGTCGACTTTGAGATCATGTCATGGTTTCTGCAAAATTCCACTAGTCTTATGCCATTTTTGTTTGTTCTTCTTTGTGCTGTCCATTTCCCTATTATGTCTCTATATCTCTTTTCCCTTCCTAACTGGGCATTGAAGTCTCCAATTAAAATTTTGATGTGATTTTTATTAATGTTATTCGTCCTTTGATCTAAGAGCTCCCAAAATTTTTCTACCTCTTCTCTGTGTTCTTTTTTATTATTTTTATCATTTCTTCGGGGCATGGGCATTTATTATTGTGTACATTTTATTTGCAGCTTTTAGAGTTAATGTTGAGAGCCTGGGAGATTGTGCTTTAAATTCTATTATGGACTCTATTATTTTCAGACTCACCACGAATCCTGTTCCAAATTGTGGACACTGTTTCATGACTCTTTTCCCTGGTATTCCCTTATAAATCCTACATCCTTGTGATTCTATCGGCTCCTGATCAGTATTTCTCATTTCTTGAAGTCCGGTTATGAGAATCCCCTTGCGATCCATTTCATCCGTCAGAATTTTGAGTTTGCCTGGTTGTATGAGGGAATTTATATTGTGTGTTGCAATGTAGTTTATTTGTCCTGTCTTGAGTTTTGGTCATCTGTCCGTTTTGGGTATTTTCAGATGCTCCGACTCATCCAAGTTATCTTTCAGGTGACTGCCCACCGTATCCGAGTGCAGTCTTCCTTGGTTATTGCCAAGCGGTGGATTATTCCTTGAAAGATTTCCTTCCATGTTTGACTTTCAAAGGTAGTCAACCTTGTATGGAGCAAGCTCCGAGTTACAACTACGGTTGTTAGCCGTAGAGGTCGTTTAGTGTTTGGTCCGCGAGAGCTATTTTATTTCGCTCAAGTCCACCGGTAAACCGGTGAGGACCCCCCTATCCGCCACCTGGGATGCGCCACGTCGGAGTATCACCTCTCCGCCTGCTACGACACCGTAGTAGGTTCGTGGGAAGTTGGCTATTATTATGTCTTCTTTACTGTGTTTACTCTTTAACTGGTCTTGAAATTTTCATCAGTATTTTTCTTTCTGCAATTTCCAGTATTTCCATTATAACCCTCCTGTCAAGCTTAAACATTTTGTCACGTAAAGTGCTTCCAGACAAATTACTGGGAAGTAGTTTATAAAGTGTAGCATTGAAGGATATTGATTTCACATTAAATACATCCTTATTAACTCACGCTTGAATGACAGTAGCCGATTACAATAGTTGTTGTTTTTTTTCTGTTTTCGTGGGTTGGTTTCCACGAAAAAGATACGAGGAAATACTCTGTACATGAAATGAGAAGTGGGTACAGCTATGTGTGTATTTGACATTTTGTCTCTAAACAGTGTCATAAGAGTTAAAAAATGGTTGAATATTAATTCTAATAAATTAATCAGAAACCCAGTGCCGTCTTTCAATTAACTGGTTTGCTAAGACTGCAGAACCACATGAAAATATGGAATATGTGTTGTTCTCACTATTTGCCTATAATCAGCCCAAGAAAAGGTAGATGCACTGTTATTTGAAACTTGCCTCTTAGAGTAGGGACTGTCTGGGATGTACTCCACAAAGAATCAGTGGGCATGTGAATGTTGTTCTTAAACCACTGTTGAATTACAAATTATTGTAAATTTATGAGATGGAGAGTAAAGGTACTCGAGAAAGAAACTTTCATCAAGAAGAATCTAGAAATACAGATTATGATACTATGCAATATGTGGAGGTATACCAGATTAAATGAAGCAACATGGTCAACATTGTAAAAAATGGAAGTTACACAGACATAGACAAAATGTGAGGCAGTTATTTAAAACAGACACTTATCCAAACAGCAAAACTTGTTGCAGGTGCAAAGAAAGCAAAAGACACACATCTCAGATGTGGAAAGCAGATATTAATGAGGAGAGAGTATCAAGTAAATAATAAATGGAGAACATTTGGAAGAAATACTTTGCAGGAGTCTGAGAAGATGTAAGTAATGAAAACTTTGCCAAAAACACAAATGAAAACAATGAGAATTTGAAGAAAACCATCAAATGTGTGTTGTGTTGACACCACATTTAACCCTATAAGCTTGCAGATGATACAGTAAATAACAGTATTGCATATGCATTGCAGTCACACACACACACACACACACAGCCACTTGACACATGGAGAAAAATTAGGTACTAGAAGATCATAATGTTTCAGTAGAAATGGTTAGAGGTAATGGAAAAGTAATACAAAAGGGTACTGCAAAATTATATATGTTGTCTGCAGAGGAGAGGATTTCCCTGAAACTGAGAAAATGCTCTTTTTGTCTTATTTCACAAAAAAGAAGAGACAAACAAGAAACACAACTATAAACCTTTTAATTCCCTCCGCAGCGTACAAGATAGTCATTGAAATTATCATTAACTTTATAAAAGAAATATCAGATTACCGTCGGTTAATAAAACTATTGCTGGGTTTGGTAGCGGACAATTTTCAAATACATTTTTATGCCTGACCATTTTCTCTAGAATCCATAGCTTTTTTTTTTTTTACAGTGTCATCAAAATCTGTTCAAGCAACCATTAAAAGAAAGGAGGAGGGGGGGGGGGGGCAGTGATACGTACTGAAGAAGATACGTCACTGCTATGGCTTCAATTACATTTTGTCAAGGTAGTGAAAAAAAAGTCAAATAGGGGTAATGCAGGAGTAGGTTTAATAATGAATAGGAAAATAGGAATGTGGGTAAGCTACTACAAACAGCATAGTGAACGCATTATTGTGGCCAAGATAGACACAAAGCTCATGCCTACTACAGTAGTACAAGTTTATATGCCAACTAGCTCTGCAGATGATGAAGAAATTGAAGAAATGTATGATGAAATAAAAGAAATTATTCAGATAGTGAAGGGAGACGAAAATTTAATAGTCATGGGTGACTGGAATTAGAGTGTAGGAAAAGGGAGAGAAGGAAACATAGTAGGTGAATATGGATTGGGGCTAAGAAATGAAAGAGGAAGCCACCTGGTAGAATTTTGCACAGAGCACAACTTAATCATAGCTAACACTTGGTTTAAGAATCATATTAGAAGGTTGTATACATGGAAGAACCCTGGAGATACTAAAAGGTATCAGATAGATTATATAATGGTAAGACAGAGATTTAGGAACCAGGTTTTAAATTGTAAGACATTTCCAGGGGCAGATGTGGACTCTGACCACAATCTATTGGTTATGACCTGTAGATTAAAACTGAAGAAACTGCAAAAAGGTGGGAATTTAAGGAGGTGGGACCTGGATAAACTGAAAGAACCAGAGGTTGTACAGAGTTTCAGGGAGAGCATAAGGGAACAATTGACAGGAATGGGGGAAAGAAATACAGTAGAAGAAGAATGGGTAGCTCTGAGGGATGAAGTAGTGAAGGCAGCAGAGGATCAAGTAGGTAAAAAGACGAGGGCTAGTAGAAATCCTTGGGTAACAGAAGAAATATTGAATTTAATTGATGAAAGGAGAAAATATAAAAATGCAGTAAGTGAAGCAGGCAAAAAGGAATACAAACGTCTCAAAAATGAGATCGACAGGAAGTGCAAAATGGCTAAGAGGGATGGCTAGAGGACAAATGTAAGGATGTAGAGGCTTATCTCGCTAGGGGCAAGATAGATACTGCCTACAGGAAAATTAAAGAGATCTTTGGAGATAAGAGAACCACTTGTATGAACATCAAGAGCTCAGATGGAAACTCAGTTCTAAGCAAAGAAGGGAGAGCAGAAAGGTGGAAGGAGTATATAGAGGGTCTATACAAGGGCGATGCACTTGAGGACAATATTATGGAAATGGAAGAGGATGTAGATGAAGATGAAATGGGAGATACTATACTGCGTGAAGAGTTTGACAGAGCACTGAAAGACCTGAGTCGAAACAAGGCCCCCGGAGTAGACAACATTCCATTGGAACTACTGAGCCAGTCCTGACAAAACTCTACCATCTGGTGAGCAAGATGTATGAAACAGGCGAAATACCCTCAGACTTCAAGAAGAATATAATAATTCCAATCCCAAAGAAAGCAGGTGTTGACAGATGTGAAAATTACCGAACTATCAGTTTAATAAGTCACAGCTGCAAAATACTAACTCGAATTCTTTACAGACGAATGGAAAAACTAGTAGAAGCCGACCTTGGGGAAGATCAGTTTGGATTCCGTAGAAATACTGGAACACGTGAGGCAATACTGACCTTACGACTTATCTTAGAAGAAAGATTAAGGAAAGGCAAACCTACGTTTCTAGCATTTGTAGACTTAGAGAAAGCTTTTGACAATGTTGACTGGAATACTCTCTTTCAAATTCTAAAGGTGGCAGGGGTAAAATACAGGGAGCGAAAGGCTATTTACAATTTGTACAGAAACCAGATGGCAATTACAAGAGTCGAGGGACAAGAAAGGGAAGCAGTGGTTGGGAAGGGAGTAAGACAGGGTTGTAGCCTCTCCCCAATGTTATTCAATCTGTATATTGAGCAAGCAGTAAAGGAAACAAAAGAAAAATTTGGAATAGGTATTAAAATCCATGGAGAAGAAATAAAAACTTTGAGGTTCGCCGATGACATTGTAATTCTGTTGGAGACAGCAAAGGACTTGGAAGAGCAGTTGAATGGAATGGATGGTGTCTTGAAGGGAGGATATAAGATGAACATCAACAAAAGCAAAACGAGGATAATGGAATGTAGTCGAATTAAGTCGGGTGATGCTGAGGGAATTAGATTAGGAAATGAGGCACTTAAAGTAGTGAAGGAGTTTTGCTATTTGGGGAACAAAATAACTGATGATGGTCGAAGTAGAGAGGATATCAAATGTAGACTGGCAATGGCAAGGAAAGCGTTTCTGAAGAAGAGAAATTTGTTAACATCAAGTATAGATTTAAGTGTCAGGAAGTCATTTCTGAAAGTATTTATATGGAGTGTAGCCATGTATGGAAGTGAAACATGGACGGTAAATAGTTTGGACAAGAAGAGAATAGAAGCTTTCGAAATGTGGTGCTACAGAAGAATACTGAAGATTAGATGGGTAGATCAAATAACTAATGAGGAAGTATTGAATAGGATTGGGGAGAAGAGAAGTTTGTGGCACAACTTGACCAGAAGGAGGGATCGGTTGGTAGGACATGTTCTGAGACATCAAGGGATCACCAATTTAGTATCGGAGGGCAGCGTGGAGGGTAAAAATCGTAGGGGGAGACCAAGAGATGTATACACTAATCAGATTCAGAAGGATGTAGGTTGCAGTAGGTACTAGGAGATGAAGAAGCTTGCACAGGATAGAGTAGCATGGAGAGCTGCATCAAACCAGTCTCAGGACTGAAGACCACAACAACAACAACAACAACAACAACAACAGTGAAAAATTCAAAATAGGAGTGAAACAAGAACAAGCTGCAGAATCAGCAGTAATATGTGTGCCTTTTTCAGATCCTTAATTTGGGCAAATGAAGAATGTATAAGTCTTAATGGAACATATGAGAACATTATTTGTGCTGCTGACATAAGATTTTCATGTAGTGCAAATGACAGGCAACAAAAATTGGAAGGGCTCAGTAGAGGAACTTCGATAGTAGACCTGAAAATTGACTGTAAGAAGACTAAAATAATGTATATTGCACATGATAAAAAGGAGATTGTAAAAGTTAATAGTGAAATTGTAGAACCTGTTTACAAGGTTTTTATATTTGGGCTGGTTTAAGATAAGTGGATTGACACACAGATTAATAAACAAGAAGATTAGGGTTGGCTTGTAGTGCTCTTGGATTTTTAAAGTAACAAGTTTGAAAAAGTTTGCAATTGGTGTTCGTTATCAGTTTTGAGTTATTCAAGATCTGAAGGCTGCTCAGCAAACACTAGTTAGATGCACTGTGGGAAAGACAGGGAAACAAACAGATCGTGGAGTATAGTGAAGTAGAGAAAATAATTATTGCTGTTATTAAATTGAAACAGAGCTGGACAGAACATGTAGACAAGCAAACAGTTTTGTATGTGGATGAAGGAAGTGCTTTACTGGATTTCAAGAGATTAAAGATGGTGACCTAATGAAATTTGTGAGATGACATTAAAAAATATGCGGGAGAAGTGTGGATATGTGCATGTAGCTGAAGACCATAGTGTGTGGAAATACACAGATGTAGTCTTTATCGTGCAGTAAGAACCATATGGACGACAATGGATATTTATACTCTGTTTAGAATTTCCACAGTGAAGGAATGACGTAATTATTAGTCCAGTCATTATACAATTGAAGGAATTGTATTTATCAGACTTCCATCAGAAAGAAATCATAAGTATATATTTTTTAATGTTTGTTTAAATGTTTTCTGTAGCAGATTGCTATGGTACAGACGATTTTGATGTACCATATACAAATGAGCTTAGTTCCATAAATAAGATGCCAGTGACAAAATTAAAAATGAACTATCACAGTGGCAGCATAATGAGTACTAGTATTGACTCTCAATCTACATTGGTTCACTGTTTCATAATGTTTGCAAGAACTTTTGATATCTAGGAAACAGGGTAAATAAATTTTTGATCAACTAACTGAACTATTTGTACTCTGCCTGGAAATATCGTCTCTGTCTACTTGGAACAAAAAATGTGTAATTTTTTCCATGGCTTCTCATGAAAACTCTATAAAGATCAGTTGACATATTCATTGTTCATGCACTTGACCTTGAACTGAATCAACTGTATTTAGTACTGTTTTTCAACATGATGCAACAGATTCTGCATGTTATCGTAATTTGTAGGCGAGTACAGATTTCTTTACAGCATGATAGTAATTATAATTTTTGTAATAAAGTGAGTGGCAAGATTTCAGATATTGTTACATTTATGATTTATGTCTGGCAGGATCAGAGAATTTCGGCCATCATGATAATGAAAATCACTGGCATCATTTCGATGCATCTGAAAGAGGATATCAGCCACAGTACAGAGGTGGTAGAGGAGCAGCACCAAGGTACCGGGGCCGTGGACTACGTGGAAATATAAGAGGAATTGGCAGAGGAGCAGGTGGCTTCCGTCGGTCCCAGTCACAAGAGATTGACTACCCAGATTTTCCAACAGAGTATTCCCAGGTAACAAAACGTTCTCCTTAGCATAACCTGTTACACTGCTTGCCTCAAAACCAGGAAAGTCAACGTCACCTCATAAAGTTACAGAATTGCCAGTTAGTGTTCATTTCAAATACTATTAAAAATTCTCATGTTTTTAGTCATATAATATGATTGAATCACTCAAAAAGAAGACTTTTACCTGTTATTACAAAACAAAAGTAAAAAAGATGTTACAAAGAATTTTAAAAGGATCATTTTTTCAACTCAACCTTTGTATAAAACAGAAATACTAACATGTACACACAATATATATTGTATCATGAAAACATAAAAGTTTTGAGAGAGAAAAAGTAAATAAAATACTGTGAGAGGGGTGAAATTGTTTTGCCTTTATTTAACAGGCTTTTAGTGCCCATTGTGTATTGGCATCACAATACTTCTTCTGGCAGCTTGCCTTTATAAGTCTGAGAAATACCCTGCTTCTGGAAAAGATTGAATTTACAGTTGTTACAGATGTGTCATAACTGCACACATCACCAAAAACACCGATGTACAGTATACAAAAATGTTCAGGAAACTGTAGTATGTTAGAAGCACTGAAAGATAAACATAAAAATGGGTGTAATTCTGCAGATGATATATAAAAAACTATGTATGCACTCTGGTAGAAACATTATTAGCATGATGAATTAACAGCAGTTAAATGCTGAATTTTGTTTCAGATTTTATACATGGCTAAATTTGACCTGATTCTGATGAGAGTTCACCTCAGTGTTTTCACTCAGCCATATTAAAATTCATTCCACTGCAATATTCCTAACATATTTCTTAGCATAATGATCTTTATCTCGCATCTCTTCCCTGTACTTTAGACATTTACCTCAGTCTTCTTTGGTAATATGATCCTGTGTAAGGTGTTGGACATCGGCAAGCTTTAAACCGGTGTTCATTTTGGCTATGTTCTATTTAACTTACATCTATATGTAGCTACCTTTTGATCATTTGCAATCGGTAAATCAGCACTTGCATTGCAGGAGCAATGGAAGCCATGTTGAGAAAGGTGAATTGCCTACTGTGAGAATTTTTAATGTCAGAAACCATGCAAAAATGTGACATTTCATTATTTTTTAAGTGATGTCAGTGGATAAAATTTTCTGCACAGAATTTTTTCTTCGTTGATCAACAATGAGATATAAACGACCCAAGTTTCAGCGTGGTGAGAGTCACTAGTCTTTTGTTAGGAGCATTATCTAGAAATTGGATGAATTTGAATTCATTTTAAAGAGTATTCATCAAGGTAGACCATTGAGTTTTTATAATTGTGTGATGTATATGGTATTTCCCTTTTGTATTAATTTAGGCCAACACTTTTGTGAGCACTGCCTATTATATTCTAAAAAATTGTAACATACTGAGTTCTTTTGTTGAAGTAAGTTACTTTCTCCTCATAAGAAGCTAGTACCACACCCATGAATTAACAGGTGCAATATCATAATGTTACAGTACACTGTAAGTTTTGAATATGTGCAGTTCTATTAGTGGGATATGGAACAACAGATATTTTTGTATCTTGAAAGACTATCACTGATGTATTTCTGACTGAATATGTTGCTGTTGTTGTTGTGGTCTTCAATCCTGAGATTGGTTTGATGCAGCTATCCATGCTACTCCATCCTGTGCAAGCTTCTTAATCTCCCAGTACCTACTGCAGCCTACAGTCTTCTTAGTGTATTCATCTCTTGGTCTCCCTTTACGATTTTTACCCTCCAATGCTAAATTTGTGATCCCTTAATGCCTCAGAACATGTCGTACCAACTGGTCCCTTCTTCTTGTCAAGTTGTGCCACACACTCCTCTTCTCCCCAATTCTACTCAATACCTCCTCATTAGTTACGTGATATACCCATCTAATCTTCAGCATTCTTCTGTAGCACCACATTTCGAAGGCTTCTATTCTCTTCTTGTCCAAACTATTTATCGTCCATGTTTCACTTCCATACATGGCTACACTCCATACAAACACTTTCAGAAACGACTTCATGTCACTTAAATCTATACTCGATGTTAACAAATTTCTCTTCTTCAGAAATGCTTTCCTTGCCATTGCGAGTCTACATTTTATATTCTCTCTACTTCGACCATCATCAGTTATTTTGTTCCCCAAATAGCAAAACTCATTTACTAATTTAAGTGTCTCATTTCCTAATCTAATTCCCTCAGCATTACCCGACTTACTTCAACTACATTCCCTTATCCTCGTTTTGCTTTTGTTTATGTTCATCTTATATCCTTGTTTCAAGACACTGTCCATTCCATTCAACTGGTCTTCCAAGTCCTTTGCTGTCTCTGACAGAATTAAAATGTCATCAGCGAACCTCAAAGTTTTTATTTCTTCTCCATGGATTTTAATACCTACTCCGAATTTTTCTTTTGTTTCCTTTACTGCTTGCTCAATATACAGATTGAGTAACATCAGGGAGAGGCTACAACCCTGTCTCAATCCCTTCCCGACCACTGGTTCCCTTTCATGCCCCTCGACTCTTGTAATTGCCATCTGGTTTCTGTACAAATTGTAAATAGCCTTTCGCTCCCTGTATTTTACTCCTGCCACCTTCAGAATTTGAAAGAGAGTATTCCAGTCAACATTGTCAAAAGCTTTCTCTAAGTCTACAAATGCTAGAAACGTAGGTTTGCCTCACATGTTCCAACATTTCTACAGAATCTAAAGAATTTGTGTTAGTATTTTGCAGCCGTGGCTTATTAAACTGATAGTTCGGTAATTTTCGCATCTGTCAACATCTGCTTTCTTTGAGATTGGAATTATTATATTCTTCTTGAAGTCTGAAGGTATTTCGCCTGTCTCATACATCTTGCTCACTAGATGGTAGAGTTTTGTCAGGGCTGGCTCTCCCAAGGCTATCAGTAGTTCTAATGGGATGTTGTTTACTCCCGGGGCCTTGTTTCGACTGCTAGATAAAATTCCGCTATCAGAGTAAGTCCTCATCAGTCCTGGACAAGAAAAGACACACAAGCACAAGTCACACGCATATGGCCACTGTTGTCTCTGAATGTTAAGGCCAGACTGTGTCTGAGAAAAACTGTTATCTCTGTTGGGGTGAGTAGTGGGGGTTCTGAACAGGTGTAGGGTGGGAAGAGATGCACGTCAGGGGTGGGGAAACATGAATGTGCTGTACGTGGGAGTATGCAGGGACTTTGGGAGTACGGGATAGTGGGCTTCTAGGTGCATCATCAGGAGGCTGTGCTTTTGGGAAAAGGTTGAAAAGGGGGGGGGGGGGTAGAAAAGGTGTAAAGGTCTTCAGGTGAGCTGGAGAGAGAGAGGGGGGGGGGGCTGGATTGGACTCAGGGGAAGGGAATAGGCAGGCAGAGGACAGAAAGAATTCGTATTTCGCAGGCTGTGAAACAGTAGATGAAGCCTAGCACATTGTGTTAGGTGTTAGGTGTCATCCTGAGCAGCTTGGTGATCCTGCTCTCTCTTGGCCACAGTCTGGCAGTAGCTGTTCACACAGTAGCCAGCTTGAAATTACCGTATGTTGTCCATGTTGGACTGGTTTTTTTAGAAAATTGGACCGTTTTGACAGTCATAGTTCAAATAAAACAATTTATCTGTGTGTCACTTTTTATTTTTTCCCCACGACTAATTTCAATAGTTTATACTCTGATAGTTCTTTGTTTTGGTTTCATTTTGCTACAAGAAGTATAACAGAGACTTGTTGTTGTTATATGGCACTAAGTTTATTCGTTTGAAATGGCGAGGGAATTACAATCTGTTCCAATAAACAGAACCGTGCAGTTCATCATAGGTGAACATTTTTGACTTGATTTTCCACACTGAAATGTGAACCGTGAATGTTAACATATCAAAGATTTTTGCGAAACAAAGGTATGGTACTTTGCTTCCCACAATTTTGATAGCTAGTACACATTGTGGATCAGAGATACATATGGCATTTATGAAATTATTTCTTTCTTTACATCATCTTGTTAAAGGTATTACATTGCACAATATGACAGTAACATGGGTTCGGGAAGTAAGAGGTAGAAACAGATACAGTGCATCATTTAGTATGCGTGCGAAGCTCCTAAGGGAGCTCATTGCACAAACAGGAAATTCAATAAATTAGGTAATATAGACTAGCACACAATACAAAAACCAGTAAAGATGAATTCTCCAACTTACACTGTGTGATCAAAAGTATCCGGACACCTGGCTGAAAATGACTTCAAAGTTCGTGGCGCCCTCCATTGATAATGCTGGAATTCAATATGGTGTTGGCCCACATTTAGCCTTGACGACAGCTTCCACTCTTGCAGGCATATGTTCAGTAATGTGCTGGAAGGTTCCTTGGGGAATGGCAGCCCATTATTCATGGAGGGCTGCACTAAGGAGATGTATCGATGTTGGTCAGTGAGGCCTGGCACAATTTGGACATTCCAAAACATCCCAGAGGTGTTCTACAGGACTCTGTGCAGGCCAGTCTATTACAGGGATGTTGTTGTGTAACCACTCCGCCACAGGCCATGCACTATCAACAGGTGCTCAATCGTGTTGAAAGATGCAATTGCCATTCTCAAATTGCTCTTCAAAAGTGGGAAGTAAGAGGGTGTTAAAACATCAATGTAGGTCTGTGCTGTGATAGTGCCACCTAAAACAACAAGGGGTGCAAGCCCCCTCAATGATAAACACGACCACACTATAACATCACTACTGCCTTCAAATATTATTGTTGGCGTTACACACGTTGGCAGATGACGTTCACCGAGAATTCGTCATACCCACACCCTGCCACTGGATCGTCACACTGTGTACCGTGATTCGTCAGTGCACACAATGTTTTTCCACTTTTCAATTGTCCAACATTTGCACTCCTTACACCAAGCGAGGTGTCGTTTGGCATTTACCGGCATGATTTGTGGCTTGTGAGCAGCTGCTCGACCGTGAAATCCAAGTTTCCACACCTTCCACCTAACAGTCATAGTACTTGCGGTGGATCCTGATAAAGTTTGGAATTCCTGTGTGATGGTCTGGAATGATGTCTGCCTATTACACATTACAACCATCTTTAACTGTCTCTGTCAGTCAGCTGACGAGATCGGCTGTACACTTTTGTGCTGTATGTGTCCCTTCACATTTCCACTTCACTGTTACATCAGAAACAGTGGACCTAGGGATGTTTAGGAATGTGGAAATCTCACATACAGACATATGACACCCAATCACCTGACCACGTTCGAAGTCCGTGAGATCCATGGAGCGCCCTAGTCTGCTCTCTCATGATGTCTAATGACTAATGCACCTAATATGAGAAACGTATGATTTTGGGGGTATCCGGATACTTTTGATATCACAGTGTAGATTTTTTTTACAAGATAAAATGCAATTAATGCTCAACACGAAAAATGTAGGTCAGACTGGACGGAGCTTTTGAAATTGACTCAAAGAACGACTCAAGTAGACTCAAAGAACACATTAATGCTTTTAGATACATCACATCCAATAAATCTGCTATAGCTACACGCATTCAGGGCACAGGATATTCCTTTGATAACATAGAGGACAATCTTAATGACATTTCACAAAATGAACAAACACCGTAAACTCAATCCTTTATGAAGAGATGGAAATTTTCATTCACGGCGGAAAACGTGGACAGAACACATGAAATGAAAAGGCTGTTACAGTGGCAATGAGCTGCTTTAAAAGCTTTGTGGGTATATTATGCATTATTACTCTTTCTGCCTTCTATCTAGGGAGTAAGTTAAAAAACACTGTAGAGAAACAGTATTTTCATACTAAGTCTGCACACTTACTTTATCTATTATTTTCTTTTTATGTTGTAAAAAAGGAAGAACTTCATAATTGCTATTTCTGTCTCTGATCCACAATGTAAATTAGACATGAATGATCTCTGAGACAAAGTACCATATTTTACAATGCTACAACCTTTGGTGTGTTTATATCAGTGGTTTTTGTTTCTGTGTAAAAAATCAAGTCATAAATGTTCATTTATGGCAAACTGCAAGGTTCTGTACACTGGAACAGATTGTAAGTAACTCAATTGCCATTTCAAATGCACAATCTTAGTGCCATATGATGATAGCAAGTGTCTGTTAATTTTTTGTAGCAAAATGAAACCAAAACGATCTACTAGCTGCATGCAGCTGGTACATATGTAACAAGATGTTGCTGTTTTCCATCTGAAGATGAGAGTGTAAACTCTCGAAACACGTTGTGGAAGAAAATAAAAAGTGACTGACACAGACAAATAGTTTTATTTGAACTTTCACAGCTAGTTAGTGGTCATACGAAAGTAGAACATGAACCCATCTGGGTCTATGGTGGTGATGTGAGCCATGGGGCAAGGGGTTGTGAGCATAGGTGGACTATGGCTGGACAGTGATATTTTTTAGGATGGATAGGTGGCTGAATGCCACTATGGTAGGGGTGGGCATTATATTCCTAATTTCAGGGCACGACAAGAAGTAGTTCAAACTCCGGAGAGAATGTGATTCAGTTGCTCCACTTGTCCATGTCTCTTTGTCACGAGACTGGTGTTTGTTTGGCTGACAATGGGTATGTGTGTGGGGGTGGTAGCTGACTGGGAGGATGAGGCATGGGAGATCTGTTACTGGACAAAGTGTACGGGGGTGGGGGGTGGGGGCATTAAGTTAGGTCTATGAAGACTTTGGTGTGACCTTTGGCACACTTGGAGAGGAACTGCTTGTCAATAGTGATGCAACAGTCACAATTGGCTAATTTTTATGTAAGGGACTTGCTGGTGTGGAATGGGTGGATGCTGTGGAAATGGAGGTAGGCCTATTCTTGGTTTGATGTGGATGGAGGTACTGACTGATGTAGCCATCTTTGAGATGGGGGTCTACATTGAGGAAAGTGGTTTGTTGGGCTGAAGTAGATTGGTGGAAATGAACGGGAAGATGATGTTGGTCCTGGGGAATGTGGATAGGATTTCCTCGCCCTCTATCCAGATCATGAATATGTCGACAGTGAATCTGAACCAGGTGAGAGGCTTGGTATTCTGGGGTGAACCGAAAGATTCCCATGGGTGCTCCATTAATAGGTTACAATAGTATAGCTAGTAAGTGCCCAATGCTGTACCAAAATTTTTTTGTAGGGCTGTCAAAGGAGAAGTAATTGTGTTTGAGGATGTATTTGGTTGTAGTGACCACAAGGCAGGTAGTGGTTCAGGAGTTAGTTTGGCATTGGGAAAGGTAGTATTAAATAGCAAGAAGTACGTAGACATGGAAGGTGTACAGGGAGGTGGCATAAGACACCAGATAGTAAAGAAACAGGAACTGTAGGGAGCCCTTAGATGAAACAGTCGGCATCTTACATACAAGAGGGTAGGTTGCGAGTAACAGGTTGAAGGTGTTGGTCCACAAGGGCTTTGCCGCAGCAATTTGTCCTGGGCGGTTGAATTTTCATTATGTAGGAAGCATCCAGATTTCTGCAGAACCTCCACATCTTCTCCCTATACACTTCAGCTGGTTTTCTTCAGCCCAACAAGCCGCCTCCCTTGATTTCGTATCTGTAGCGACTAGCTGACCCTCTCCAAATATGCCAAGGGTCTCATTGAGGCCACCAATGACCGAAATTACCCTCCACACATTGTCCAGAAATAGATATACCTTGCCTCGTCTCCCCTGTCATCTACCATCCCCCCCACATACCCACTGTCTGGCCAAGTAGGAGCACCCTTCTCATGACTAAGTAACACCGTAGCACCCATAAGTGGAGTAACTGAATCAAAATACCAGCCGAGGTTTTGACTATACTCGTCATGCCCTGAAATTAGAATATGACTTACTTGTCAAAAAGTAATTCCCTACACATTATCATTTTCTGTTCCTATTTCACATCTCTTCCTAGCACTTTGCCCCATGGCTCACACCACACAATAGATCCAGATGCTGAAGAGAAGAGATCACTATTGTTAAGCCTCCTGGTAAGTGCCAAAATTGAAAGAAATTTGTAAGTGAGTTTGACAGTTTCAGCAAGAATGTGTTACAGCACAAAATATTGTACTTTTATAATGAAGGTGAATATCCTACCGCAGTTAAACTATGTTTATACGTGGAAGAAGCAGGCAGTTTCAATGGTAGCAAATCTACCATGTGCGGAATATTAAGGGAAATGGGATTTAAATAGAGAAACGCCAATAATAGAAGAAAACTGCTCTTGGAGAGAAGTGACGACGTAGCAACAAGAAATGTGTTCTTTAGAAAAATGTACGAGATAAAAGAAGCCGAAAACTCTCGTATTTATTATTGTGATGAAACATACGTGAACGGGAGTCATTCAAGACTGACATGCATGAAGGCAAGTGAGGATGTGGGACACACAAAGGTTCCTTGTTTCTTGGCTAGCTCAGTTGGTAGAGCACTTGGCTGTAAAGGCAAAGGTCCCGAGTTCGAGTCTTGGTCCTATACATAGTTTTAATCTGCCAGGAAGTTTCACATCAGCGCACACTCCGCTGCAGAGTGAAAATTTCATTACATAAAATTTCTTTTCTATTTATGCTAATCAGACTGCTTTCTTCACTTTTGAAAAAATAATTATTTATACATTCCACGCGATATTTTGGTGATTAAATATTCTAACATCTCCTTTGAAAATTTGTGTTGGGCAGTTATCAAAATCTGTCCTTGCTTTCTTCAAGACTAGCATCAACAAACAGTGAGTGGAAACTTGTTTAATATTATGTATGGTAATAACTTTGTACAATAAAAACAATATCAACGACAGTTATAAATTGTTGTAGGTGAGGTGTCTAGAAACAGAAAATATCTTCTTAAATGTGCAACAGACCTTCCTTATATTTTTTGAAGTAAGATTCTTTGAGGTGCATGCTGAAAAGAGACTGTTAAAGTATATCGCTCAGATGTTCGCTAACTCACTTAAAAAAAGGCAGGCTTAATTTTGAATGTGCATGTAATTCGTCTGCAACTCCAAGTATATAATTGTTCTACAGGTTGCTAGCCATTGCAAGGTGAACTTTATCTTGGGTTCAAAAGGGAGAGATAAATACTCGAAAATGTACAGTGGTTTCTCCCAATAATCGCACATATTACAAGACATTTTGTGTGTATTATAAAAATTGTTTGAGGATGGTCAAAAGTCACTGCTGGTTCAGGATGTGTCAGTAAATATAACATTTTTTCACTATATTTCTTTTCTCCTTTTTAAACTTTATTTTACAAGACATCACAAGATGAACATATTTCCTGGGAAAGATAGATAAATGTGCAGCAGTATTTCCCAATTACTCATCGATCAACAGAAACGACAAGCAATGCAAATGTGTGTATTATTGTTGTCACTGTTCATCCTATTACCGTATATATATATATAAACAAAGATGATGTGACTTACCATACGAAAGCGCTGGCAGGTCGATAGAAACACAGACAGACACACACATACACACAAAATTCAAGCTTTCGCAACAAACTGTTGCCTCATCAGGAAAGGGGGAAGAAGAGGGAAAGACGAAAGGAAGTGGGTTTTTAGGGAGAGGGTAAGGAGTCATTCCAATCCCGGGAGCGGAAAGACTTACCTTAGGGGGAAAAAAGGACGGGTATGTATATGTGTGTGTGTGTGTGTGTGTGTGTGTGTGTGTGTGTGTGTGTGCGCGCGCTTGTCTGTATGTGTATGGATGAATATGTGTGTGTGTGTGCCAGTGTATACCCGTCCTTTTTTCCTCCTTTCCTCCTTTTTTCCCCCTAAGGTAAGTCTTTTCGCTCCCGGGATTGGAATGACTCCTTACCCTCCCCCTTAAAACCCACTTCCTTTCGTCTTTCCCTCTCCTTCCCTCTTTCCTGATGAGGCAACAGTTTGTTGCGAAAGCTTGAATTTTGTGTGTATGTTTGTGTTTGTTTGTGTGTCTATCGATGTGCCAGCGCTTTCCTTTGGTAAGTCACATCATCTTTGTTTTTAGATATATTTTTCCCACGTGGAATGTTTCCCTCTAGCTTTCCTCACAAATGTATAAATCGTTGCACTTGTCAAGTGTCTTGTACATGTATGTAACATTAATGGGTGCCAGTCAGCAGCCAACTGCTGAATGGAGTTCAGCTAATGCACATTGCTACATTGCAACCGAAGGCTTCCCCCACCACTACTCTGGCTATACAGAAGCCTCCAGCCACCCATCAAGTTAGATGGTGTGCACTCTAGTCTGTTCTCCACCTATCCCTTCCCTGCTCTCATTCCAGTACTGCCCACGCTTTCAATCCTACCAAATCATCTAGTTAGTGCTTTTTCCTTTTGCACTTGGCTCTGTTCCCTTCTCCCCCCCCCCCCCCCCCTCCCCCCCCCTCCCTCCTCTCTCCCACCAAGCAGACCCCTCCCGATGGTGAACGTAGAGGCCCACTATTCTCTCTTCCCCTCCATGTTTCTACATGCTTGCTTGGACAGCACTGGCATGGTCTCCTGCATCTCTCCCTGCTATACATCTCTTTGTACCCCCATAAAGATTTCTGCTTTGCTTACCTCAGACACAGTTGCAGTCAAACCTGGTTGTCTGTAGACAACAGTGGCCGTGTGAGTTGTGCATGTATGAATATGTGTGTTTGTTGGGGGGGGGGGGGGGGGGCGGTATATGCCTAATGGAGATAGTCTGATTGCTGAATTTTATAAAGAGGTCTCTTTCATTGTGCCTGTCTGCCTCTCAGTGCCTCCTGCATGTTTTGAGGAGCATCAACCCTTTCATATTCTTGTTATTCCATCTAGTATTTTCCAATGTTTGAATATAAGGTATTGAGCTTCTGTTAACGTAAGCCTTTTTGGTAAAGCCATTCTGGATAATTAAAGAAAATTGGTAAAAGTTGTGGTTATTCCAGTGTTGCTGTAAAGTGTTAAATAATTTTGGGCAGATGTCACTGCAGTGTGTAGCTAAGCTGTTATGTTAACATATAAGTAAAGGAGGAACACTCAAAATATATGTTGAAATGGTAGCTCCATGTTTTGTGTGTGTGTGTGTGTGTGTGTGTGTGTGTGTGTGTGTGTGTGTGGGTGCGTGCGTGCGTGCGTGCGAGCGTGCGTGCGCATGAGTGGTGTTCCCCCCCTTAAACAAAGAAAATTTTTTTACTTAAGTTTCCCCAAGATGTTTCCATATTTAAGGAGTTTGTTGGAAGTGGGATGCACTTGTCATGAATAAAAATTATTAGCCATTAAAAAACAATCAATATAAGTTGTGACAAAGGAAAAACAAACATATAATACATTTCACAAAAAAGCGGAGATGCTGAGCTTCGATAGGCACAACAAAAAGATTCACGCAATTATAGCTTTCGGCCATAAAGGCCTTTGTCAGCAGTAGACACACACACGCACACACACACACACACACACACACACACACACACACACACACACACACACACACAACTTGCACACACATCTGCAGTCTCAGAGCTGAAACCCCACTGTGAGCAGCAGCACCAGTGCATGATGGGAGTGGTGACTGGGTGGGGGTAAGGAGGAGGCTGTGGCGAGGACGGGGAGGGATAGTATGGTGGGAGTGGCTGACAGTGAAGTGTTGCAGTTTAGACAGAGGGCAGGAGAGAAGATGCGGAGGGGGGAGGGGGTGAGTAACGGAATGGAGAGAAATAAAAAGACTGGGTGTGGCGGTGAAATGACGGCTGTGTAGTGCTGGAATGGGAAAAGGGAGGGGGCTGGATGGGCGAGGACAGTGACTAACGAAGATTGAGGCCAGCAGGGTTATGGGAACGTAGGATGTATTGCAGGGAAAGTTCCCACCTGCGCAATTCAGAAAAGCTGGTGTTGGTGGGAAGGATCCATATGGTACAGGCTGTGAAGCTGTCATTGAGATGAAGGATATCACATTTGGCAGCGCATTCAGACACAGGGTGGTCCACTTGTTTTTTGATCACATTTGTCGGTGGCCATTCACGTGGACAGACAGCTTGTTGGTTGTCATGCCTACATATAATGCAGCACAGTGGTTGCAGCTTAGCTTGTAAATCACATGACTAGTTTCACAGGTAGCCCTGCCTTTGATGGGATAGGTGATGTTAGTGACTGGACTGGAGTAGGTAGTGGTAGGAGGATGTATGGGACAGGTCTTGCATCTAGGTCTGTTATAGGGGTATGAGCCATGAGGTAAGGGATTGGGAGCAGGGGTTGTGTAAGGATGGACGAGTATATAGTGTAGGTTCAGTGGGTGGCGGAATACCACGGTAGGAGGGGTGGGAAGGATAGTGGACAGGACATTTCTCATTTCAGGGCACGACGAGAGGTAATCGAAACCCTGGCAGAGAATGTAATTAAGTTGCTCCAGTCCCGGATGGTACTGAGTTAAGAGGGGAATGCTTCTCTGTGGCCGGACTGTGGGGCGTTGGGAGGTGGTGGGAGACTGGAAAGATAAGGCACGGGAGATTTGTTTTTGTACAATGATGTGAGGATAATTACGGTCAGTGAAGGCTTCAGTGAGACCCCTGGTATAATTTGAAAGGGACTGCTTGTCACTGCAGATGCGACGACCACGGGTGGCTAGGCTGTACGGAAGGGACCTCTTGGTATGGAATAGGTGGCAGCTGCCAAAGTGGAGGTATTGCTGGTTGTTAACAGGTTTGATATGGACGGAGGTACTGATGTAGCCATCTCTGGGGTGAAGGTCAACATCTAGGAAGGTGGCTTGTTGGGTTGAGTAGGACCAGGTGAAGCAAATGGGAGAGAAGTTGTTGAGGTTCTGGAGGAATGTGAATAAGGTGTCCTCACCTTCAATCCAGATAGCAAATATGTCGTCAATGAATCTGAACCAGGTGAGGGGCTTAGGATTCTGGGTTTTTAGGAAGAATTCCTCTAGATGGCCCATGAATAGGTTAGTGTAGGATGGTGCCGTGCGGGTGCCCATAGCCGTACCACAGATTTGTTTGTAGGTAATTCCTTAAAAAGAGAAGTAATTGTGGGTGAGGATGTAGTTGGCCATGGAGACTAGGAAGGAGGTTGTTGGTTTGGAATCCATAGGGCATTTGGAAAGGTAGTGTTCGATAGCAGTAAGGCCATGGGCATTAGGAATGTTACTGTACAGGGAGGTGGCATCAACAGTGATGAGCAGGGCACCATGTGGTAAAGGAACAGGAACTGTGGAGGGTAGGTCAAGAAAATGGTTAGTATCTTTTATATAGGAGCATAGGTTCCGGGTAATAGGTTGCAGGTGTTGATCTACGAGAGCAGAGATTCTCTCAGTGGGGGCACAGTAACTGGCCGCTATGGGACATCCTGGGTGGTTGGGTTTTTGGACTTGAGAAAGTGTGTAGAAGGTGGGAGTGTGGGGAGAGGTTCTGGGATGGGCCTAAGGATTTGAGTAGTGACTGGAGATCCTGCTGGATTACTGGAATGGGATCATTGTGGTATGGTTTGTAGGTGGAAGTATCTGACAGCTGACGGAGTCCTTCTGCCACATAATCCTTGCGGTTCATAACAACGGTGATGGAGCCTTTCTCAGCAGGCAGGATTATAAGGTCAGGATCAGTTTTTAGTTGGAGGACTGCAGTTCTTTCTGTGGATGTAAGGTTAGTTTGCGTGTTGAGGGATTTGGGGAATGATGCTGAGGCAAGGTTCAAGTACAAGAAATTCTGGAAAGTTAACGGGGGGGGGGGGGGGGTTGAAGGCAGTGTGGGTGGATCACGGTTAGGTAGAGGAGTGAACTGAGTTAGACAGGGTTCAATATTGGTCGTAGGTTGAGTCTGATTGGTCAGGTTGGTGGCGAAAAAGTGTTTCACTGTAGGGACCGGGAGGAGGACAGGAGGTCTTTAACTAGTCGTGCATGGTTGAATTTGGGAGTGGGGCAAAAGGTGAGACCTTTGGAAAGGACTGATATTTCTGTGGGACTAAGGCTTCTGGAGGAAAGGTTCATAGCTGTGTTGCAGGTCTGTTTAGGTTCTGGGTTGGGTGGTGGTGGTGGGAGGGAGTTTTGGAGGATGGGGCTAGTGTAGTAGGTCTGTAAGACAGGGTTTGTCAGCTATGAGGGGGAGTGGGGGAGGTTTGGAGGTTGTTGTAGAAGTGGTGGACAGTGGTACTCCGAGGTGGGAGTAGGAAGTGAGTAGGATGGAGAGCTTTTTGAGGTGTTGTTGTGCATGTTGCTCAAGTTCCTGCAGGGCAAGAGTTTCGGTATGTGTTATGGGTTCCAGGAATTTGGGATTACATAGCAGGAGAACTTTGCAGATGGAGGGAAGGTACTGGAAGGAGGATTGGGCTTGGTTTAATATGGTTTTGCAGGACTACGTTGGTGAGGGATAAGGATTGACGGAATCGGAACAGGTGAAGGTCATTGTGGAAGGAGTGGTGGCAACCAGAGATGGGTAATTAGATGGTAATGCCATTATGGGAGATTCCATGAGCCAAGCAAAAATGCAGGAACAGTATGTGGGACTGGGATCTGGCTAGGGACAAGGAAACTTGTCTGTATTGACGCAGATGGAAGGAGCAAAGATCCATGGTGGTGCAAAAAATTACATAACAAAGTAGAAATACGTCCAAAAAATTACGCAAAAATACACCCAAATACGTGAGAAATGTAGGTAAAGGATGAAATGGATGCACAAAGGGGGAAAAAGTCCCTCTCAAAATATACCAAGGGTCTCGCTGAAGCTTTCACTGACGTAATTATCCTCCCATTCTTGTACAAAAACAAATCCCCCTTCCTTATCTTTCCAGTCTCCCACCACCTCCCAACGCCCCACAGTCCGGCCACAGAGGAGCATTCCCCTCATAACTCAGTACCATCTGGGACAGGAGCAACTGAATTACATTCCCTACCAGGGTTTCAATTACCTCTCGTCATGCCCTGAAATGAGAAATGTCCTGCCCACTATCCTTCCCACCCCTCCTACCGTGGTATTCCGCCACCCACCGAACCTACACTATATACTCGTCCATCCTTACACAACCCCTGCTCCCAATCCCTTACCTCATGGCTCATACCCCTGTAACAGACCTAGATGCAAGACCTGTCCCATACATCCTCCTACTACCACCTACTCCAGTCCGGTCACTGACATCACCTATCCCATCAAAGGCAGGGCTACCTGTGAAACCAGTCATGTGATTTACAAGCTAAGCTGCAACCACCATGCTGCATTATATGTAGGCATGACAACCAACAAGCTGTCTGTCCGCATGAATGGCCACCAACAAACTGTGATCAAAAAACAAGTGGACCACCCTGTGTCTGAATGCGCTGCCAAATGTGATATCTTTCATCTCAATGACAGCTTCACAGCCTGTACCATATGGATCCTTCCCACCAACATCAGCTTTTCTGAACTGCCCAGGTGGGAACTTTCCCTGCAATACATCCTACGTTCCCATAACCCTGCTGGCCTCAACCTTCATTAGTCACTGTCCTCACCCATCCAGCCCCCTCCCTGTTCCCATGCCAGCACTACACAGCTGTCATTTCACCGCCACACCCAGTCTTTTTATTTCTCTCCATTCCGTTACTTACCCCCCTCCCCCCTCCGCATCTTCTCTCCTGTCCTCTGTCTAAACTGCAACACTTCACTGTCTGCCCCTCCCACCATACTATCCCTCCCCGTCCCCGCTGCAGCCTCCTTACCCCCACCCAGTCACCACTCCCATCATGCGCTGGTGCTGTTGCCCGCAGTGTAGTTTCAGCTCTGAGACTGCAGATGTGTGTGCAAGTTGTGTTTGTGTGTGTGTGTGTGTGTGTGTGTGTGTGTGTGTGTGTGTGTGTACTGCTGACAAAGGCCTTAATGGCCGAAAGCTATAATTGTGTGAATCTTTTTGTTGTGCCTATCGCAACTCAGCATCTCCGCTATATGGTGAGTAGAAACTATCCTTCTCTGGTATTGTTACATTCCATCCTGGATTTTCCATTATTTGATTTTACAAAAAACTTCCTTACTCTTGTTGACAGTTTTATTGTGACGTGTGTGTTTAATATTCTCTTTTCTAATATTATTTCTGTCTGTGATTTTGGCTGATGTTTCCCTTAAAGATTTGTTTTTCATGATTTATTTGTTATTTATTTTATATCTATGTGAATAGTAATTATATCCAAAAACAAAGATGATGCAACCCACCAAACGAAAGCGCTGGTGGGTCGACAGACACACAAACAAACACAAACACACACACAAAATTCTAGCTTTCGCAACCAACGGTTGCTTCGTGAGGAAAGAGTGTTCCTGACGAAGCAACCGTTGGTTGCGAAAGCTAGAATTTTGTGTGTGTGTTTGTTTTTGTGGGTCGACAGTCTGTCGACCTGCCAGCGCTTTTGTTTGGTGGGTCGCATCATCTTTGTTTTTTGAATAGTAATTATGACGTACACTGTGCATACAAAATAAACACAGTACACTGTCAGTAACCCGGCACACATCCAGCCTCTAACTGATCAAGCAACAGTGATGCATACAGTAGTGAATTTTCATGTTCAGTTATGTTGTTAGATAATTACATTGCTAAACAATGCTGTCTTATTTCGAAATAGAGGCTACTAAAAGGAAACAAGTTACGCCAGACCTCAAACAGAAACTCAAAATTAGAGTTACGTTGAACTGAGGTTCTTCGCAGGGCAGTTACTTACTACAAGACTTGAGTAGATAGAGAGATAATCAAAAGTGCACAGGAAAGTTATGATAAGTGATGAGGAAGAGTATGTGAGAGAACTTGAAGAAATCTCTCTCACTCCTGATGTTAAAGCTGTAGACATCTTCCTGGAGTACATTATGCAACAATCAGAAACCTGCTGTACCAATGTAATGCTAGTAAATCAATTTACTATTAAAGCGTACTACCTTCACCTATCATTGTGACAGCTAAAAATGTGGGCGTGTTTCATAGGGAGTGATACTGCTGTATATATGTACCCATTCAAGGACCAAGTTTTCTGTGAAAGTGTATATGTCTGTTGAGTTAATAAAGTACGGGGTGTTCAAAAAGTCTCTCCGCAGTGCCGTATGATTGTTAGCCGCGTGTGCCGTAAACCGCAGTGAATATACTGAAATGAAACTCAGTGAAATAAAAGTTATCAATTTACTGAATATTCATTTTTACTTACAAATTTTCACATTAAATGTTGAAAGTGTCCCCCCCCCCCATTGTTGAATACACAATTCAATTCATATAATCATGTTTACAAACACAAGCTGTAACATTTATTCTGTAACAGGAGCAGTGAAAGTGAATATTGCAGTTTTCACTTCATCGATGGATTTTGGACGGTTTTTATAGACAGTTGCTTTCGCTGCACCCCAGAAGAAAAAGTCAAGCATTGTTAGGTCAGGCGATTGTTGAGGCCAAAGTCCCTGTGAAATTATGCAATCACCAAAAACATCAGCAAGCAGTGACATTGAAACGTGAGCTGTATGCGCGGTTGCACCATCTCGTTGAAAATAACTGTTCAGTATTTCACTTAGCACAAGTTCTCCTATAAATGGGTACAGAATATCACTGTGGTATCGTTGTGTGTTATTGTTTCATTGAAAAATATGGGATCCACAATCCGATGTCTAGAAATTGCAATCCAAACTCCTATTTTCACGGAATGAAGTGGTTCCTCATGAATACGCAATGGATTTGCAGCACTCCACATACAAAAATTTTGCGAGTTCATGTACCCGGATAAATGAAACCACACCTCATCAGTGAAAAACATTTCATTAATAATATCCCTTCCTTTTTGTTGAACGAAATTTTTAAACCATTGACAATAATGCAGTCTTTTGTCATGATCAGTATCTTTCAGTTCTTGGATGACTGTCACTTTGTATGGGAAAAGTTTTAGTTTTTTCCTTACAGCTGTGTGGGCCATTCCGACACTAACATCAACTTCCTGGGCAAGTTTTCTTACTGACTTGTTTGGACTCATGGGCATTCTATCGAAAATGTCAAGTAGTTTACTCTGAGACAAAACGCTAGGACAATCACTTCTCGGTGCGTCTGTCACTGGACCCTTACTTCGAAATTTGTTAACCAAATCTCACACAGTACCGCGATGTGGGGAGTGTTGTCTCCGGGAAAACTGAATTAAATGTTTGACAAACTGAAACTGTGTATTTACCACTGGCTTTGAACAATTGTTCGACTAAAAACACACATTCTTCAATAGTTAGCATTTTAACACTGACAAAAACTAAACAGATGAGCAAAGGAACTAACTTAAATGTTCACACCAACATGTATCGACACACACCAACGATACTACTGACGCTGGCTGAGAGAAACGAAACAGTGGAATGTTGGGAGAGTCCACTTGAAGGGAAGTAACCCTGGCAGGCGAGCAACCATACAGCACACGCGGCTAATAATCGTACGGCACATGCTGCTAATAATCATACAGCACTGCGGAGAGACTTTTTGAACATCCTGTATAATCCCTGTTTGTTTACGGTAAATTTCAGGTGCTTAATAATCTGATACTTCCGATAATCCATATGTGCAAGGAATGGTCAGATTAGCAAGAGTCTAATGTGTCTTATAGTTTTCTGACATAACTAATGTAGCTCAGAGCTTGTTTTGTGCTATATCAACTCATAAAAGAACCGCTAGAGCAAGCCCTTACTCCTTAGCTTCTGGTATGTCATTGTGATGTGATTTACTAGATATTATTTCAGCTGATTTCTGTGAAATTTTGATGGGCATCACTGAATCTTCTACTAATAAATAATGCTTGTGTGTTCTAGGTTAACAATTATGGTATGAATGGTGATGCATCTGGTTTTATGACACCATATATGGGTACATTTTATTATGGAAACAACAGTTACATGCATTTGGATGACATCACCTTGAAGGAGTATATCAGGAAACAAATGTAAGTACATTTTTGGTGGAAGGTAATTACTACTTGCTGTGAACATGGTCAGAATTAAGATTTCCAGGCACTTGATTGTACAAATTGAAAGAAAAAGTTTTGGGACTTTTATCGATCGAAAAATCTATGGGGATTTCATTGAACACTTTCTAAATACTATACCAGGTTTACTGGTATGAAATGAGCGTTTCGTGTGTGTGTGTGTGTGTGTGTGTGTGTGTGTGTGTGTGTGTGTGTGTGTGTGTGTGTGTGTGTAAATGAAACACTAATTTTGAATTGAAAAGTAAAAACATTTTATTCAAAGTACTGACCATTGTTTTCTATACATTTTGACTAGCTTTCTGGCAATTTGTGGACACCATGCCAAAAGAAATGTTTGTCTTCTGAAGCAAACCAATCAGACACCCAATTTTCGACTTCTTTGTAGGAATCAGTGTTCCTCAGCCAGTGTGTGTCCCCATTGATGAAAACAATTGGTAGTCGGAAGGGGCCAAGTCTGGTGAATACGGCGGGGTGGGGTAGCAGCTCCCAGCCAAGTGTTTTGATTGTATCCTGAACCAGTTTTGCTTTGTGTGCAGGTGCATTGTCGTGTAAAAAAATTACTTTGCCATGTCTTCTGACCCATTGTGGTCTTTTTTTCGATCAATGCATAGTTCAGATTGATCATTTGTTGTCTGCAGCAATTAGTTTTCACAGTTTCATCGGGTTTTAGAAGCTCATGATACACCACACCTTTCTGATCCCACCAAACACAGAGCATTGTGTTCTTACTGAATCGATCTGGTTTTGCATCAATGTTGACGGTTGTCCCGGATTAACCTATGATTTTTCTCGTTTAGGATTCTTAAAATAAATCCAGTAATCATCGCCAGTAACAATTCGATGCAAAATTGATTTTCTTTCATGTCTTTGAAGCAAAATTTGACAAATGGTTTTTCGGTTTTCCATCTGTCTGTCTTTCAATTCATGTGGCACCCATTTTCCACACTTTTGGATCTTTCCCATAGCTTTCAAATGGTCATAAATTGTTTGTTGTGCAACAATTGGCATTGCTGCCATTTGCTTCTGACTCAAAGTATCATCTTCGTCCAATATTGCTTGCAATTTGGCGTCTTCGAACTTTATGGGTGGTCTTCCACGTTCTTCATTTCTTACATCAAAATCATTATTTCTGAATTGTTGAAATCATCTTTTGCATGTTGCTTCTGATAGAGCATGATTACCATATGCCTTGACAAGCATTCGATGTGACTCTGCAGCACTATTTTTCAAACGAAAACAAAAATTTAATGCTTTCCGCAAATCATCACTCTCTGGTACAAAATTCGACATTGTTAACACGATGAAAACATATGATGTTGTTTGTTCCATGACTTGATGTATGCTAAATATCTTTGACAGATGTCATACCAACCAAACAAAAAAAAAAATTAAGGCTCGTTCACAACAAATGTCCCCTATCGACACATTTGTATCTTAACGTTCATTTAATACCGGTACACCTGGTATAATCTTCAGAAATAGATCAGCTTAATCATGTTTACTACTGAAACAGTGCACTTTAAAATTGTGAGATGACTGAACAGAAATTGGTTCAAAAGTACATTTTTTTAAAAATATTTTATATGTGTAATTCTCTCTTTGCCTGCCTCTGTGTGTGTGTGTGTGTGTGTGTGTGTGTGTGTGTGTGTGTGCGCGCGCGCGCGTGCGTGTGTGTGTGTGCGCACACACACCCAAAAGTGAGTTCACATTTGTGTGAAATTAGTTCACAGTTGTCTGAAAATTAAACAAAGATTGTATACTTTTCTAACTTGCCTTATTCTTTAATTTAAAAGTAAATAACTACTGATGCATGAAGGTAATTTTACAAGGTAGAAATTGATTACATATTGTGTCACTTGATAACTTTGCGGAAATAGATAGGTCAACAAAATTTGTACGTATGAAGTTTTTTCCATTCTTGTTATATAAATTTAAAATGAATATGAATTATAAACCTGAGCTACAGTGTTCTACTTGTATGTATGTATGTATGTATGTGTGTGTGTGGTGACTAGTCAGAGCATCCTGTGCTCAAGGGATGAGTTGGCTTTGCTGTGCATGTTGGTTACATTCTGGGATACTGCCATATTGCACCACCCAGTGTTACTTAGTTAAGTGAGTGTCTGCAGTGCAGAAAACACTTAATGCTGTTTACCAGTACCACTTTGTACAGCCTCACCAGTAACTAGAAAAAGCTTATGAAGGAAGATCAACCCATAATAGAATTGATGTGGTGTACCATGTGACCTTCATTTTGTCTAAAATTTAATTAATCATCATCATAACGAAAGTTATCAGAGCAAATGGCTATAAACAAATTACAGTGAATCCCCACTTTTACATTTTTCAAGGGACTTAAAAAAAATGGTGTAGACTACGGGAAAATGTAAAATGTGGGAAATAATGTCGTACGCTGTAAAAGTTATATATAGGATACCCCCTTGCACTTTATGTATAATACATGTACGTAACAGGCATCAAAAGACTGGTCAGGAACTTCTTCACTATCTGATGAAGGTTTATTATATAATAAAAACTGCTGATGTAACTGGAACTGATAACTGTCTGGGAAGTATGCACGCACTCTCAAACTATCACCCACACTGTTTGTTTGTGTAACATCACAAAATACACATACGTAAATACTGCACTTGACAATGACAATAAATTCTCGAAACACGTTTTGCTCAGCATGTATACAATACGTAACCTGCGCTGTGCTTACACTAAAAACGTTTGAGCAATGCAAACTGAATGATGGTGTCAACTAGCACTCCACATGGCCATACACCAAAACACGCTAAATATGGTTTGACAAAGGTGTCACAATGATCACAACAATCACGAATCTGCATTTGCCCAGTAGAGACAGTTTGGAAATGATTGTGATTAGTCACGATATCTTCATTTGAACAAACCTAGTTACGCCCATCAGCCACTGCGCCATTAGAGCTTGGCAGCGGCAGGATATACGGTACAACTTGTTAACAATGTTTACTCGTTTACCGGTTCAAAGCCGCTGAGTAGAATGCCCTGGCATCAAGAAACTTAACCACTTAATATTTGTACACTACTCTACAGTCAACATCATATTTTCTCCACACACACACACACACACACACACACACACACACCACTGTCTCTGGCCAGAAAAGGCCTTGTGGTGCGCGCGCACTATCCAAATAATGTTTAGGAGACTTGAACTGTGCCTGTGTGTGTGACCACCTCATCCTCTGTAAGGTGATTAGTAATTTACCCTTTCCATAAACCTGCTGTTTGCCTTCATTAGACAATATTGTGTGCAGAACACAAAAATAATGTAATGAAGAACATAACACAACACCCATAGCATAAGCTTTACTCAGACAGGCTGAAAAATTTTGTCACAACTATTTTTCCCGTATTTTGAGAAAATAGTAAAGGCACAGATCATTTGTCAGTGTATTGTCTGTGTGCCTGTCACAGAATTAGTGAATTACAACTTTTCTGCAAATGGATTCACTATGTTACTATCTATCCTCTTCAAGTAACAAACACATCAATTGTACCAAATCTTGCCCATCTTTGCCCATGTATCTGACCATTGACATGTGACTTTTCACTACCACTGAAGGACATGCATTTATTTCTGTCAGCAAACCTGTTTTCATGTTGGTGTCACTTCACTTAAGGTGCAATAATTTGACCCCCCCCCCCCCCCCCCCTTCTTTGAATGTGACCCTGCTACTCCTATTCTCTCACATCAATTTGGATCTTGTGACTTACATAATCTGGTCCATTTCTTTTTTGATAAGCATCAAACATTACTTTCAAATTGCTCAGGGGCAAGTATAGAATTACTGATCAATACTACCCTTCAGGAGAAATTACATTACTCAGTGTTTGTCCTTTTCATTCTATGCTTTCATATGTTTTATTTTTGCCTTTCAAATGACACATGCTCAAATATGTTTATTATTCTTTTTGTTGTACCTGTCTGCAACTCAGTTAAATCCTCTGTGTAGTGAGTTGCAGTCTTTCCTTGCCATACTGTTGTTATTTTATCCTGGACTTTTCATTGTTATGTACATATATAAAAGTAAATTTGCAATACTAGTTCCAGTGATTTATAGTTCCTTCATCAGGGAGGAGATGGGGATCGACTAGGAAAGATTAAAAAGGTTGGGTCAACGTACATTGTCCGTTGTAAATTAAAATAAATGTATAACCTTCCACCTAACTTTGTATAAGCTGCTTTCGGAAAAACCCAGGAATTTTTTCATCCAGGAGAAAACCGGGAAAAACCAGGAAATTTTTTAGAATTCTGGGAATTTTTCATTGTTTTTGTTTTCAGTTAAATTTTTGTAATTTTGACTGGTAAGAACCGATACTCTAACAAAGGATATTACTGTATCCCGCTACTGCAGAATAATACTGCAGCAATAAAACACAAACGAGAGAACAAATGAAAATAAAACTTAAATTTCAAAGGAAATGCGCCATATACAGCAACAAAACACAGTGCTCATACAAGCGTTAGCCAACAGCAGAATGTGTCAAAGGCGTTAGGAAAACTATGCCTTGTTTCGTAACAATAAATTGCCTCCGATGAGCGTGATGTTGCAACTGTTTACATTAGATTCGTTTTAGCAGTTACGAGCGGGATCATGTGCATGCGCAGTTGAGTAGTACCTTCTCCCGCTTCTGGCTACAGAAATGTGGCTGTTGGCTGTGTAAGCTGTCTCAGCAAGCAGCTAGATGCTACCGGGAAAAATTTTACTGGAGCGCCCAAGCTGCCACATTCTTGCATGTACAGCAGGCCCAGACCTAGGAGGGGGGTGGGGGGCAAATTCATACTCTTGAGGGAAAAAAACCTTGTTTCACGAAACGACTAGCATCCAGCAGGCCCAGATCTAGGAGGGGGATGGGGGGTAAATTCATACGCTTGAGGGGGAAAACCTTGTTTCGCGAAGCAACTAGCATCCGGCGCACGTTAGTCTATCAATTATTCATATGACTTTGAAACGCATCCCTGTCGGTTTTTGAACATTTTTGAACACCTTCTAAGTTGATTTCTGAATGAATCGTAAGTTGATTTGTAAATGCGTGCATAGTGTACAAGATGTGTCTGTCAGGGGAATCCTTGTCACATGTAGAAACAAACTTTCATACAGACAAAAGGGGCTATACGAGCTGAGCGGAGTAAGGCCAAACGGATGAATGCCAACCACTGTCTGATTGTGTGGTTGATTGCATTTGCAAATGATGAGCATTGATATTACTAGCTAAATCCATAAATTCAAACAACCAGAGTGGAAACAAACGAATAACAGGTAAGAAAGATTACATATTATCTTCTCGGTGTATCCAAGAAAGTGAAATTTTGACAGAAAATTTTTGGCTGATTGCTGTACTAGTAAAGGTCAGTTGCACCGTCCCTGGCTGGCAGCCGCTTTAAGTTCTATTCTGGAAGAAGCACGGAAAACATGTTGTACGAACGTGTAGCAACGCCTGACTGGAGAATAATCGTGGGATAACTAAACTGGTGATTGTGGCAGAATTAGTGGTGTTAATCTGCAAATAAGCTTTGACATTGGCAGGAATAGTTACAGAACTAGCGATATCAAGATTGTTTGTTATAACGAGGAAGGAGAAGAAACGGGGACATCACACAAATTATGGAACAATATGACAATTCCAAGTTTGTATAAAAATTTCGTACTACTACTTTTCGATCTCATACTTGAGAAACTGGAGCGTATGAATGAAGTGTGAAACTATTTCCTATCGTAAAGCTTTTTGCTTGTAGTAGGCCTAATAGGCGTTTGATATTGGTACTTTGTGAATTATATTCTCTCGTTACAACAAAGACCATTTGTGCCAAAACAGTCTCATTTATTTGGTGTGTATTACAATTGTTGAAGTATTAGAAAGGCCTATTTTGTTTTATCTAGCAGACAGTGACAAAATAGACGTAATCAGGTCAGGAAACCACACCAGTCTTGGGTCCTATTTGCATTAACAGCTTTTTCAGTATTAGTCAATGACATTTTGACTTTTCATGTAGCAAAATGTGTGACGAACTTTGATGGGGTAATAGATTCTTTCGCAGAAAGTAAAGCACGCCATGTAAAGCTGTAGCAAGATTAGAGGGAAAAAAATTCTAGGAGCTAAGGATTGAAGAAATGTGTATTGTCTTGCTTGTCTCATGTCTTTACTGGGTTTATGTATCCTATATTTAATTTTATGTCACACAAAGCAGCAAGTTGTTAGCTGATATGGAATAAAGAGTGCAAATTTTCTCAGTTCTTTTTTTTTAAAAAAAAAAAAGGGGGGGGGGGGAGCAGGATGTCATACCGGCAGATTGTAAGTAGGAGAGGCACCACACGACATTTTAATTTCCACTGTCCTGAATATGGTATGATTGCATTCATTACAAAATATACACGTTTCAGTTCCACAGGGCGAAGTACAGTGACGTGTGATAGAAGAATGCTGTGTGAGGAGGCGAGGTACTGCCCTTTGGCACACTTAAGACCAAATAACATGTCTTACATTTCCTCGAACACACATGTTTTATGCATCAGACTCTTCAGAAAGATGTGTGCTACAAAATGAATATTTTTGAAAATTCGATTTTTTTAAATTTTTGACTCCCTATCTCAAACGCTTGAGGGAGTGGCGGGGTATTGCCCCGGTTCGGAAATATCGTAGATCAGGTGCTGATGCGCAGAGCAGTCTGAGTTAGAGTGGGGAGGTAGATTAGTCTCCACGTGACCCGTGTTTACATACAATGGTTTTGCTGTTTCCTCATCGTTTACTGCTCTCACGTCAAATGAAAACAAAACAGATTTCCGTGGCCAGGAGCTATCAAGTGAATTAAAATATATTCACATAATTACAGCAGGCTAAAATGTGTTATTAGTTTCAGATTTTATTTTATTTCCATCTTTCTGACAGTCAAGCGTTAATTGCCTTGCAAAACAATGAAGTTATTTTTGTCAATTTGCTAAAGAAATTTTCTTTTATTAATCTTTTCTGCTGAGGCAGATTATATTTGAAATGAAGTGTTCAATTCCACACACCGTTCACTGCATTTCAAGTGCACCTTTTCAACTTCTAGCATGTATGGCATTATGCTGTAATAAAGAACCAAACATGAGATAATACAGTACTGGCACTCCACCGCAAGTGCGGTGACGCCTAACAGGTCACGGGAAAATATTCCAAATGGTGGTTTGATAAGCGTTACTATCAAAGTGCCATCCTGGCAGTTACAATGGAGCTATGTGTGATAATGTACGATGAGTTTCTTAAATCACAGAGCGTTTGACTCTCATTTAAAAATCAACTCTTTGATGATGAGCCATTTAGGTGAATTTCGAGCCCAGAAGTCAGTGGTGTTTTATGATAGGTGGTGCCACCAGTAGGCAAAATTTGTAGCTAATTTTCGGGCAAGGAGACAAACAGTACATTGACAAATGTTCATTTTCACATTATGTTATACTTGCTACCTATTCTATAAAATTTTGAGGGAAATTTCATAGTAAGCATGGAGAGCATTATTTTTTGATCGTTTGTGTGCTACCTATTCTATAAAATTTTAAGGGAAATTTCATAGTAAGCATGGAGAGCATTATTTTTTGATCGTTTGTGTTGTTTGTATCTCCTGCATAAAAACTTGTCCAGGAGCCAAATTAAAAAATCTTAGGTCTTACTAGGTCAGGGCCAATGGCTTGCCAAACTTGATTTTTTTTTGCAGAGTTCCAGTTCTGGTCTCTTCTGTGCAAGTCTGTTAATCATTTGCATAACTATTGCAAACTACATAAACTTGAGCCTGATTACTGTAGTCAAGCCGTGGTCACTGTCTACAATTTTCACTGCCCCACACTTCCCTCCATTAATAAGTGAAGTAAGATTTCAGTTCCATATAAGGTTCCATATAATTATTTTGTACCACTTAAATTGATATTTAATGTTAATATTGATTGCTTTTTGAGATTTTTGTCAGTTTGCAGTTTATGACCCGCTGTTGTCAGCTGTATCGCTACCAAAATATTCAATATCCCCCATAAGTCCTATATAGTACAGGTCCCACACATAGCAATATTCTAGGATGGGTCTCAAGAGTTGTTTGTAAGTAATCTCCTGTAGACAATTACATTTCACCAGTATTATACCAATAAACCAAAGTCTGCCATCTGCTTACCCAGGACTAAGCCTATGTGAACATTCCAATTCATATCCCTACAAAGTGTTACACCCAGTTATTTGTATGACTTTGATGACCTCAGCTGCGTGACTCATTGATATTACACTCAAAGGACATAGTGTTCTTTCTGTTTTTTGAAGTGCACAATTTTACAATTCTGAACATTTAAAGCAACTTACCAATCTTTACTCCACTTTGAAATCTTATCATAATCTGATTATTTGTGCAGCTTCTTTCAGGAAGTATTTTGTTGCACATAACAAAATCTGAGGGTACTATTAATATTGTCTGCATGGTTATTAATATACAACACAAACAGCAAGGGTCACAACACACTTACCGGGAGCATATGCAAAGTTACTTCTGCATCTGATAATGACTCTCCATCCAAGACAAAATGCTGTGTCTTCCCCACCAAAAAATCCTCTACACAGCCACAGAGCTCACTTGATACACTATATGATAATATTTTTGACAATAAATGTAGATGTGGCACTGAGTCAAATGCTTTTTGGAAAGCAAGAAATACATCATCTACCTGACCACCTTGATCCAAAGCATTCATTACGTCATAAGAGAAAATTGAGAGTTGGGCATTGCATGATCAATGTTTTTAAAATCGTTGCTGGTTGGCATGGAAGTATCATTCTGTTGAAGACATCTTAATATGCTTGTGCCCAGAATATGTTCTAAGATTCTACAGTAAACAGGTGTAAAGTTTTTGGGCAGCAATTTTCTAGATCACTTCTGCTACTCATCTTGTAAACTGGTGTGAGCAGTGCTTTCTTCAAACTATTGGGCACGGGTTTTTGTTTGAAGAATCTAAGATTCTTGCTTTGTCCATCCAATTATTTTTGAAGTGGTTGGTACTGTGGTTTTAATCCACTGTCTTTTAGTATCTCTCTCTGGTGCTTTTCGTTCACCTTTAACTCTCTTCCTCCTCCTAACAGATGTGTGGTACGTCCCCTCACCTGCACAAGCTACTATTATCAATTCTTGTTTTCTTCTAAAGATACTTATTGTTCTGAAAGTTAGAGCTGGTGTTGCCTGTTGTTTGTCTTGGTCAGTAGTACTGAATCTTGGGTCCTGTAAACATACGTACTGGCCAATCTTTCTAGTTAGTTCATATTGTCTCCTTTACTTTTTGTGTTGGTTCATGGTTTGAATGAAATTTTGCTCTGCAACATCTGTGTATATACTCATATCTGTCATCTTTATTTTTAAATTATTCAGTGTTTTGGTGTGGTAATAAATGCCCTCCTCTAATACCTAAGTAGTTGTCATTATTATACAGGGTTATTACAAATGATTGAAGCGATTTCACAGCTCTACAATAACTTTATTATTTGAGATATTTTCACAATGCTTTGCACACATATACAAAAACTCAAAAAGTTTTTTTAGGCATTCACAAATGTTCGACATGTGCCCCTTTAGTGATTCGGCAGACATCAAGCCGATAATCAAGTTCCTCCCACACTCGGCGCTGCATGTCCCCATCAATGAGTTCGAAAGCATCGTTGATGCGAGCTCGCAGTTCTGGCACATTGTGTCTGTTCACTTCACCATTAGGAAAAAATGTTGCTTCATCGCTGAAAACAAGTTTCGCACTGAATGCATCCTCTTCCATGAGCTGTTGCAACCGCGCCGAAAATTCAAAGCGTTTGACTTTGCCATCGGGTGTCAGGGCTTGTAGCAATTGTAAACAGTAAGGCTTCTGCTTTAGCCTTTTCCGTAAGATTTTCCAAACCGTCGGCTGTGGTACGTTTAGCTCCCTGCTTGCTTTATTCGTCGACTTCCGCGGGCTGCGCGTGAAACTTGCCCGCGCGCGTTCAACCGTTTCTTCGCTCACTGCAGGCCGACCCATTGATTTCCCCTTACAGAGGAATCCAGAAGCTTTAAACTGCGCATACCATCGCCGAATGGAGTTAGCAGTTGGTGGATCTTTGTTGAACTTCGTCCTGAAGTGTCGTTGCACTGTTATGACTGACTGATGTGAGTGCATTTCAAGCACGACATACGCTTTCTCGGCTCCTGTCGCCATTTTGTCTCACTGCGCTCTCGAGCGCTCTGGCGGCAGAAACCTGAAGTGTGGCTTCAGCTGAACAAAACTTTGAGTTTTTCTACGTATCTGTAGTGTCTCGTGACCATATGTCAATGAATGGAGCTACAGTGAATTTATGAAATCGCTTCAATCATTTGTAATAGCCCTGTAATTATCACTACTATTTGGTTAGTAACACAGGTTGTTTCAAGTATGAATCAAGCACTGTGTCGGCTTTGGGGAACAGTGCTCCAATCATTGGTAATGCTCTTGGTCATTCCTCGGCCACTGGTAGATGATAAATCAGTTTCAGCCTAAATGAGTTATGAGTAGCTTCAGAAGTAAATCCGACAAAATTCTTGTGCTACTCAGCACTTCAAACTGGCATGTCAGTAGCTGTGCACAGATTCAAACTGAAACGTAACAAAGTAACAATAATGCATCCGCTGACCAATCAGCTTCTGTTGCTTAAGATTAGTACTTCAACTGGTTATTGCAGTCATTACATTAAAAAGTTGATAATGAGATGCTGTTCTTTTCTAATGAAGAATGGCTGCATTTATCGAGGTACATGAAACCACAGAATAATTGGTGTTGGAGTTTGAAAGCCCTTTTTAGTTACATCAGGGTCAAATCTATGATGTGAAATGTTAGTTTGGTGTACATTTAATCCAACATATTATCGAACAACCCCTTCCCAGAAAACTGTACCTTCTTATAGCTATACAAACAAAATATGCAACCTATTCTCAGAGAACTGTCAAGTAATGAAAAGATTGACAGTTGTTTCATACAGGACATTGCAAGAGTACACACACAACCACTCCATCCATGACATTGTTAAAAGTATAGCTCCTGTAGTCAAAAACATATCATAAT
Organism: Schistocerca piceifrons; assembly: GCF_021461385.2. NCBI lineage: Eukaryota > Metazoa > Arthropoda > Insecta > Orthoptera > Acrididae > Schistocerca > Schistocerca piceifrons. Next base: position 405,381,568 of record NC_060144.1, on the reverse strand, counting down.
AATGTCATAGAAACATTTGCAGATTGTGCTCTTGCGTTGTTCTGTGTGAAATAACTGGTCTTTTTGTTCATTGTTAATGCCCTGAAAAAGTAACACAGTACATTGTTTCCTTTCCTGTCAGATGTTCTGGATTAATGAGAAGAGGTAGATCACATAATCTGTATTGCACTAACAGCACACCACACTCATGTTTTCATTTACTGTAGATTCATGACATAATTGATGTGAGTTGGCCTACAGTTTTATGTATCTTGATAAATTCTTCATTAGAACAATAACATGTTCATGGTGTGGGTTCCTGTAGTCATGTCCTAGTTCATGAACCACGGGCAACGTATGAGTGGCCAAGTAAGTGGTCCCGACAGTCGGGATACCAGTTACTTTGGAATAAGGCTGGGCATCTCGCACATATTCTGAGTCGTGGTCACCTTTGTGCACATACGGCAAAGACTACCAAATCCACCGGTTAGTCCCTCAGCCGTTAGGGGTAAAACCCAATGGGACTCGGGGCAAGTAAGGCTAGCAACCTGCTTCCCTGGTACTTTAAATATAATGCTGGCAACAATCAGAGCAAAATGCCTCGGACCTTTGGAGGTGACGGAGTCCCACCTCTAACTGACAAACCAGGGACTCCTAAGATACGACTTGGCAAACAAATGGTAATGAGATGGGGAGCTATTAATATCAATGGGGGCTACTCTGAGAAGAAGGTAGAGCTGGCAGAGGCTGCAAGTAAGATGGGGCTGGACGTTTTAGCTGTTAGTGACATTCGGGTAAGGGGTGAGAAAGAAGTGGGAGAATACAAGGTCTACTTGACAGGAGTCAAAGCAGGAATAGCACAATGGGGTGTAGGGCTTTACATCAGGAAAGAAATGGAACCCAGCGTAGTTGCAATAAGGCATGTAAACGAACGACTGATGTGGATAGATTTGACAGTGTCTAGCAAGAAAATTAGGATTGTGTCAGTATATTCGCATTGTGAAGGGACTGATCAAGATAAGATGGATAGTTTTTATGAGGCACTCAGTGATGTAGTTGTTAGAGTAAAGGACAAGGACAGTGTTCTGCTCATGGGTGATTTTAACGCCAGGATTGGAAATCGAACAGAAGGGTATGAAAAGGTTATGGGTAAATTTGGAGAGGATATGGAGGCCAACAGGAACGGGCAGCAACTCTTGGATTTCTGTGCCAGTATGGGCTTAGTAATCACAAACTCCTTTTTTAAACATAAGAACATTCACCGGTATACTTGGGAAAGCAGGGGAACCAGATCTGTCATTGACTATATAATAACAGATCAGGAATTCAGGAAGGCAGTGAGGGACACACGTGTATTCAGGGGATTCTTTGATGACACTGATCATTATTTAATCTGCAGTGAAATTGGGATTGCGAGGCCGAAAGTGCAGGAGGTCAGGTCCATATGTAGGAGGATAAGAGTGGAGAAACTTCAGGATAAGGAAATCAGGCACAAGTACATAACAGCGATCTCAGAAAGGTACCAGTTAGTTGAATGTAGTCAATTACAGTCATTGGGAAAGGAATGGACAAGGTACAGAGACACAGTACTAGAAGTGGCTAAAGAATGTCTTGGAAGAGTAGTGTGTAAAAGTAGGATGAAGAAAACAGCTTGGTGGAATGATACAGTCAAGGCAGCCTGTAAAAGGAAAAAGAAGGCGTATCAAAAATGGCTACATACCAGAACCCAGGTAGACAGAGAAAGTTATGTTGAAGAAAGAAACAAAGCCAAACAGATAATTGCAGCATCCAAGAAAAAATCTTGGGAAGACTTTGGAAACAGGTTGGAGACAGTGGGTCAAGCTGCTGGAAAACCATTCTGGAGTGTAATTAGCAGTCTTCGAAAGGGAGGTAAGAAGGAAATGACAAGTATTTTGGACAGGTCAGGAAAACTGCTGGTGAATCCTATGGATGCCTTGGGCAGATGGAGGGAATATTTTGAAGAGTTGCTCAATGTAGGTGAAAATACGATCAGTAATGTTTCAGATTTCGAGGTAGAATGGGATAGGAATGATGATGGAAATAGGATCACATTTGAGGAAGTGGAGAAAATGGTCAATAGATTGCAGTGCAATAAAGCAGCTGGGGTGGATGAAATTAAGTCGGAACTCATCAAGTACAGTGAAATGTCAGGTCTTAAATGGCTACACAGGATAATTGAAATGGCCTGGGAGTCGGGACAGGTTCCATCAGACTGGACAAAAGCAGTAATCACACCAATCTTTAAACATGGAAACAGAAAAGATTGTAACAACTACAGAGGTATCTCTTTAATCAGCGTTGTGGGTAAAATCTTCTCAGGTATTGTTGAAAGGAAAGTGCGAGTATTAGTTGAGGAGCAATTGGATGAAAATCAGTGTGGGTTTAGGCCTCTTAGAGGTTGTCAGGACCAGATCTTTAGCTTACGACAAATAATGGAGAAGTGTTGTGAGTGGAACAGGGAATTGTATCTATGCTTTATAGATCTAGAAAAGGCATATGACCGGGTTCCTAGGAGGAAGTTATTGTCTGTTCTACGAGATTATGGAATAGGAGGCAAACTTTTGCTAGCAATTAAAGGTCTTTACATGGATAGTCAGGCAGCAGTTAGAGTTGACGGTAAATTGAGTTAATGGTTCAGAGTAGTTTCAGGGGTAAGACAAGGCTGCAACCTGTCTCCACTGTTGTTCATATTATTTATGGATCATATGTTGAAAACAATAGACTGGCTGGGTGAGATTAAGATATGTGAACACAAAATAAGCAGTCTTGCATATGCGGATGACTTAGTTGTGATGGCAGATTCGATTGAAAGTTTGCAGAGTAATATTTCAGAGCTAGATCAGAAATGTAAGGACTATGGTATGAAGATTAGCATCTCCAAAACGAAAGTAATGTCAGTGGGAAAGAAATATAAACGGATTGAGTGCCAAATAGGAGGAACAAAGTTAGAACAGGTGGACGGTTTCAAGTACTTAGGATGCATATTCTCACAGGATGGCAACATAGTGAAAGAACTGGAAGCGAGGTGTAGCAAAGCTAATGCAGTGAGCGCTCAGCTACGATCTACTCTCTTCTGCAAGAAGGAAGTCAGTACCAAGACTAAGTTATCTGTGCACCGTTCAATCTTTCGACCAACTTTGTTGTATGGGAGCGAAAGCTGGGTGGATTCAGGTTACCTTATCAATAAGGTTGAGGTTACGGATATGAAAGTAGCTAGGATGATTGCAGGTACTAGTAGATGGGAACAATGGCAGGAGGGTGTCCACAATGAGGAAATCAAAGAAAAACTGGGAATGAACTCTATAGATATAGCAGTCAGGGCAAACAGGCTTAGATGGTGGGGTCATGTTACACGCATGGGAGAAGCAAGGTTACCCAAGAGACTCATGGGTTCAGCAGTAGAGGGTAGGAGGAGTCAGGGCAGACCAAGGAGAAGGTACCTGGATTCGGTTAAGAATGATTTTGAAGTAATAGGTTTAACATCAGAAGAGGCACCAATGTTAGCACTGAATAGGGGATCATGGAGGAATTTTATAAGGGGGCTATGCTCCAGACTGAACGCTGAAAGGCATAATCAGTCTTAAATGATGATGATGATGATGATGATGATGATGATGATGATGATGTATGATGATGATGATAACAATAACATTTCAGGATCAACCCCTATATTGTGTGCATACTGCAATAAGCTGTTCCCTCACTGATGTTGAGCAACAGTATTTGGCTCAGTTACTTTGTGAGTTTTCAATTTTAGTTTGGATATTAGGTATCGATTGACAAGATTAGGATAGAGGAATAAAATAGAAGAAGAATGGGTAGCTTTGAGAGATGAAATAGTGAAGGCAGCAGAGGATCAAGTAGGTAAAAAGATGAGGGCTAGTAGAAATCATTGGGTAACAGAATATATATTAAATTTAATTGATGAAAGGAGAAAATGTAAAAATTCAGTAAATGAAGCAGGCAAAAAGGAATACAAATGTCTCAAAAATGAGACCGACAGGAAGTGCAAAATGGCTAAGCAGGGATGGCTAGAGGACAAATGTAAGGATGTAGAGGCGAATATCACTAGGGGGTAAGATAGATAGTGCCTACAGGAGAATTAAAGAGACCTTTGGAGAAAAGAGAACCACTTGCATGAATATTAAGAGCTCAGTTGGAAATCCAGTTCTAAGCAAAGAAGGGAAAGCAGAAAGGTGAAAGGAGTGTATAGAGGGTCTGTACAAGGGTGATGATGTACTTGAGGACAGTATTATGGAAATGGAAGCGGATGTAGATGAAGATGAAATGGGAGATATGGTACTGCATGAAGAGTTTGACAGAGCACTGAGAGACCCGAGTCGAAACAAGGCCCCGGGAGTAGACAACATCTCATTAGAACTACTGATAGCCTTGGGAGAGCCAGCCCTGACAAAACTCTACCATCTAGTGAGCAAGATGTATGAGACAGGCGAAATACCTTCAGACTTCAAGAAGAATATAATAATTCCAATCTCAAAGAAAGCAGGTGTTGACAGATGTGAAAATTACCGAACTATCAGTTTAATAAGCCACGGCTGCAAAATACTAACACAAATTCTTTAGATTCCGTAGAAATGTTGGAACATGAGAGGCAATACTGACCCTACGAATTATCTTAGAAAATAGGTTAAGGAAAGGCAAACCTACGTTTCTAGCATTTGTAGACTTAGAGAAAGCTTTTGACAATGTTGACTGGAATACTCTCTTTCAAATTCTGAAGGTGGCAGGGGTAAAATACAGGGAGCGAAAGGCTATTTACAATTTGTACAGAAACCAGATGGCAGTTACAAGAGTCGAGGGGCATGAAAGGGAAGCAGTGGTCGGGAAGGGAGTGAGACAGGGTTGTAGCCTCTCCCCAATGTTATTCAATCTGTATATTGAGCAAGCATTAAAGGAAACAAAAGAAAAATTTGGAGTAGGAATTAAAATCCATGGAGAAGAAATAAAAACTTTGAGGTTCGCCGATGACATTGTAATTCTGTCAGACACAGCAAAGGACTTGGAAGAGCAGCTGAACAGAATGGACAGCGTCTTGAAAGGAGGATGTAAGATGAACATCTACAAAAGCAAAACTAGGATAATGAAATGTAGTCGAATTAAATCGGGTTATGCTGAGGGTATTAGATTAGGAAATGAGACTGTTAAAGTAGTAAATGAGTTTTGCTATTTGGGGAACAAAATAACTGATGATGGTTCAAGTAGAGAGGATATAAAATGTAGACTGGCAATGGCAAGGAAAGAGTTTCTGAATAACAGAAATTTGTTAACATCAAGTATAGATTTAAGTGTCAGGAAGTCGTTTCTGAAAGTATTTGTATGGAGTGTGGCCATGTATGAAAGTGAAACGTGGACGATAAATAGTTTGGACAAGAAGAGAATAGAAGCTTTCGAAATGTGGTGCTACAGAAGAATGCTGAAGATTAGATGGGTAGATGACATAACTAATGAGGAGATATTGAATAGAATTAGGGAGAAGAGAAATTTTGTCGCACACCTTGGCTAGAAGAAAGGGTCGGTTTGTAGGACATGTTCTGATGCATCAAGGGATCACAAATTTAGTATTGGAGGGCAGTGTGGAGGGTAAAAATTCTAGAGGGAGACCAAGAGATGAATACACTAAGCAGACTCGGAAGGATGTAGGTTGCAGTAGTTACTGGGAGATGATGAAGCTTGCACAGGATAGAGTAGCATGGAGAGCTACATCAAACCAGTCTCAGGACTGAAGACCACAACAACAACATCAGTGGAATCTGCTTACAGAGGTGTGCACAGTCTGAAGCGCTAAATGGAGAAACAGTTTTGTCGGATGTCGTTCCGCAACTGATCCTAACTCGTTCAGTTAGTCTTGAGTAAAGGGGGCAAAGTGTCAACAGGTGACCAGTGCTGACATTCCCAGTATATCGGTTGGTGAACAACAGTGCACATTGTGCTCATGTTGTATGTGAAACATCCTCTACTTAAAGGTATTATCATCTCTTCGGGAAATACATTAAACTTGTTTTAGTAGGAGGTAGTGGAGTGCAAAATTCACCTCTACTTGCAGTAAACAAAAGTAATTGAATCTGAAATTTCCTTGCATTTGCAGTGAATACTACTTCAGTGAGGAAAATCTGTTAAGAGACTTTTTTCTTCGGCGGAAGATGGATTCAGATGGTTATCTTCCAATAAACTTAATTGCTTCATTCCATCGTGTTCAGGCATTGAGTACGGATTTGAAAGTTGTCATGGATGCAATAAGGGATTCAGAAGTTTTGGAGATAACTGATTTTAAGGTTAGTTTTTGTTTTGTTTTGATTATTAAATTTTGCATGATAGAAAGTTTACAGTTATTAATAAGTATGCTTGTGTATTGTTAAGTCTTGACCAAATTAATTTAATTTACAATGCAAAATAACCGCAAATGTCAGCAGGTAATCCCAAAAGTGTAATTTATAATGCAAAATAAACTCAGATGTCAGCAGAATAAACTCAAATGTTGACACTAATTGGAACTCGATTAATACAAGATGTTCAGACATTAGCCTAACTGATGAAATGTAAGTTCCAGTGTTGCCAACACCAGTTGAACCAACATATCTATGAAGTGAAATAATAGTGTGTTTACCTCATAGGCTACATGCTGTTAATTCTTTGGAAAACAGCAAATGCAATAAATTTTTAGGGAAGTATGTAGATTACATAAAATGTTCTTGGATTTTGATACAAAATATTTTAAATGGTAACAGTGTGTGCATAAGATTGATTTTTTTTTGTTGCCAGGTATCGTGTTAATGATTTGACAAAGCACTCTTTTATTTATTTATTATATACTCAACACTTTCTTAATGTTACCAAATTACTTTTACCAAGTCAAAGTCCATATCTCAATCTGATAAACCTAGATTTATAGATGTAATGAGAATGTAACTGAAAGCTGTTTATTTTGTTTTCAATGTGACAATAGTGGAAGCACTAGTATGGTTATTCATTAATTTTGCCAAATAAATGTGCCTTGACAGTTGACTGATGTCCAAAAGGCAACCATGAGTGCGTTCACAAAAATGACTACCTAGTACATGCAGATCATCTACTGAGAGCTTAAGCAAGTATGCTTATATCAGGAAGAAGGGACAAGCAGAGACTAATAGCAACCAACATGGAATTTATACTTGAATCATCCTATATCTCTATGGGCTGTTTCAAAAATAAAATTTAACTTGTACATGTTTCTCTGAAACATTATTTGTAACAACTTTTGTTCCTATCACATACCACTTACTAAGAAATTGTTTTGTCATTATGTAAGGGTAAATATTTGTAATGGCAAGTGAATTTACTTTACCTCGTCATATCTGTGTTACCTTTTACTTCAGTAATGGTACTTTTTGCTCAGAATTAGATCTGTGGATATTTTTTGATGTCTTTTCTCCTATTCTCCTCAGTACTGTTGTAATCCATCACTTCGTACAAAAACAAATACATCACTTTTTCACAAAGGGACTACTAAAATCTTGCACTTCCATGCGACGATATCCTTCGCCACTACCCCCTCCTCAATGTAATACTCCAGAATAAGGTACCCCAACAGTAGAAGTGTTAATGGTAAACTTTGAGAATAATGATTCATGATGTTCTGCCTTCTTGCACAGGTACGGACAAAAGAGAATCCAACTAAGTGGCCTATTCAAGATCCTACAGGTAGACAAGCAATGGCAATTGCTAGTATGAATGGTACAATGATGATGCCACATCAGTTACCGAGTAGCATTCACCACTTCCCACCGGCAAGTTTCTCAGTACCTTGCATGCCTCCGGCAGTTGCTATGCGTGGTTATAAGAGCTATGCTGCTAGCAGGGTTGCTAATGCAGGAACGGTAATAACTTCACCGGGAGTGAATATGACAGCTACACCACCTGTCCAAAATCCTGCCCATTTAGTGGATACCTTGAATCCAGATGTTCCAGAGTTTGTTCCAGAGAATGTACGGCTTCAGGTAGAAAGTAGGGGACAAGCTGATGGCCAAGAAGCAGATTCAGACCTGGAAGGAGAAAAATCTGACACAGAAGTAGCAGTAAAATCAGAAGATGACAATAGTAGCTCTAACAAACAGCCTGAAGACATTCCCAGCGAACGAATGTGTGCAGAAGGTAAGCAAATGGTCAGACAATGATTTGCTATGTTCAGAAAACTTGATTTAGAGAATTCGGAAAAGTTTGTGCAAATTCATTTTTTATATCAACCTAATCAGTAACACACATAAAAATTAAAAAGATTTATATTTAGTTATTCCAATTGGTGTACTGCATATAGTTTTTGCAGTGCAAAACAGAATAAACTTTTGGCTACAAAATATGCAGCAAGTCTGCTTGAGGGAAAAGTCAAAAACATTTAGATCCTACATAATCAATGATGGTGTAAAGACATTTGAAGTCTTAAGGAACTATATGTGGACAGATAACAAACTGAGATTTCACTGCATATTGCTAGGCTGTATTATGTTGGATGTGTTGGGACAAGTGTAAAATGTGTATTTCATTTCCCAGGCAAATCCAGCACAAGTTCTCCTACAGATCAGATGTTGGAGAAAGGAAGTGTTGCACTTGCTGCAGAGCAGGCCAAGGTGGATAAAAATAAGACACCTATACCGCTAGGGGAAGCATCTCCCGATGATATTTGGCGGCAGGTAATTAGTGTGGTTTCAATCATTATGACTGTGATTTAAATAGAAATTAGTTTTTCTGTGCTAAACATTTTAAGCATGATGGGATCTGGTCAGTGGTGAAAAAATACTAAGGTCGGCTACTTCAATTTAACTACCCCAGGAATAAAAAAAAGTCTGGAAAAAGTAGGTGTTTTTTTTAAGTAAGTGGTTTGGTTCATGCAGACGTTCAAACACCATGTTTCAATTTCATTCAGGTTAAAAGGAAGGTGAAACCACCCACAAAAGACAAAGCTGAGGAGAAAAAAAATGATGAAAAGAGAGAGAAAGATCAGTTTAAAGATCGTGAAGATCTCAATTTTCAATTTGATGAAGAACTGGACAATCCAGTTCCATCGGGAAGGCATAACACATTCACTGATTGGTAAGCTTTCCCATTTTTCTGTCTTTGTAAACACGTCTTTTCAAGTAATAATATCCACTATTGGTTTTTCTGATTTCGTGACATCCGTTTTCCTACATTTTACATGGCAATCACATACTAGATGTAACAGCCAGCTGTAAAATTTCGATGTTACTTACTTGAGGCTGGTAACCTGCAGGGAATAAGAAATATTTGGTGCCTATTCATGTACTGTATTTTAATTTCTAACAGGATTAATGTTTAATGCATTACAACAAATTTGAAGTTTCAAGATCATATACCAGGAGAGGACTGCCTGTCTGAAGGTTCAGTTTGTGAAATAGTTGTGTGTCCCTAATGGACAATTGTTTCTCGGGGGGGGGGGGGGGGGGGTGCGGCAATCCACACAGCACATTAATTTTGTGTTTGTGCTGCTCTGTTTGATTCACTCTTTAGTCCAGTTCAAAGATACCACACTTTTTCTGTGAAATTTGATGGCATTTACAAACTCAAAATTGAGAACGAATGAAATGACATTTCCTCTCTTACGAGTCTTGTCAAAAAAAAGAATAAATCTTAGTTTGGAACTGTGGCTTCAATTGTATTCACTCTTCCTTGTGTATTAGAAAACTGATGTTTTATCCAGTGAATTTTAACTGACTTGCACAAATAAAAATTTTTCTTTCTGTTTCAATTTCTTAAATTAACTTTCCAAACTGCAGCAGAAGATAAACAGAAGTTACTTTTCAATTCCCTCTTTCCACTTGACGAGGGATCAAGCTTTGGTTTATTGTAAGAGCTTTGTTAACTTCACAATCAGGAGAAATGTTGGTCAGTATCAGAGGATAGTGTCAATTTCCTTGTCTCTCCGTAATATTATTTATTTAATGTTTGTTAACTTCTGTGAAATTTGGTAACAGTCATAGTGAAAACCGTCCCATGAACTGCTTGTATTCACTTGACACTCAAAGTCCATACTCGCTGTGGCCTAATACTGCTTACTTGTGGGCCATTTATTAAGTATAATGGCTAGGTGGTATTTCCAACTGTAAAGTATTAATGTGTTGGAGGGAATATAAGGATTGAGCTTTATGCCCACTTGAAACGGGTTGGCTGAGTATATTAACAACTCAGAGGAAGGTTTGAGCATGAATCTCATGTCAAATAATAGTGTTCCTTGTATGGTTTACAAACCAATCTGTAGGTTGATGTCAGTCTTGCATCTGTGAATCCTGTTGAAGCAGACAGCTGCGTACAGAGTTGCAACATGAATAAAATATTGTATGGGAAGTAAAGAGGCTTATAAACTTGCCTTGGAGCTGCCGATCTTATTTTGTGTGGTTCACATAACTTCTATATTAACTGCTATAGCAATAATAATGAGGCACTAAGGGATGTCTATTGTTAATTTTGAAAATTTATGTAGGTCTGAAGATGAATCTGACTACGAGTTAAGTGACCGAGAAATAAACAAGATCTTAATTGTAACTCAGACGTCACAGCCATCAAGATACCCAAAGCACGAAGGTTATGACCGCACAGGAGACTGGACCACAAGAGTCAAAATAACTCAGGATCTAGCACAAGCAATCAATGATGGTCTTCATTATTACGAAGAAGATCTCTGGAGAGAACATGAGTGGGTAAGTTACTACTTTTCAAAGTAGTTTTGTTATGTCTTCCTTCAATATCATAAATACTTAAGAATTACTGCCTCTTCTCTGATCATGTTCCCAAATCACTTTCAGTATTCATTAAATCAGTATCTTTCATGCAAATACCTACTTTCCTAGTAGCATACTGTAACAATCTGACAAGTGATAATACTTTCTCTCTTCCCACATTGCAGTTGCAAATGTGTTAATGTAAAGCATTTTAATTTTGTAGTTACTAAAGGATGGCTGCACTTTCAGGTGCAGCAGACAGGTAGCTACAAGACAGTAAATGTGATTACTCGAGAAGATTTTGAGAAAATGGCTCCACGTCTTCCAAAGAAATTGAATCCAGAAGTTCCTCCTCCTCCACCTCCTTCACTGTCAACAGAATCACATGATTTTGGAAAAGAAGAGGAAATACCTCATGCATCAGAAGAGGTATGCTGCTGGCTTGTTTTTATACACTCTTTGACTGGTGGAATTGTTTGACATCATACCAGTACTGCTACATTGCTAATGGTCAATAATATTTCAATAAATTAGTAAAATCACACTGCAGGCTTTTTAAATGAAATACACACTCTAAACATTATTACACCCATTTTTCTTCAGTGGTAATCAGACATGGAATTCGGTAGCATTTCCACATACAATGTAAACTTGCATATGCATCATCCCACCATTGCTTTTGATGCCAGTGTGTTTTCCACACATGCTGGAATTTGTATAGGTGGTGTCAAGTGAAGTAATTGGTGTGGGTGGTTAATGTAATGGCACAGATTCCAGCTCAATGGCATACAGAAACCTGAGATCCCCTTCCAAATATTGCGTAAGAAAATAGATTAGAAATCTTTAGTGGGCATTAAACGCATTAGTAAGAATTATCACCAGTGGACAAAGTGACCATTGAAAATCACTTAAGAATGAGTAAAATTAATTTTGAATTCCCTTTAAGCTGTGTTTCTTCCACTAGACAGAGATCAGATACACAGGTATATGTAATGGCATACTGTGCTACAAATAACACTGAGGCACCTGATAACTGGTCATACACTTACTATGATTGTTGGTGCTTGTTGCATTTGTAAAACATTTCTGAGTGTTTATGTGAAATGATGGGTGCTTAGTAATAAGCTGAAAGTACATTGGAAAGTAAGGCTCTTATCTCAGTAGTTCTGCTTTGTTTTAATTCCTAGCCAGAATTCTGAGTGGTTGCTGATACTGTGAGTATAAAATACCTATTCCAATATATGCATTTATAACCAGATCAGAATATCTGTAAAATTTTGACATTTATGTAGTAATTTGAACCTCAGCGACTCTATACTCTTAAGTTGATGGCTAGTATGAAATTCTTATTGTAAAGTGTATGAAAATTTTAGCACCTCACAAAGTATTTATCTACATAGACAAAAAATGAGCCATGTTTTTGTCTATGACACTATTCATGTGCACAGTTAACTGTTTCGAGACCTGTGCTGTCAAATTCAGAATTAGAGCAGATCCACCTAGAGACACGTGATGAAGCTTTGGGACATGTGCACAAGGCCAAGAAATTAATGGCATTTAACTTTTCTATCATGCCAGGTAGTATGACAGCAAGCCATTAGCATGTTTCCCCAAATCTTCTGTGAAAATTGCTGAATAAAATGCAAAATAAAATTAAGAAAGGGATTAAAATTAGAAGAGTCTGAATGGATGGACAGCACTTACCTTTGAAAGACAAAAATGCTCATACTGCCGATAGAAACACTTAAAAGTAGAAAATAGGATTACTGTCTTCCAGAATTCAACATTCTTTCTCCAGAGAGAAGAAAGAAATAGGTTGGGGAAATTTGGAAAGGTCTCAATAAACACTTAGTTGAGAGGGACGCATCTGTCGTGAAGACAAGGGGAGACAGGAGTGAAGAGAGGATGTCGGAGTAGGCTGTCAAAAATAGTACCACATAAAAACTGTCAGCTTCAGTTTAAAATAATAGAAAGGACAATTAAAAGTAAAGATGGATTAAAAAAGGAAGAAATTTGAAAGTCCATGCAATGTCCATGTTGTAGGGGTAGGCAGTTGACAAAGTGGGTAGAGTGGTATCAGGCAGCAGTATCGACTTGATGCACAGAGTAAATGATGCTTTAGACAGCAAAACCAATCATAGTCTGGTTCCTTGGCCGTGATACTGCAATAAGGGAATGAAATGGAAAGATTATTACATTATTGTTATTCCTGAATGTCAGAAGACTGACAGTAATGCTGGAGTAAAAAAAGTCCCCATTCGTGTGGGTGGACAGTGCATCATTTAGTGTCAGAAAGAGAGATGGTGATTTTAATTTTAGGATTGGGAGATGGAATCTAAGAACATTTCAAAGAATGGGAAAACTGGAAAGTGTGAAGTGAGGTAGACAGGTAGTGGTGAAATACTGTCAGGTAATTACACAGTGTTTTATTCCAATGAAAAAAGTTTTGAATGTAGGATAGCTATAGTGATGGGACATGAAGCAGTGCAGAGTTTGACTAAAATAGTGTGTCATAGTGATTGTTCAGTGGTTGTGAAAATAATTGCAGGAGCAGTGGACATTCTGATAGTTAAAATGTACTTGCCGATATGGCAGAGCAGCAGTTAACACCATAATCATGGGTGTGGTCAGACAAGGTAGTGAAACAAACATCACGGAACAAAATGGATTAGGGAAGGGAAACAACAGAGAAGGGCTGCTACTGGAATTTGTTCAGTGATACAATTTGTTCAGTGAAACAATTTGTTCGGTCAGACAATTTGTTCGGTCAGACAATTTGTTCGGTCAGACAATTTGTTCGGTCAGACAATTTGTTCGGTCAGGCAATTTGTTCGGTCAGGCAATTTGTTCGGTCAGGCAATTTGTTCGGTCAGGCAATTTGTTCGGTCAGGCAATTTGTTCGGTCAGGCAATTTGTTCGGTCAGGCAATTTGTTCGGTCAGGCAATTTGTTCGGTCAGGCAATTTGTTCGGTCAGGCAATTTGTTCGGTCAGGCAATTTGTTCGGTCAGGCAATTTGTTCGGTCAGGCAATTTGTTCGGTCAGGCAATTTGTTCGGTCAGGCAATTTGTTCGGTCAGGCAATTTGTTCGGTCAGGCAATTTGTTCGGTCAGGCAATTTGTTCGGTCAGGCAATTTGTTCGGTCAGGCAATTTGTTCGGTCAGGCAATTTGTTCGGTCAGGCAATTTGTTCGGTCAGGCAATTTGTTCGGTCAGGCAATTTGTTCGGTCAGGCAATTTGTTCGGTCAGGCAATTTGTTCGGTCAGGCAATTTGTTCGGTCAGGCAATTTGTTCGGTCAGGCAATTTGTTCGGTCAGGCAATTTGTTCGGTCAGGCAATTTGTTCGGTCAGGCAATTTGTTCGGTCAGGCAATTTGTTCGGTCAGGCAATTTGTTCGGTCAGACAATTTGTTCGGTCAGACAATTTGTTCGGTCAGACAATTTGTTCGGTCAGCGAAACAATTCGGTCATGATGAACACTTTGTTCAGAAAATGGAGACTAAATTGTACACATGGAAGAGCCCAGGAGATGTTAATAGTTACCAGATAGACTACATACTCATCAGACAGAAGTTTGTGGGCAGTGTGGAAGATGCTGACTGACGATGTTGATACGGATCACAACCTTTACGTTGCAGACAACAGTACAAGGTTGAAGAGGATCTGACAGCATGGGAGAAGAAAGTAGAGACGAGACCTGTAGAAGCCCAGAGAGAAACAATAAAGTGGTAAGAGAATCCTTGGAGCAGCAATAAATGAAGTGAAAGGTGAAAATGCAAGTGCAGTTTTGAAGTGTTAAGCTGGTTTTGTTGTATACTTCAAAGAGTGAAGTTGAGACTGAAGCCAAGAGAGTGAGGAAATCCTGGGTCACTAATGAAAGCTGGAGAAGATGGAGGAAATGAGGAAGTGTAACAGTACACTGAATAAATGTATGACAAAATAGAGGAACTCCAAACAAGAAGGTACAGCCTTAGGTACCAGTAAATGAAGGAGTTTGGAGGGATTGCAAATAAAGGAGTGAGGACCTTCAGAATAGAAGACTCTAGAGGACAAATGGTCTGCAAGACATTTAAATAAACATGGAAGAGATGATTCACGAAGATGAAAAAGGGCCAAGCATTCTTAGAGTGGAATTGGAGAAGGCTATGAATGACCTGACGAGGAAGAAACCTACAAGAGATGAAATGCGTTTGGATTTGCTGGAAGGTACTGGAAACAGAGATTTGAAAGTGCTGATGCAACTCATCAGCAAAATTTATGAAACTAGAGATTGGTCTAAGGACTTTTTGGACTTCAGAATGGTTGCTCTTGAAAATAAAGAATCGGCCAAGAAATGTAGGGATTACAGGACACCCAGTCCGACCTCATACTTGGTGAACACCATTGCAAGAATACTCAATAGATAGGTAGAACAAAAAATTAACTTAGTAATAGGAGAGGACCAGTTTGGTTTTAGGGAAGGAAAAGTAACCAGATATGCCATCAGCTTGGTGAGGATTTTGTTTTAGGGAGTTTTGGCTGTTAACGAAGAAGTTAAGCAGAAGGCCTTCGGTAGAATCAGCTGGACGAAATTGATGAGCATCCATAAGGAGAGAGGAATCAATTGGAGAAGCCACAGACTAATTCTCAACTTAAGCCATAGACTAATTATGAACTTGTACCTGGTGCAAAGAGTAAAGCTGCAACTGAACTATGGAGAAAGAGTGTGAAAATAAGAAGTGGAGTCTCTTCAACTTGTATGGAGAATAGCTGGCGATAGAAATTTTGAAAGGATGCGGGAACTCGAGAACAGGACAACAGTTTGTTAACACAATCAGTTATTCAGATGACTTGCTAGTGCTTGACAAAAATCAAAGACAACTGCAACATGTGATGAACCAGTTGGTGGAAACTGGAACGAAATATGGGATGGAAATCGACACCCAGAAATCAAGAGTGATGCTGATATCAGAATGGGAGAAACATTTGAGGATGACTGTTGACAAGCAAGAAATGGGGAATTTGGTGCAGGTAATGTACATGGGAAGCTTGCTGATGGGGATGCCCACTGCACAAATGAAATTCAAGCAAGAATTACCACGGCCAAAGCCGCATTCAACTAGAAAATTCTACTGACCAACAAGTTGAGCTTGAAGCTGAGGAAGGAACTGGTGAAGTGCTACAACTGGAGCATTGCGCTGTATGGAGTGGAGACGTGGACTATTAGAAAAATGGAGAAAAATACCTGGAAAGTTTTGAAATGTGATGCTGGAGAAGAATGGAATAAATAAAGTGGGTAGCTTGGATGACAAACAATGATGTACTGAGAAGAGTAGGAGAGAAGAAAACTGTTCTGAGCACAGTAATTATTCAGAGGAAGGCCAACCACATACTTGGATATGAGGAAGGGAAGATCAAAGGAACTACATAATAAGGAAGAATAATAATAATTCAACATCTGGATGACATGAAAGATGCAAGGACATATATTAGACTGAAGGAAAAAGGCAGAAGGGAGGGAACATTGGCGTCAGAAATTTTGTGTGAATACACACACCTTTCTCTAGGGAGAAACTGAAGTCCAAAGGGATGATAGAATATAGTGCAGAGCACTTCGCCTCGCCACGGTTCAGGTGAACTAGTACTAGGTCAGGAACTCCAAATATCCTGTGTGTTGTAGCAGATTTTTGAGGTCCCTTGAGTCATTCTGGAAAAGGAGGGGGGGGCCTTCAGCAACAGGGTACTTAGTGTCCCCAAGCAGACAAATCATTGTGTTCAGCCAGTTGAGTTGCGATAATCATTCCTGTATAAGCCATGTAATGAATGTATTACTTGATAAACCACATGAGTGATTTCTCATGTTGCATTCCCGTTGATGTGTTTACCACTGGAGAAAGTGGGTGAGTGTATGGGGAAGGTTTCATAGTGGGAATGATTGCAGAGTTAGTTAGATAACTTGGGGGAGGCAAAGAAAATGGTTTGGAAATGTCGTGGTTTGCCAAGGATTATCTGCAGGTTACAGGGCATTGGGTGGTGTGGAGAGGGTACATCGGAAAATGATCTTGTTTCGGGGAGTGTCTTAGTGCTGAGGGAATAATCAATTCAGGTATTAACGGCCTTAATGATACTGGTCAGAAAACCCATATTTCTTACCTTTTTGAATAGTGTTCTGCATTTGCTGACAAAAACTGATTTGCAGACAAGTTTTCCTAGGGGAGGAGAAGCAATGGGCTATCGAAGCATAAAGGGAGAGCTGTGTGTCCAGTACCGTTGTTCTTTTCACCCACATTCACAACCCTGGCCCTTCTCTGTCACCAGAGGGGCTGAGAACATAGTTAGAATCATATCACTGTGCTTTCTAGTGCTCTTTAGGGATCCCAGTCAACACCAGATGTGCCGTAGCATTTGCCTCTGCACCACTGCAGCCCAGGGCAACGGCCTGATGCCCTGATGACTGGCCAACACACCTAACTGTCAGGGGACAATAGCAAGTGTCCTCTGCATTTGCACTTGCCAAGCACAGTCCCTGTTCCTCTTCAGTTCTGTATAATATATATAAATACTAAACAAAATACTAGCCTAAGCAGTTTGAAATAAAACTGAGAGCTAGTGCAATCTCTGTAAAGTTTGTTCACACTGTGATTTGCACGTAGACTTGTGCCCTGCACATGTAGCCGATGAGGTGTGGCACAATTTTTAAGTTTCTGCAGTATGTGCCTGCGACATGGATGCTAGAATTCCAAGAAATATTCCGTTCTGGCACATGTGCCTGTTATTTGTCACCCTCACCTCCACCCCCTTCCCGACATGTGCCATCAGTCGACAGGCAGACTCATAGTGCTACATCTGCTTGATCAGCTGCTCACAGTGATGAGCTGTGTAAATTTAGTAGCAATTTGTGAAGATGGACTGGACAAAAAATAATACCGTTAGACTAATTGGAGTATTTCATGAAAGTCGTTCATTATGGGATCATACATACACCGCTTATAAAAACTGCATCGCCGTGCATTTCTGCAATTTGCATCTTTATTCAGAATTTCAGGTAAAGAATTGAACAACAAAATTCACTACCTGAGGTCTCAATTTATCCATGAATGTAACAAACATTTCTCCTTGAAGACATCAAGATTGGGCAGACAAGAGCTGTACATATGGAAGTGGTTCCCTACATTTCGCTGGTCTCGGTGAAGAATGTAAACAAACCAACACTTTTGGTATTATTTCACTAATCTTGTATTTTTCCTATGCATGTACATTGAGTACGAATCTTCAGTAGCCAAAAAGCATAATGTAATGACAAGTTGTTCATCAGGGGTTATAGCTTCTCAAAAATTTGTATGCTTTAATGTGTAGTACTGAGCTGTCATATCTCATAATACTTCAAAGTTGATCATAGACATACAAACAAAATTTTTGAAACCCTTAATCCCTTGAACTTTTTAAGTCACTTGTCACTGAACAGTAAGCTCTGTGAATGCACCATTTACTGAGAAAGTTACACACCCGCCACCTACTTTCCTTTCTCCTATTATTCTCCCTTAAATTCGCATTGCTAGTGCAAGAAATAAAAGTCCTGTGTTGGACACTGTGTTCCGTGAAACTGGCTCACTACTTGGCACCAGTGAGAATGCTCACATTGACTACTTCTGTCAGGTACATGTCCCTGGACAAAATCACAGTGTACATATGCCGAGATACTTTTATCCGCTACTTGTGTCGGGTACGAATTTCTGCCACAAATGCAGCAGTGCGAATGTAGCTTAACAGAGAAAACTAATGGTTGGTGCTGCAAGCAGCTAAAAGTTACAATACTAGAATTACAAACTGCAGTGGAAACTAAAGTTTCCCAGAACATCTTCTTTAAGAAAAGAACATTTCAGTTGTTGGAAAGACATCAGTGATGGCTACTTTCGAAAATTACCAGTGATGGCTGAAATAGGTAATTTCATGTTGAAATTTTTGTGATATGGTTGGACGGTAAATTATTTTCACTTCATCTTTAAACCTGGCTATTACTTGGTCTATGTGGTTGCTTTGCACTCTGTGTCTTTTATTTTGTCGAGCAGAAATGAGAGTTCAGTTAATATTATATGTTACATTTCTTACCTGTATTTAACTGCTTGGTGACATAAAAAATATTGCAAATGTTAGTGCTTACAAATGTGTCCTCTGAAAAGATAGGCATGTGACTGCCACATATAGCTATATTGTTGCTGTATTTATGAGAACACAATGATGAAAGTGAACGTTATGCAGCTTTTGTTTGGTAGTGAGTGCAACCCCCCCTACACACACACACACACACACAAACACACATTCTCTCTCTCTCTCTCTCTCTCTCTCTCTCTCTCTCTCTCTCTCTCTCTCTCTCTCTCTCTCTCTCTAACACGGTATGAACTTTACAGGAAAATTTGTAGCAGTTTGAAGTTCAATGTTTGAACTACCTCAATAAACAAAATGTCTTTTAATTAATGTGTTAGTAATACCTACAATTACTTTGATTTATCAACAACTTCTTCCCAGGTTGCAGAGACAAGGCCAGCTCCTACTGGAAGGCCTTCCAAAGATCTTACTCATCGTAGACGGGCAGCGCGCTTCTTCCCTGTGGTGAAAGATGAGCACCTAGTTGATCCACTAACACCAAGGAAGAGGAAAACAAGACATGGTAGTAACCCTCCAGTTGAGCACCATGTGGGATGGATCATGGATGTGAGAGAGCATCGTCCCCGTACTACATCCATTGGGTAAGTTTTATGCATATTATTTTAGTTACTTGTCAGGACTATAGTTTTCTTAATAATCCTGAGCTAATGGCGAGTGTCAAAATGGGTATGGGGAGGGGGGATTAGTGAACAAAGGGTTGTCGTAGCGAGATTGTATGTTGCAGCCCCCAAATCATCCAAAAATATACGAAAAATATACCTATTCAAAAAAACATATAAAAATTCACTTGATTCTTTCCTGAGAGGAAGTCTCTGCTTCCAAATTAACAGTGTAAGTGTAGACCAGATGTGGCTTGAATTCAGAGAAATAGAATTGACAGCAATTGGGAGATCCGTACCATATAAATTAACAAAAGAGGGAGGCGATCCCCCTTGATGCACAAAACAGGTCAGAACACTGTTGCAGGAACAATGAAAAAAGCATGCCAAAATTTAAACAAACACAGCATCTCCAAGATTGGTGGTATTTTACCAAAGCTCAGAATTTAGTGTGACTTCAGTGTGAAATGATTATAATAGTTTGTGTGGAAATCCAAAGAGACTCTGGTCATAGGGAAGGTATGCTAGCGGCAAGACACGGTCAGTGTCTTCTCTGTGTGATAGCAGTGGAAATACTGTTGATGACAGTGCTACCAAAGCAGGGTTACTAAACACAGCCTTCCAAAATTCCTTCACAAAAAAAAAAAAAAATTGCAGTAAATATTCTAAATTTGAATCAAGAACAGTGCCAACATGAGTGACTTAGAAATAGATGTCTTCAGAGTAGTGAAGCAACTTAAATCACTTAATAAAAGTAAGTCTTATGATCCAGACTATTTACCAGTTAGGTTTCATTCAGAGTACACTGATTGAATAGCTCCATATTTGGCAATCACCTACAACCACTAGCTTCATGAAAGATCCGTACCCGAAGACTGGAAAGTTGCACATTTTACACCAATATTCAAGAAAGGTAGTAGGAGTAATTCACAAAATTACTGGCCCATATTGTTAACATCAATATGCAGCAGGATTTTGGAACATACATCGTGTTTTAACATTATGAATTACCTCGAAGAGAATGGTCTATTAATACACAGTCAACACAGATTTAGAAAACATGGTTCTTGTGAAACACAGCTCTTTACTCTCATGAAGTGATGAGAGCTATTGATGCAGGATTTCAAATTGATTCCATATTTCTACATTTCCAGAAGGTTTTTGACACTGTGCCACACGTGGCTTGTAGTGAAATTGCGTGCTGATGGAATATCGTCTGTTATGTGACTGAATTCATGATTTCCTGACGGAGAGGTCACAGTTCATAGTAATTGATGAAAAGTCATAGAGTAAAACAGGAGTGATGTCTGGCATTTCTCAAGGTAGTGTTATAGGCCCTCTGCTGTTCCTTACCTATATAAATGATTTAGGAGGCAATCTGAACACAGCTGTCTTAGGTTGTTTGCAGGTGATGCTGTCGTTTATCATCTAATAAACTCATCAAAAGATCAAAAAAAATGCAAAATGATTTAGAAAAGATATCTGTGACCCTAAATAATGAAGCGTGTGAGGTCATCCGCACGAGTGCTAAAAGGAATCCTTTAAACTTCGGTTACAATATAAATTGGTCAAAACTAAATTCTGTAAGTTCAACTAAACACCTAGGAATTACAGTTACAAACAACGTAAATTGAAAAGAGCAAATAGAAAATTTTGTGGAATGGCAAACCAAAGACTGCATTTTATTGGCATAAAACGTAGAAAGAAAATGCAACAGATCTACTAAAGAGTCTGCTACATTATGTTATATGTCCGCTTTTGGAGTACCTGCAGTGCAGTGTGGGACCTTTATGAGACAGGATTAATGGAGTACATCAAGAAAGTTCATAGAAGAGCAGTATGTTTTGTACTATCGAGAAATAGAGGACAGTGTGTCATGGACACAATATAGGATTTGGGGGTGGACATCAATAAAACAAAGGTGTTTTCCATTGTGGTGCAATCTTCTCACAAAATTTCAGTCACCAACTTTTTCTTCCAAATGTGAAAATATTTTGTTGATGCTGACCTAATTCCAAAACATCAATCCTGGCGACACATAGTGAAGTATTCTCCATCAAGCAGAAAGCTTCATTTGACCACCTTCTTACCTGCACACCGTTGTTCTAGCATCGTCATTCTTTGGCTGGTAGTTCTGCCTTTTTGGAGCAGTAATATCTCAAGTTTAAGGTTCTGGGCTAGACATGCCCAAATTGTGATATGACAAAACACAGTGCCAAGGTGTAACAAGGTTTAGGTTCCATCTTTGGTGTGCTCTGCTAAAGCAAATGAAGGACACTGAGTTGATAATTTGTGACTTACCATTCTTCTGTAATAATGCTGTGATTTTCTGAGGTTGGTTGTTGCAGATGTCCTCAGTCTGAGAACAATGTACCCACCATGTGCTTTACTCTTGTTAGATGTTTAACTTGCACACGAATCTTGTCACTCAGGGAGGTTCAGATTAATATATTTTTCTGCATTTTAGTGAATTGTATCTACATCTGCTGTGATGCATGCACATTTATGAAAAATTGAAACTATTGTGTTGGAAAGAAACTCAAAAGCATATATTTGCCTTTAATGGGGAAGTACATGCCTCATGGCTTGGCTCATTTTGAATTGCCACATGTTTTCCTTCCGTGCCTGTTGAGCTCCTGGTTGCCTCTGCTACTGCATGTGTATCCTGTCCAGAGGTGCTGGATAGTGCAATAGTCACTGGTTAATAGAAAAAGGTTAGAAAGGAAATAAATGACAAATTAAAATTGGTTTGGTCTATGGATAACACACTCCGCATGTAAGGAAGCATTGCAGGTTGAATTTTGGTTTTAACTTGTTACAAATCCCCAGAATGTGAAAATGTCCCTGCCATACCAACTCTCGTTTATGAGACACAGAGTTCAGATTTCTGTCAAGACATCAAAGTTATGGGGCTCTTCTAACTAGATTGTAGCCAGTTTTCTACCCAATCTGGTTCAAACTGATGATGTGCATATCAACAGTTTTTTTTTCTCGTTTCTTTCTCTCTCTCTCTCTCTCTCTCTCTCTCTCTCTCTCTCTCTCTCTCTCACACACACACACACACACACACACACACACACACACACACACACACACACACACACACAGTGGGCAGTATGAGGAAGAAATAGTAGTGCGAAAGTGTTATGCTAACATCATACAGAAATAGTGGAAGATATAGACAGAGAACAAATAGGGACAAATGATACAGTTAAAGAATAGAAAGGGGGGGGGGGAGAATAGAAAGAGACAGTTATACATCATGTTGTGAAGGGGAAAGGCTTAATGAGAAAATCTGTAAATGATGAGGTAAGATACAATTCTCAAATACGATATAGAATATGGGTACTTCTTGTCCAAAATATACTTTTCTGTCCTATCGCCCCCTGATAGTATATATGGTGAAAGTAGTTTAGAGGAAATGATTCAGTTGCCTTATGTGGTATAGCAACCTCTCAGGTATATTAAAGCATTCTATAAAGCAGACCCATTCACCACCTTGCTTGTGTGAACTGGTTCGCACTCTTGCCACAGCAGTGAGCAACAGGTCAAGGGGAGGGAGGGAGGAATTGGAACAAGGCTGCTCCATTGCAAGAAACTGCTGTCAGTCAGTCTGTTCTAAGGCTGCTAATTTTAGATATTTGGAGATGTCACTTCACAGTGGCTTATTAATGCCTTTGGTGGCAAATTTATTTCCTAAGACAGTCGCATTGATGAAAAACAACAATGAAATCAAACTCTCATTTCTTTTAATTGATGATGCAAAGAATGTGGGGCACGTAAGTATGAAATAAGATATTTTTTATGACTGAAGTAGTCTTATAGTAAATGTCGTTTTCAGGCAAGCAACATGTATTTTGGGACATTTTTGTTCACATGTTAAACATAAAAACCCTAGATTTAAATGAATTCTATTTATTCTGGTTTTTCCCTAAAGCATCAATGTCTGGTACTACTTTCTGAGCACTACTAATTCAAAGCTGAATTTCTGTTTTAAGCACTGTGTAATAAGTATATATAATTGCGTCTAACATGCCGTCATTCCTCTGAGGACAGTGCACTTTTTGCACTTCACTTGTGTTACATAATGACGTCCAAGCGCTCTCTTTGAAAGTGACAAATGAGAGCGAATGCTTATACTGACCTAGATGTCTCTTGACGATGCCTGCTGTAAAGCAAGCTAAGCAAATGAGTACTCCAAGATTGGTTAGTTTTTCTCATGTGTAAGTTTATCTTGAAGGCAAACATCATTGGTATTGTCATCAGAACACTACAAAGTTGATACTGCCAAATTAGTGTGAGTTGTGCATCTGTTTAGACGACGAGAGATTTATTTAACACATACATAATAAAACTGTATGAATATTTTGATATTTGCTGTATATACATACTAAAACAGATATAAACTTCTATCTCAGGATAAATTAAAAATAGTGATTTCATTACATATCTCTTATAAGCCTTTGTGTAGTTACTAGAGTAAGAGATGTATAGTGATGCACATGCTAGAGCTCACTTCTGTTACATGCATAAGTGAGTGTAGAACATGTGCAATATAAAAGATGAATGTTAACTAGTGCAGTGAAGAGCTTCGTCTTCCTTGCAGCAGGAATGTTCACACAGTAGTATTGTGTGTGTTTTATTTTGAAATTTCATGAGCAATACATACTGTATTTGTGTGGTCTCACATTTGTGTTTATGAGGAAGAAATTTAAAGAAATTTGTGAAAAGCAACTGAAAGAGCTTTGTGTGACATAGTTCTAAATAGCTTTATCATCTGTTTTCCAGTAAAGAGATTTAATTTTGTACTCAGTGGTTGGCAGTATGGTTAAAAAAAATGCAAGTGGCTGTTGTTGTTGTTTACTGTAGCACAACTGCCCAATACTTATCCACAGTTGTTTTATAAGAGTTACATTGTCTGCTGGAGTCTGTTATGAAATATAAAGATCCTACTATATTTTATCAGAATAACAAATTCACACAGCTATCCTGCCGTTGGATAAGCAGCTGAGCAGCAAGTCGTATACTCCTAGCTCACTCATTTGTTACATAGTTTAATTCTTAATTTCTTTTCGTGTTTTTGGTTCTTGCATTGTTTAATTCATAAATTTCGAGCGTATTATAGTATTTGAGAGTTGTAGCATCGCGTTTTAGTACCTGAATAGTGTAAATTCGCGTAGTCGTTTGTCTACTGTTTTGTTTTGAACGGCCAGTGTCGGTTGGTCGCAGTCAGTGTGCTCCCTGCCGCCGTTGGATAAGCAGCTGAGCAGCAAGTCGTATACTCCTAGCTCACTCACTTGTTACATAGTTTAATTCTTAATTTCTTTGCCTGTTTTTGGTACTTGCATTGTTTAATTCATAAATTTCGGGCGTATTATAGTATTTGAGAGTGTAGCATCGCGTTTTAGTACCTGAATAGTGTAATTTCGCTTAGTCTCATTCCGCCGCCGAGCAGTGTCAGCAGTGCGCAAGTAGCAGCATTACTGCATTTACTAGGCAATCTTGTATTTTAATAACCGTTTAAATTTTGTCGATTTGTTTGCGCTCTCTGTAGATTAGTTCAGACGTTCTTAGCAAAACAGTTTTTAGCATGGATAGGGACTGCAACTGCTGTGTTCGGATGCAGGCTGAGTTGGCATCCCTTCGCTCCCAGCTTCAGGCAGTGTTGGCTTCGGTCACACAGCTTGAGGCTGTTGCCAATGGGCATCACTGTGGGGGTCGGGATGGGGGTTTGTCGGGGACGGCCAGCTCGTCCCACGCATCCCCTGATCGGACTACGACTGTGGTTGCCCGGGATACTGCCCGCGTTGAGGCTGATCCCTCACCTGTGGTAGAGTGGGAGGTCGTTTCAAGGTGTGGCAGGGGGCGAAAGACATTCCGGAGGGCTGAACGGAAAGCCTCTCCAGTTTGTCTGACGAACCGGTTTCAGGCTCTGTCTCAGGCTGATACTGATCTTCGGCCTGACATGGCTGCTTGTCCTGTTCCAGAGGTTGCCCCTCAGTCTGCAAGATCCGGGCAGTCGCAGAGGGTGGGCTTACTGGTAGTTGGGAGCTCCAACGTCAGGCGCGTAATGGGGCCCCTTAGGGAAATGGCAGCAAGAGAGGGGAAGAAAACCAATGTGCACTCCGTGTGCATACCGGGGGGAGTCATTCCAGATGTGGAAAGGGTCCTTCCGGATGCCATGAAGGGTACAGGGTGCACCCATCTGCAGGTGGTCGCTCATGTCGGCACCAATGATGTGTGTCGCTATGGATCGGAGGAAATCCTCTCTGGCTTCCGGCGGCTATCTGATTTGGTGAAGACTGCCAGTCTCGCTAGCGGGATGAAAGCAGAGCTCACCATCTGCAGCATCGTCGACAGGACTGACTGCGGACCTTTGGTACAGAGCCGAGTGGAGGGTCTGAATCAGAGGCTGAGACGGTTCTGCGACCGTGTGGGCTGCAGATTCCTCGACTTGCGCCATAGGGTGGTGGGGTTTCGGGTTCCGCTGGATAGGTCAGGAGTCCACTACACGCAACAAGCGGCTACACGGGTAGCAGGGGTTGTGTGGCGTGGGCTGGGCGGTTTTTTAGGTTAGATGGCCTTGGGCAAGTACAGAAAGGGCAACAGCCTCAACGGGTGCGGGGCAAAGTCAGGACATGCGGGGACCAAGCAGCAATCGGTATTGTAATTGTCAACTGTCGAAGCTGCGTTGGTAAAGTACCGGAACTTCAAGCGCTGATAGAAAGCACCGAAGCTGAAATCGTTATAGGTACAGAAAGCTGGCTTAAGCCAGAGATAAATTCTGCCGAAATTTTTACAAAGGTACAGACGGTGTTTAGAAAGGATAGATTGCATGCAACCGGTGGTGGAGTGTTCATCGCTGTTAGTAGTAGTTTATCCTGTAGTGAAGTAGAAGTGGATAGTTCCTGTGAATTATTATGGGTGGAGGTTACACTCAACAACCGAACTAGGTTAATAATTGGCTCCTTTTACCGACCTCCCGACTCAGCAGCATTAGTGGCAGAACAACTGAGAGAAAATTTGGAATACATTTCACATAAATTTTCTCAGCATGTTATAGTCTTAGGTGGAGATTTCAATTTACCAGATATAGACTGGGACACTCAGATGTTTAGGACGGGTGGTAGGGACAGAGCATCGAGTGACATTATACTGAGTGCACTATCCGAAAATTACCTCGAGCAATTAAACAGAGAACCGACTCGTGGAGATAACATATTGGACCTACTGATAACAAACAGACCCGAACTTTTCGAATCTGTATGTACAGAACAGGGAATCAGTGATCATAAGGCCGTTGCAGCATCCCTGAATATGGAAGTTAATAGGAATATAAAAAAAGGGAGGAAGGTTTATCTGTTTAGCAAGAGTAATAGAAGGCAGATTTCAGACTACCTAACAGATCAAAACGAAAATTTCTGTTCCGACACTGACAATGTTGAGTGTTTATGGAAAAAGTTCAAGGCAATCGTAAAATGCGTTTTAGACAGGTACGTGCCGAGTAAAACTGTGAGGGACGGGAAAAACCCACCGTGGTACAACAACAAAGTTAGGAAACTACTGCGAAAGCAAAGAGAGCTCCACTCCAAGTTTAAACGCAGCCAAAACCTCTCAGACAAACAGAAGCTAAACGATGTCAAAGTTAGCGTAAGGAGGGCTATGCGTGAAGCGTTCATTGAATTCGAAAGTAAAATTCTATGTACCGACTTGACAGAAAATCCTAGGAAGTTCTGGTCTTACGTTAAATCAGTAAGTGGCTCGAAACAGCATATCCAGACACTACGGGATGATGATGGCATTGAAACAGAGGATGACACGCGTAAAGCTGAAATACTAAACACCTTTTTCCAAAGCTGTTTCACAGAGGAAGACCGCACTGCAGTTCCTTCTCTAAATCCTCGCACAAACGAAAAAATGGCTGACATCGAAATAAGTGTCCAAGGAATAGAAAAGCAACTGGAATCACTCAATAGAGGAAAGTCCACTGGACCTGACGGGATACCAATTCGATTCTACACAGAGTACGCGAAAGAACTTGCCCCCCTTCTAACAGCCGTGTACCGCAAGTCTCTAGAGGAACGGAGGGTTCCAAATGATTGGAAAAGAGCACAGATAGTCCCAGTCTTCAAGAAGGGTCGTCGAGCAGATGCGCAAAACTATAGACCTATATCTCTTACGTCGATCTCTTGTAGAATTTTAGAACATGTTTTTTGCTCGCGTATCATGTCATTTCTGGAAACCCAGAATCTACTATGTAGTAATCAACATGGATTCCGGAAACAGCGATCGTGTGAGACCCAACTCGCCTCATTTGTTCATGAGACCCAGAAAATATTAGATACAGGCTCCCAGGTAGATGCTATTTTTCTTGATTTCCGGAAGGCGTTCGATACAGTTCCGCACTGTCGCCTGATAAGCAAAGTAAGAGCCTACGGAATATCAGACCAGCTGTGTGGCTGGATTGAGGAGTTTTTGGCAAACAGAACACAGCATGTTGTTATCAATGGAGAGACGTCTACAGACGTTAAAGTAACCTCTGGCGTGCCACAGGGGAGTGTTATGGGACCATTGCTTTTCACAATATATATAAATGACTTAGTAGATAGTGTCGGAAGTTCCATGCGGCTTTTCGCGGATGATGCTGTAGTATACAGAGAAGTTGCTGCATTAGAAAATTGTAGCGAAATACAGGAAGATCTGCAGCGGATAGGCACTTGGTGCAGTGAGTGGCAACTGACCCTGAACATAGACAAATGTAATGTATTGCGAATACATAGAAAGAAGGATCCTTTATTGTATGATTATATGATAGCGGAACAAACACTGGTAGCAGTTACTTCTGTAAAATATCTGGGAGTATGCGTACGGAACGATTTGAAGTGGAATGATCATATAAAACTAATTGTTGGTAAGGCGGGTACCAGGTTGAGATTCATTGGGAGAGTGCTTAGAAAATGTAGTCCATCAACAAAGGAGGTGGCTTACAAAACACTCGTTCGACCTATACTTGAGTATTGCTCATCAGTGTGGGATCCGTACCAGGTCGGGTTGACGGAGGAGATAGAGAAGATCCAAAGAAGAGCGGCGCGTTTCGTCACTGGGTTATTTGGTAACCGTGATAGCGTTACGGAGATGTTTAATAAACTCAAGTGGCAGACTCTGCAAGAGAGGCGCTCTGCATCGCGGTGTAGCTTGGTCGCCAGGTTTCGAGAGGGTGCGTTTCTGGATGAGGTATCGAATATATTGCTTCCCCCTACTTATACTTCCCGAGGAGATCACGAATGTAAAATTAGAGAGATTAGAGCGCGCACGGAGGCTTTCAGACAGTCGTTCTTCCCGCGAAGCATACGCGACTGGAACAGGAAAGGGAGGTAATGACAGTGGCACGTAAAGTGCCCTCCGCCACACACCGTTGGGTGGCTTGCGGAGTATCAATGTAGATGTAGATGTAGAATGTTTCTTTACTGGATACTTTCAAATGTTGAGTTTTTGTTATGCAGTGTTGAACTCACGTTGCAGGATAGTAATATACTTACCACTTTTGCTGTTAGCTTCAGGCAAAATGGTACATAAATTAAACATGTCAAAAGGCAAGCAACCAACCATAACAATAAAGATAACAGGTGTAGGCAGATGTTTGCAACTGAAATTGGTTACCTAAGCAAAACAAAAAGGCTGGGACATGAGAATGGAGAGGAGATGACAGGACAGAGAGGTGGAAACTGTTAGGTGGAGGATGTGGGGACAGTATGTTACTTAGGTTGGGCTGGCATAATTTGGGAGCAGAAGAGAGTGTGTTTTAGAGATTACTCCCATTTGTGCTGTTCAGAAAAGGTAGTGTTGGAGGGGAGGATCCAGATGACTAAGGCAGTGAAGCAGTGATTGAAATCAGGTATGTTACGCTCAGCTGCATGTTGTGCCACAGGGTGCTCTTGGCCATGGCATGGCGGTAGCCATTCATCCTGGTGGACAGCCAATATAAGAAGCTGTGCAATGGTTGCAGCAGAGTTGGTAAATGACATGGCTGCTTTAACAGGTGGCCTGGCCCCTGATGGGGTGGGATAAATCTGTAACATGACTGGAATGGGAACTGCTGGGCAGGTGGATTGGGCATGTCTTGCACCTGGATCTTTCACTGGTATATGATCCTTGTGGCAAAGGGTTGGAATTGGGAATGGCATAGGGATGGACAAAGATGTTTGTGGACAGTGGGTGGGCGAAGGAGTACCACTTAAGGAGGGGTGGGAAGGATCTCCAGTAAGAGGTCCCTCATTTCAGGGCACGATGATATGTAATCAAAGCCCTGACAAAGAATGTGGTTCAGTTGTTCCAGTCTGGGGTGGTACTAGTTAACAAAGAGGGCACTCCTTTGTGGCCATTTCTTGCGAATGGTAGGAGGGTTGGGGGTGTGAGGGGAAATGACACAGGAGATCTGTTTACAGATGAGGTCTGGGTTTAGTGCCTGTCCGTGATGGCCTTGGTGAGACCCTCGGCATACTGAACAAGGGAGTTCTTGTCACTGTAGATGCGTCATCCCCAGGTGACTAGGCTGTATGGGAGGAATTTTTTGGTGTGAAAGGGATGACGGCTGTTGAAATGCAGGTAGTGTTGTTGGTTGGTGGGTTTAATGTGGCTGGAGGTGCAGATGGAGCCATCGCAGAGGGGATGGTGAACGTCTAGGAAGGTGACACACTGGGGTGAGGAGGACCACCAGGTGAAGCTGATGGGAGAGAAAGTGTTGAGGTTGTTAAGGAATAAAGGTAGTGTGTCTTGGCCCCGAGTCCAGATCGTGAAGATATCATCAATGAAGTTAAACCTGACTAGGGGTTTGGCATTTTGGGAGGCTGGGAAGGTCTCCTCTAGACGGCCCATAAACAGGTTCACATAGGAGAGTGCCATGTGGGTCCCTATGGCTGTGGCACAGATTTGCTTGTATACTTTCACTTCAAAGAAGAAGTGGTTGTGGGCTAGGATAAAGTTGTAAGGTTTATGAGGAATGAGGTAGTGAGTTTGGAGTGAAGGACGTTGGGGAAGTAATGTTCATTGTTGTTGTTGTACAGGGTGGTAGTGTCAACAGTGACAAGTAGGGATCCATGAGGTAAAGGGATGGGAATGGTGGTGAGTCAGTGAAGGAAGTGATCGGTATCTTGAATGTGAAGGAAGTGGTTGGTATCTTGAATGTGGGTGGCTAGATTAAAGGCAGTTGGTTGGAGGTATTGGTCAGTGAGGGCCGAAATTCTTTCAGTGGGGCCGCAATGGCGTGTCTCCTTTCATTGGGGCCGCAATTCTTTCAGTGGGACCGCAATGGCGTGTCTACTTTCATTGGGGCCGCAATTCTTTCAGTGGGACCGCAATGGCGTGTCTACTTTCATTGGGGCCGCAATTCTTTCAGTGGGACCGCAATGGCGTGTCTACTTTCATTGGGGCCGCAGTGGCATGTCTACTTTCACTGGGGCCGCATGCGGCGTGTCTACTTTCACTGGGGCCGCATGCGGCGTGTCTACTTTCACTGGGGCCGCATGCGGCGTGTCTACTTTCACTGGGGCCGCATGCGGCGTGTCTACTTTCACTGGGGCCGCATGCGGCGTGTCTACTTTCACTGGGGCCGCATGCGGCGTGTCTACTTTCACTGGGGCCGCATGCGGCGTGTCTACTTTCACTGGGGCCGCATGCGGCGTGTCTACTTTCAGTGGGACCACAATGGGGTGTCTAGAATTCTTGGGTTTGTGGATTTTGGGGATCATGTAGAAGGTAGGTGTGTGGGGTGTCATAACAGTGAGGAGAGAAATGAGCTGTGCAGATAGGAGTTAGCCTTAGAACGCATTCTCTGCTCTCATAATTATCCCTGCCTCAACCTATGCTAACATATTTGTCCTTACCCCCTGTCCTATCACTTCCTCCTCATTCTCATGTCCCAGCCTATTTGTTTGCCACCCTCTGCCAATGCACCCTCAAATCTTTCCCTGGACCTCTCCTTGTTGCTCCTTTTGTTTCCCCCACTTCTGTGCCACACAACCTTCTGATGCTGTGCATGTTGACATTCTAGTCCCTCCACACTCCACCAAACACCATTCCTCTGCCCCCCTCCCCCCCTCCCACGCCCCGTGCCACCCCCTCCCATACAATGCTGTCATCCCACATGATAGTTGCATTCTGGCCTGTACTGGCAAAGTTGACAGTCAGGCATGTGTCAGTTGTGATTCCTCGTGTGTATGAATGGTGTGTGTTTCTCTTTTGTTGATGAAGGCTGCGGCCATAAGCTTTGTGTAAGTGCCTTTTAATTGTGCCTGCCTCCAATTTAACATGTCTTCTTTATGGTAAGTAGCAATCTCTTTTCCTACATTGTTGATTCCAGGATTTGTGGGAATTGAAAATTTGTAAGTCTCTCACTCCTCATTTAATGTTTGTGTGACAACCATCTTAAGACTACTATAGTACCATCTTTTTATAGTTGAGCTGCTGAATTCAAAGACATGTAGTAAGTGCGACAGATGGCTGTGGTGGGTTCTTAAAATCACTGAAGCAATTTCTGTATGTTTGTTGGTGGTTTCCAGAGTTATTAAGAATAAAATCCAATGTCAAATCTCTGGGATGCTTTATACACCACAGGAACATTATTTTGACTTGAAATGATGGGGCTCTGTTTGGGTGGTTTTTTGTGGAATGACAGTAGGCTATGGTTTATTAACAACTGGTTCCCAGCTGAGGAACACTTTGAAGATTATCCATGATAGCAGAAAACTTTTCAGTTAACTTTCTTTTGCTATTAAAAACAAGGGGAAGGTTCCTCAATTTGTATCAAAACAGTGTGTGGCCAGCTTTTTGACATTTTTGTGGATAAGCAAACTAGGGAGCTCTTATTGTGGAATCAGCTTGTATGGCTGTATTTGTAGGAAAACAAATCCTCTACACTGTCACTTCAAGTAGCCGAGGGACGGACACACACACACACACACACACACACACACACACACACACACACACACACACACACAAGCAACCATACATCATGATTGGAGAAACATCACGTGCGGTTGCAGGCACTGGTCTCGTGTGTGTGTGTGTGTGTGTGTGTGTGTGTGTGTGTGTGTGTGTGTGTGTGTGTGTGTTTCATCTACTTCAGTAGAAAGCCTTTTGGCTGAAAGCATACTTGTTTAGTGGTCTCTTTATTGTGCCTGTCTGTGACTCAACATATCCACTATATGGTGAGGAGCAATCTATCCTTTTCATAATATTGTCTTCATTCTACCCTGGATTTTCCATTAGAAAAATTAGGTGTAATAGTTTTGGTGTATTGTTTGTGTAAATTATTTTCTTAGAGTGGTGTGTTGCATTTCTGGTATTTTGTGATTTGCAAATAAAAATGGTCATTATGAAATTCTGTTTTATAGAAGCAGTACAGGAACAAGCCCAAGTGAGGGTTTTCTTTCTGGTGGTACTCCTACTTCTTTGCCAGCCTTCCAACATCCTTCACACTCACTCCTCAAGGAAAATAATTTCACCCAAGAAGTTTATCACAAGTACCACTCAAGGTGCTTGAAAGGTAAGTAATTCATTACCTTCTTTCCACAGTGTGATATGTTTGGCCCAAAATTTATATTTCTTACAGTACTAGTAATTGTGTGTGTGAATTTGTATCATTCAACCATTCAACAGTGTGCATACTAATCAGTTGTTTTTTTATGGTAAGAGAGGAACAGGTTAGGAATTGGACAGTCACAAGAAATGAACACATTATTCCGGTTTTGGTCATTTTTCTTGCGGGAAAACTTCAATCGCAACATGTACAAGGAGTTCCGTTCATTGGCTGTTGAGGATGCTCATGAAGGCTACAGGTAAGTGCATGTTATAATGTTAGACAAATAATAGTGATATATGAAATGTTTGTGTTTGGGTTTTACAATTGGTATTAACAAGTTCGCAGTAAGTGTGAAGTTTATTATTTGAAATACACAGTAGTCCATAAATTGGTAACGCTGTTAATGCCATTGCCATGCAAGTGTAATAGATATATAGAAAACTCATCTGGAATTTAAAAAAAAAAAAGGGGGGGGGGAATCCGAATAGCTAAGAATGTGGCTCAGCAAGGACAAAATTCTCAATTTCATTGTTTAGTCAGTTATGTATTATACATCCTGTCATGTTAGCCAGATGTGGAGACGTTTTTCCCTGCTGTAGGTTTTCAGTGTAATTTGCTTCAGACACTTCTTGTCCCGCCCGACCTCCCACCCATCCCGCCTGGCCTCCGAGCTTTCCACCCCAACCCACTGCTCATTTCTTTTTTCAGGTAATGTAAGGTTTTCAAAAAACGAAAACATCAGCTTGCTGATGTTAAGTGTGAATTTGCTATGCCATAGCTTCCACTTTACATTTTGTATTTCTAAAGCAAAATATGATCACTTGTTACATACTTGTAGCCGTGATGACTCGTCACGCATCAAATCAGGTAATTTGACAGAAATTGATCATGATGATTAACACTAATCAGTTGGTCTTAAATTTAGTTGAACAAAGCTTATGTATTAACTATGTTATATCCCTGAAGTAAATCGTCTTGTTTTTCAGATATGGATTGGAGTGTCTCTTCAGGTACTATAGTTATGGCCTTGAAAAAAAATTTAGACCAGATGTATATCAAGACTTTCAAGAGGAAACGATTGCAGACTATGAATCAGGTTGGTATTCTTCATGTAATATGACGTACTGAAAAGGTCTTTCTGTCAGTTTTTTACAAGATCTGTAAATTTTCTAAGTAGTATACATGCATGGCATAGTACTCGGAAGTTACGCTTTATTTGTGAAGTAAAGGACTAGAAGAGATTCACAATAACTCCTGTCTGTTGTAAGAGGTACACTGACACTTGATTGTTTTCTCTACATATTGACAACTTTGCTGTTATCAGCACAACTTCAGCAATAGCTCCGCTTGCAAAACACCCTCAGCTTTTTCAGCTTAAATAATTATGCCCCATTTATGGATGGAGCTCCATAATCTTCCTAATTTTACAACAGTGCAAACTACCTGAGGAAGGATGCCTTACCTTTTGTGTGCTTGATGATTCCATGCAACCCCCAACTTACGTGAAGATGTGTGTATGCTCCTGTGCTCCTGACATCAAACGCAGTAACCATTCTATCCTAGGGAAAGGTGAGGGGGTTGAAAAATGTTCATGTAAAATTTCATGACCCATTGTTATTGTAAAGATTGCGCTACTGACATCTGAAGAGCCTGTATCCTATATATGCTAAGGATTAGGACCTAGGAGCATGTCCATCCAGTCAGTGACTTCATGCAGTGATTGCTATGCCAGGTAACGGTTCCAAAGATGAGGTGATAGCTGTCTCCAGTCATAGTGAGTGGCATCAGGGCAGTTGATCCACAATGAAATACATCACCCTCCCAAACCAATGGCTGTGCTGTAATTCGGAACTACCTGATGTTGAGCTTATGGACATTAGTGTAGTACCATACTCATAGGTGACAGCCGAATTACTAATAAAGTATTTCAGAAAAGGCTTGCTTACACATCATCAGCATAGAAAAGGTACTACATTTGATATGTGATTGGAGGCTCTGTGCAGGAATCCCCAGTTCACTATTTCTTGACCACAAAGTCCACCCTGGGTTCTCCCTGTGGTGTGTAACTCACTTTGTGACACAGTTAATGATTTGCTCTGTGGCCTTAAGGAAAGCAGCCCCCATTGTCCTTTGATGCCTGTTTATCTTGGCTCTCCACATATACCTCAACTGTGTAGCTATGTACTCTGATGGGTCCAGAGTTAATTAACCTTTGGGTTATGTTTACCATAAGTGCAAGGTCCACGAGTGACACACACCTGTGAATGCGTGCAGCATTACTCGCTTCAGAGTTGTTAGCAATGTCTAGAGACATTGGAACTCGAAAACTGTTAACTTTTGCTGTTATTCTTTCATCTGCCTGAAGTGATAGATCATTGCTATTATTGTAATATTTTGGTCTTTTTAATATTAAATACTTCTTATTTGACTTACAAAATAGTGGGCTTCGACATCACATGTATATCACAAAATAGTGGGATTCGCATCACATGTATATCGATACCAAGAAAAGAACTCGCTGACAAATTGGCTGAGAAAACAGTTACTGGAGGAATAGTCGAACTTAACAGACATTAACCTATGATCACACCCAAATTTTAGCTGCCTCTGATGGGGGAATGTTAAACTCCACAATACCCAACAAACGGGCTGATTTATTGGAGCACAATATTTCCTCTGAAGATGACATTTTCTGTGGAAGTTCACGGAGTGTTAATGCACTTGTCAAAATTATAAGCAAGCATTTGGGAACAGAGGCTCTTGCTGCAATGGAAGTAGAACACCTATCTTGATTAAAACCCTTGGGTTTCATAGTTTCTCTAGGTTTGTGCATTAATAGCAGCATGCCTGTACTGTCAAGACTATTGCCACAAATTGCAGACTATTTGAATGACGAATTCCCACTACAAACTGACATCTGCAGTTCTTGCTGATTTCAAGATACAAGTTCTAACAAATCTGCCGTGCATGGCATCTGATTAGCCACTGCAGTTATTGGCCCATAGCCACATTTGTCATAAACTGTACATACCATTTATAAGAGTAGAGGAGATGATGCAACTTTCAGAAATTAAAAGGCATCATTTTATACTGTTAATTTACTGATGATGTGTAACTTTGATGCAGTGCTCTTGAATTCTGGAAATTAGAAGAATAATAATTATTAATGATTTCAGACTCTCCGTTGTAATTATTATGTTACTGTTGTTTTTATTTATTTCGATCATTTAGGAACTACCAAAAAAAAAGTGCAACCGTTATGACAGTTGTCAGTTTTCTTTATTTTTTTTTATTTTTTTCCACTGATGCCAAATGTGCTGCTTTCTCTAGTCTCACTGATATTTAAATCTGTTCATATGTCTTACCATTCAGCTACGTTGTATTGTCAATGATATTTGATATTACTGTCTTCCTTTTTTAAAAAGCCAGTTCGTTCTGATACTTCTTTCAGTGTGTGAATTTGTTCTGTTCCTGTTTAAAAGTCATCTGTCAATATAGCTACATCATTTGGAGAAACTAAGCAGTCTGTTTTCACACGTTATTTTTAATCCCGATCTCTGTTTCATCAGATTTAAAAGTTATTCCTTGTGCCACTATTAAAAATTTTTTCTGATATGCAGTTGAACAAGTCTCAATAAAAATCATGTCTTCTTTCTCCAGTTTTGATGTTTATTATTATTATTATTATTGGTATTTGTGTGTTTTGGGTGAAATACTGTAGGAAATATTCTTGGTTGAAATAACTGCCTATTATCAATAGTTCATTGCACCAGTTCACACACATTTTCCACTTGAGGATAATATCATGTTGCAACTAAATCAAACGATGTAATATACTTGTGAATAGTTTTAACAAGTCGTCTGCAACATTGTGTTGCTATCAGTGACTTGTATTGAGATTATGTCAAAATACGCATTACTTATATTTATAAGAGAATGTAAAGTATACTATGAAAATAAAATGTTACTGAGCTTGTTAATATTAATGTCAGTACAGCTGCCCTACATGCTGAGCTTTAAAGGTTCCTTGCTCTAGGTCATAAGAAGCAATGTTGTCACCTTGCAAATATAAGTTTGATGGACAAATGTAAAGAGAAGGCTGTGCTCAACTTTCCTATAAGGGCATTTCACTCAAACTGGATTATGATTTAGATTTTATAATACTGTTGCATGTTGCAGTTTATCTTGTGTGTGGTAGCTGCGTTCCGACTGTCTGTGAAGGGGTTTACATATGTCTCTAATTGCACAATACATTTCATAGTAACAAGTGATAGCCAAAGGTACAATGTCAGCTGCACCTTCTCTCTTTTAGTCTTGTCTCTTAATGAGCCATTCCTCACTGAAAAAAAGGGCTTTCATGGCCTTAATATTGTTCTTGAGGGAAGAGGAAGTTACTCAATGTCTCAAAAGGTCAGGGTGTGATATGGTATTCACAAATGAGT